>NC_086301.1:7717530-8056792 GCF_963924245.1 Chroicocephalus ridibundus | reverse complement strand
GCTCCGGCCCTAAATCCCATCGGGATGCTCCTTCGCCCGCATCCCCGTGGAGTGAATTTGCTCCGGGGTCATAATTTGGCCCCCTCCCCCCCCCCCCAAAAAAAAAAGTCCCTCCCGAGTCCCGGGATGCGATGCCGGAGGGAGCGGGAGGACGAAACCGCAGGGAAAAGATGCTTTTGAGCCCCAAAACGGGTGGTTTTCCTTGAAGTTCGCTTCCAAACATCCCGGCCCCACCCTGTGGGATCCGTACGGGAGCGTGATGGGAAAAGCAAACCGGGGGGTGATGCTCGGCATCCCCAATCCCTTCCCTATTCCCAATCCCATCCCATCCACGTTCCCATCCCGATCCCATCCCGTTCGCCTTCCCAGTCCCATCCTCATCCCATTCCCACTCCATCCTCATCCCATTCCCACTCCATCCCATCGCCGCCTCCTTCTCCCAACCCCGGGGGGGGGGTTGAAGCCTGTTTCTATCTATAGCAAAGTCACGTCGTCGTCTTATTATTTTATTTAATTTTTCTTTTTTTTTCTTTTTTTTTTTTTTTTTTTTTTTTTTTCCTTTTCCCAAATTTGGCCTCTCCGGAGGATACGGCGCTTTCTGCCCCCACCCCGGGGTCGTGAGAAAAGCCGCCGGGGATTTTCCCAAGGGATGCCGCTCCGCGGCCCAGGCGTCTCCTATCTGCCCGGTTATAAATAGTCGGAATTAAGGGAAAAGGAGACGGGGGGGGGGATAAAATCAAATCCCAAATTAAAAAAAAATAATAATAATATTCCGGGTGCCCCTGTCGCCTCGCCGAGATGCTCCTTGACCTTTTTCCAGGGTGGGTTTGGGTTTTTTTGGGGTTTTGGGGGGTTTTTTTTTGGGGGGGGGGGGGGGGCGGTTTTCCGGCCGGATTCCCGCCGGGGATTTTACATCCCAAACCTGGGCTTTCGGATTTCCTTTGGGTGCTGGTTTCACATGACTCCGGCGCCTTAATCCCACGGAGCCGGGTCATCAAACCTCCAGCCCATAATACTCCAGGGGTTAATAGTTTATGGGGAAGGTTTTTTGGGGGGGGGGGGTCAGGGCCGAGCCTCGAGCCGGGAAGCAGCTATTTCGTTTTGGGGTGAAACGACGCGATTTGAGGTCAGAATTCCATATAAAGGAAGGGGATTGAGGCGGCTGCGGGAACGCGGGGACGGAACGGGATTAGTTTTTTTCCGTAGGGGAAAAAAAAAATCGAAAGGTGAATTTTAAAGGATTTTTTTGGGGTTTTTTCCCCCCGAGGGAAAAAATTAAAAGCGTTTTTAAAGGGAAATTTAAAGTATTTGGGTTTTTTTTTGGTTTATTCCGTCGGGAAAAAATTAAGGATGTTTTTAAAGATTACATTTAAAGGTGTTTATTCCCTTGGTGAGGGGGGGGGGGAAATAACAAAAAAAATCAGGGTTTTTCAAAGGTACTTTTAAAGGTCAACGGAAAGGTTATAATTTTTTATTTTTTTTTAAATTTTATTTATTTATTTTTCTTTTTTTTCCAACGGGCAAAACTCCTGGCAGATGGGCTGGAGCGGAGGGAAACCCCCCGGGCAGGTGCTGAGCTCGGGGCGCTGGATAAAAATCCAGGTTTTTTTTCAACCCAAATAGCAATCGGGAAGGTCCCAAGATTCCTCCCCCCCGCCCCCCCCCCCGCCCCGATACGCGTATTCGCGCCGGGAGCGGCTTAATTTTTTCGATCTGGTTAAAGCATTAGAGGATTTGAAGCGCGGAGGTGGCTAAAGCCGGGGCTGATGCCAAAGGGTTCGGTCCCGTGCCCGCCGCTCGAGCACCGGGAATTTTTTAGGCTCCGAAAATTCCCAGCTGAGGAATGTGGGGGGGGGAAAGGAGATTTTTTTTTTTTTTTTAAATTTTTTATTTAGGAATCGAGCATCCTCCGGCCTCCGGATCCGTCCGGTTGGAATGGGGGGAGGACGGAGCCGCGGTCGGCTGTCACAGTCGTCATTAGGTTTCAGAGTGAACGCTGGGCGCGGGAAGAGCAGAGGGAGCCTGGGCTGCGCCTGGCGTTGGCGGGTTGAGCCCCACGGGGCTCTTTTCACCCCCGGGAGCGGGACGGAAAACCCCCAGCCGATGCCGGAGCATCTTTCCCCCCCCCCCCCCCCCACCAACTCCGGCACCCGGATTTCTCCGGAGACCCCCAGCGCCCTTTGGCCCACCCCCCCTGGGATCGCTACTGTCGTCGCTTTAATCGTTATTACGCTATTAGCGCTATCCCGTCCCCGTAATTAAGCACGCAGCGGCGCTCGACGTAATTAATAACAGTAATAATATTAATTCTTGGGCGGGCTCCCCGGCGCCCGCCCGCGTGTGTGTGTCCCCCCCCCGTCTTCGTCCGTCGTCCCCCCCCCCTCCGACGCCAGGACTTAAGGGTTTATGTTCTTAACCCGAGGGAGCTATTTTTAAGCATCTTCCCCAGACCGGGGCCCGATTTCTCCCGGTTTTTTCACCGGAGAAAGGAAATTTGCGTCTTTTTTTTTTTTTTTTTTTTTTTTAATTTTTAGTTCTTGTTGAATTCCTGGGAAGACTTTATCGGCCGGAGCAGAGTTTCCTGCCCCGGGAGCTGGAAGGTTCCATCCGGAAACCGTGCCGATGCCTTGCCGGGAGGGGGGGGATGAACGGATGCAGGAGGAGGCTAAAAATACCCCCCCACCCCCCCACCTCACCCCAGCGCCTTGTTTGCCTCTTCCCACCCTGGAAAAATCCCATGGAAACCTCCGAGTCCAGAGGGAAGAGGGCAAAGCCGTCGGAGGCTCCCTAAATCCTTCAAAAGCGGGGATATTTCCCCAAACCCCAGGCGGCGGAGCGAGGATTTGGGATGCCGGGGGAGCATCACGCTGTTCCCCCCCGCCCGCTGCCTCCCCATCCCAATCCGGAGCATCCCTGGGGCGCTGGCGGGAGCGGGGCCAGCCGGGGACACGGATCGATGGGCAGGATGCGGGGATGGAGCCGCCGGGATGCGGGTCCTCGCTGGCATTCCCCTGGGAAAAAAAAAAAAAAAAACAAAAACCCCGCCGCAGACCCGGCCCTCGCCTGATCCGATTAATTTTCCGGCTGAGCCTTACGGGCAAAGCCGGGGAATAATCTTCCCCCGGAGCCCAGCATCCTTCTGCGCTCCGTGGTGCCCGCTCCCGTCCTGATGCCTGCCCCCAGTGGGCTCTGGGGATGCTGGGGACACAGGGACGGGGTATTTGGGATGGGTGGGATTTTTGGGACGGGACATCGGGGATAGGATATTTGGAATGGGATGAGTTGGGATGGGACATCTGGGATTGGACGGGATGAGATGGGATAGGGTATCTGGGATGGGATGGGATATTTGGGATGAGATGAGATGGGGTGTTTGGGATGGGATGAGATGGGATACTTGGGATGGGATGTTTCAAAAGGGATGGGACGATTTGGGATGGGACATTCGGGATGGGATGAGATGAAGTATTTGGGATGAGATGAGATGGGATCTTTGGGATGAGATGAGATGGGGTATTTGGGATGGGGTATTTGGGATAGGATACTTAGAAAGGGATGAGATGAGTTGGGATGGGACATTTGGGATGGGACAGGGTATTTGGGATGGGATGAGATGGGATGGGTTATTTGGGATGGGAAAAGATGAGATGGGATATTTGGGATGGGATGGCATGAGATGGGATGGGATGTTTGGGACGGGACATTGGGGATAGGATATTTGGAATGGGATGGGACATTTGGGATTGGACGGGATGAGATGGGATAGGATATTTGGGATGGGATGGGATATTTGGGATGAGATGAGATGAGATGGGGTGTTTGGGATGGGATGAGATGGGATACTTGGGATGGGATGTTTCGAAAGGGATGGGACGATTTGGGATGGGACCTTTGGGATGGGACAGAGTATTTGGGATGGGATGAGATGGGATGTGATATTTGGGATGGGATGAGATGAGGTATTTGGGATGAGGTATTTGGGATGAGATGAGATGGGATCTTTGGGATGAGATGAGATGGGATGTGATATTTGGGATGGGATGAGATGAGGTATTTGGGATGAGATGAGATGGGGTATTTGGGATGGGGTATTTGGGATAGGATACTTAGAAAGGGATGAGATGAGTTGGGATGGGACATTTGGGATGGGACAGGGTATTTGGGATGGGATGAGATGGGATATTTGGGATGGGATGGCATGAGATGGGATGGGATGTTTGGGACGGGACATCGGGGATAGGATATTTGGGATGGGATGGGATATTTGGGATGAGATGAGATGGGGTGTTTGGGATGGGATGAGATGGGATACTTGGGATGGGATGTTTCGAAAGGGATGGGACAATTTGGGATGGGACATCGGGATGGGACAGGGTATTTGGGATGGGATGGGATGAGATGAGGTATTTGGGATGAGGTATTTGGGATGAGATGAGATGGGATCTTTGGGATGAGATGAGATGGGGTATTTGGGATAGGATATTTAGAAGGGGATGAGATGAGTTGGGATGGGACATTTGGAATGGGACAGGGTATTTGGGATGGGATGAGATGGGATGGGATATTTGGGATGGGATGAGATGAGTTGGGATGGGACATTTGGGGTGGGATGGGATGAGATGGGATATTTGGGATGGGATATTTGGGATAGGATATTTAGAAAGGGATGGGATGGCATGAGATGAGATGGGGTATTTGGGATGGGATGAGATGAGTTGGGATGGGACATTTGGGATGGGATGGCATGAGATGAGATGGGGTATTTGGGATGGGATATTTGGGGTAGAATATTTGGGATGGGATGGGATGGAATGGCCTCCCAGTTTAGCACCAGCAGGAAAAGGGGGGATGCTGGGGAGAGCTTGTGAGGTGCATACGGGTGTCTCCCCCCACCCCAGATCCCACGGGATGGAGGACCTGGCACCCCAACACTGCGCTCACGGCGGGTGCCCGGCCGTGGGAGCTCCTGGGGAAGAAACAGCAGCCCCTGGGGGGGCGGGGGCGGATTTTCAGCCGGAGATTTTCCCATCTCGGGAGGAGGAAAGGGGGATGGGAGGGCTCGGCATTGTCCTGCATCCTCCGGAGCGGCCGGAAAGCCCTTCCCGCGGCAGGGAAGGAGGAGAAATGTCTTCCCGGCCCAACCTCCCGACGATAACCTGGGAGTGTTGGGGTTTCCCTTGGGAACGGGGAGGTTTTTCCAACAATCGGCGGGGTTTTTGTGGGAAAAAACGGCACCTGGGGTTGAGTCACGTCCCGTTTTCTTCCCTCTCCGGCCGTGAGCAGGCGTCTCCTCAGCCGTGCTGGAGGTGCACGTGGGGACGGGCTCGGTCTTCTCGGTGGAGGGGCAGCAAGCGGTGCTGCCCGCCTGGTACACCAGCCGCTCCCAGAAGAAGCCCTACATCACCTGGCTGCTGGATAAGGAAGATGCCGACCCCTTCCAGGTCAGCGGTGGGGCGGGGAGGGAGGGGGACCCACCGGGAGGAGGCCATGGTGGAGGGGTGCTCATGGTGTCCGTGACGGGGATGCGCCCGTGATAGGGGGGAAGCTTCTGGTGCCCATGATGAGGTGAAGCTCGTGGTGCCCACCATGGAGAGGTGCCCACCATGGGATGGTGCCCATGGTGGGAGAGAAGCTTACGGTGTCCACGATGAGGTAGCGTCCATGATGGGGTGAAGCTCATGGTGCCCACCATGGGATGGTGCCCATGGTGGGAGAGAAGCTTACGGTGTCCACGACGAGGTAGTGTCCATGATGGGGTGAAGCTCATGGTGCCCACCATGGGATGGTGCCTGTGATGGGAGAGAAGCTTACGGTGTCCATGATGAGGTAGTGTCCATGATGGGGTGAAGCTTATGGCGCCCACCATGGGATGGTGCCCATGATGGGAGAGAAGCTTATGGTATCCACGATGAGGTAGTGTCCATGATGGGGTGAAGCTCATGGTGCCCATCATGGGGTGGTGCTCACGGTGAGGGGGAAAGCTCATGGTGCCCACCATGGGATGGTGCCCGTGATGGGAGAGAAGCTTATGGTGTCCACGATGAGGTGGTGTCCACAATGAGGTAGTGTCCGTGATGGGGTGAAGCTCATGGTGCCCATCATGGGGTGGTGCTCACGGTGAGGGGGAAAGCTCATGGTGCCCACCATGGGATGGTGCCTGTGATGGGAGAGAAGCTTACGGTGTCGACAATGAGGTACTGTCCATGATGGGGTGAAGCTCATGGTGCCCACCATGGGGTGGTGCTAGTGGTGGGGGGAAAGCTCATGGTGCCCACGGTGGGGGAATGCTCGCGGTGGCCATCATGGGGAGGCGCCCGCCATGGAGTAGTGCCCATGGCGCCCACGGTGGGGGGGAAGCTTGTGGTGTGTCCCTGTTGAGGTGGTGTCCATGATGGGGTGAAGCTCATGGTGTCCACCACGGGCAGGTGCCCACCATGGGGTGGTGCTCATGGCAGGGGGAAAGCTCATGGAGCCCGTGACTGTGCGATGAACACGATGGGGGAATGCTCATGGTGCCCATGACGGGGAGGCGCCCATGATGGGGGGAACCTCATGGTGCCCACAGTGGGGAGGTGCCCACGATGTCACGGATAAAACACCTCGAAGGAAGGCCACCAGAAGAGCAGCAGGAAGGAGAGGCAGCCGCTCCAGCCAGGAAGCCAGCTTCTCCGGGCGCCCAGCTGAGGTGCCTCCATGCAAACGCATGGAGCACGGGAAACAAGAGGAGTTAGAGGCGTGTTCACGCCGCCAGGGCTGTGATCTCCTTGGCGTCACGGAGACGTGGTGGGATGACTCCTATGACTGGAGTGTGGGAATGGAGGGATACAGGCTCTTCAGGAAGGACAGGCAGGGGAGACGAGGAGGGGGTGTTGCCTTCTATGTCAGTGACCAGCTGGAGTGCACGGAGCTCCACCTGGGGATGGATGAAGACCCAACGGAGAGCTTATGGGTCAAGATTAACGGGAACACAGGGGCAGGGGACATTACGGTAGGGGTCTGCTCCAGGCCTCCTGACCAGGACAACAGAGCGCATGAGGCCCTCCACAGACATAGGAGCGGCATCGCGTTCACAGACCCTGGTCCTCATGGGGGACTTCAACCACCCCGATACCTGTTGGAAGGACAACAGAGCGGGGCACGAGAAATCCAGGAAGCTCTTGGAATGTGTCGATGACAACTTTCTTCCTCAAATGGTAGAGGAGCCAACAAGGAGAGGAACTATTCCGGAGCCTGTCCTTACCAACAAGGAGGACGTTCCTGGTGGGGAACGTCAAGCTCAAGGGCGGCCTCGGCTGCAGCGATCGTGAAGTGGTAGAACTCAAAATCCTTCGGGCAGCGAGGAGAGCACGCCGCAAGCTCACTACCCTGGACTTCAGGAGAGCAGACTTTGGCCTCTTGAGGGACTTGCTTGGCTGGGAAACATGGGAAAAAGCACTGGAGGGAAGAGGGGCCCAAGAGAGACGGTTAGTATTCAAGGATCACCTCCTCCAAGCTCAGGAACATCCCAAGAATGAAGAAGTCAGGCAAAAATGAGCAGGAGGCCTGCATGGATGAACAAGGAGCTCCTGGAGAAGCTCAAGAGCAAAAAGGAGGCCTACAGAGGGAAGACGTGGGCCCTCTCCAGAAGGAGGCAGGAGACCTGGTCACCCAGGGGATGGAGAAGGCTGAGGTGCTGAATGACTTTTTCGCCTCGGTCTTCACCGGCAAGGGCTCCAACCACACCACCCAAGTCGCAGGATGCAAAGGCAGGGGCTGTGAGAATGAAGAGCCGCCCACTGTAGGAGAAGATCAGGTTCGGGACCATCTGAGGAACGTGAAGGTGCATAAGTCCACGGGACCGGATGAAATCCATCCGCGGGTCCTGAGGGAGCTGGCAGATGAAGTCGCCAAGCCGCTTTCCATTGTATCTGAAAAGTCGTGGCAGTCCGGTGAAGTTCCCACTGACTGGAAAAGGGGAAACAGAACCCCCACGTTCAAAAAGGGAAAAAAGGAAGAGCCGGGGAACTACAGGCCGGTCAGTCCCACCTCTGTGCCCGGCAAGATCATGGAGCAGATCCTCCTGGAATCTCTGCTGAGGCACATGGGACATAAGGAGGTGACTGGTGACAGCCAACATGGCTTCACCAAGGGCAAGTCGTGCCTGACAAATCTGGTGGCCTTCTACAGCGGGCTTACAGCGTTGGTGGATAAGGGGAGAGCAACCAACGTCATCTACCTGGATTTATGGAAAGCGTTTGGCACTGTCCCACACGACATCCTGGTCTCTAAATTGGAAAAGCAGGGATTTGATGGATGGACCGCTGGGTGGATAAGGAACTGGCTGGATGGCCGCGCTCAAAGGGTTGCGGTCAACGGCTCGATGTCCACGTGGAAACCAGTGACGAGTGGCGTTCCTCAGGGGTCAGTACTGGGACCGGTGCTGTTTAACATCTTTGTCGGTGACATGGACAGTGGGATCGAGGACACCCTCAGGAATTTTGCCGGTGACACCAAGCTGTGTGGCGCGGTCGACACGCTGGAGGGAAGGGATGCCATCCAGAGGGACCTGGACAGGCTGGAGAGGTGGGATCACGGCAACCTCATGAAGTTTAAGCAGGCCAAGGGCAAGGTCCTGCACCTGGGTCATGGCAATCCCAGGCACAAGGACAGGTTGGGTGGAGAATGGCTGGAGAGCAGCCCTGAGGAGAAGGACCTGGGAGTGCTGGTGGACGAGAAGCTCAACATGAGCCAAAAACATGCGCTGGCAGCCCAGAAACCCCCCCGCAGCCGGGGCTCATCCCCAGCAGCGTGGGCAGCAGGGCGAGGGGGGGATTCTGCCCCTCTGCTCCGCTCGGGGGAGACCCCCCTGCAGTGCTGCCTCCAGCGCTGGGGCCACCAACAGCAGAAGGACACGGAGCTGTTGGAGCGGGGCCAGAGGAGGCCCCGGAGATGCTGGGAGGGCTGGAGCCCCTCTGCTGGGAGGACAGGCTGAGAGAGCTGGGGGGGTTCAGCCTGGAGAAGAGAAGGCTCCGGGGAGACCTTCCAGCCCCTGCCAGTCCCTCAAGGGGCTCCAGGAAAGCTGGGGAGGGACTCTGGAGCAGGGAGTAGAGGGATAGGATGAGGGGTGATGGCTTCAAACTGGAAGAGGGGAGATTTAGGTTAGATATTGGGAAGAAATTCTTTGCTGTGAGGGGGGGTGAGCCCCTGGCCCAGGTTGCCCAGAGAAGCTGTGGCTGCCCCATCCCTGGAGGGGTTCAAGGCCAGGTTGGCCGGGGCTTGGAGCAACCTGGGCTGGTGGGAGGTGTCCCTGCCCGGGGCAGGGCGTGGAACCAGATGATCTCTAAGATCCATTCCAACCTGAACCAGTCTGTGATGGGAGACGCTCATAGTGCCAACGATGGGGAGTAACCCACAGCGGGGGGGAAGACCGTGGTGCCCATGATGGGGAGGTGCCCACGATGGGAAGGTGCTCGTGGTGCCCATGATGTGGTGATGCTCATGACGGGGCAGTTTCTCATGGTGCCCGTGACGGGGGGGGTGGGGGGCGGTGTGGCACGACCCTTGTGGTGCCCATGGTGGGGAGATGCCCGCAGTTCCCGTGCCGTGGATGCTCATGGCAGGTGAGGATGGAGGGGGCTCATGCTGCTCCACAAAATTTAGGATCTGGGGGCTGAGGGGGGTGGGGTGGGGTGGGATTTCCTCTCCTGCAACACAATCCGGAGGTGCCTGAGCGGGCGTTTTCCCCCGCGCAGATCCTGACCTACCTGGACGGGGTGGTGAAGGTGGAGGAGACAGAGCTGAAGCCCCGCGTGGGGTTCCTGCACCCCGTCCTCTCCCACAACATCTCGGTGTTCATCAACGCCACCCGGGAGCGCGACTCGGGCCAGTACATGTGCACCGTCAACGTGGTGGACGATGTCACCAGCACGGGCAAGAACATCGGCGTCATCAACCTCACCGTCCTGGGTAAGGCTCCGCCGGTCGCCCCGGCTCCCTTCAGCGTCCCCCGTGGTGTCCCTCGGGACTAACGTCGGTGCCCGCAGTGCCACCGGCCGCCCCGACTTGCCGGCTGCACGGCGACCCCACGGTGGGGGCCAACGTCACCTTGAGCTGCACCTCCGAGAAGGGGAAGCCCTCGCCCGCCTACCAGTGGCAACGCACGGCCCCCACCCTGCAGGTCTTCTTCCCCCCCGCCCACGGTAAGGTGGCACCCCCGGGGCGGGGTGGGGGGAGCGGGATGGGGGGGACACACAGGGGGAAGCGGGGTGGGAGGAGCGGAAAATCCCGAGGAGCTTCAGCTGGGGGATGCTTTTGGTTTGGTCCCCTTAATTCGGCCCGTGCCTGGATTATCCCCTTAATCCTGCCTGTTCCTGCCCATTCCTCGGGGGAATATCCCCTGAACCCTGCCCGTGCCTGGAATATCCCCTTAACCCTGCCCGTTCCTGCCAATTCTTGGAATATCCCCTTAAATCTGCCTCTTCCTGCCCATTCCTCAGGGGAATATCCCCTTAACCCTGCCCGTGCCTGGAATATCCCCTTAACCCTGCCCGTTCCTGCCCATTCTTGGAATATCCCCTTAAATCTGGCTCTTCCTGCCCATTCCTCAGGGGAATATCCCCTTAACCCTGCCCATTCCTGCCCATTCCTCAGGGGAATATCCCCTTAACCCTGCCCGTGCCTGGAATATCCCCTTAACCCTGCCCATTCCTGGATTATCCCCTTAACCCTGCCTGTTCCTGCCCATTCCTCGGGGGAATATCCCCTGAACCCTGCCCGTGCCTGGAATATCCCCTTAACCCTGCCCGTTCCTGCCCATTCCTGGAATATCCCCTTAACCCTGCCTGTTCCTGCCCATTCTTCAGGGGAATATCCCCTTAATCCTGCCTGTTCCTGCCCATTCCTCGGGGGAATATCCCCTGAACCCAGCCCGTGCCTGGAATATCCCCTTAACCCTGCCCATTCCTGCCCATTCTTCAGGGAATATCCCCTTAACCCTGCCCGTGCCTGGAATATCCCCTTAACCCTGCCCATTCCTGCCCATTCCTCAGGGGAATATCCCCTTAACCCTGCCCATTCCTGGATTATCCCCTTAACCCTGCCCGTTCCTGCCCATTCTTGGAATATCCCCTTAACCCTGCCTGTTCCTGCCCATTCTTCAGGGGAATATCCCCTTAACCCTGCCCATTCCTGCCCATTCCTCGGGGTAATATCCCCTTAATCCTGCCTGTTCCTGCCCATTCCTCGGGGGAATATCCCCTGAACCCAGCCCGTGCCTGGAATATCCCCTTAACCCTGCCCATTCCTGGATTATCCCCTTAACCCTGCCTGTTCCTGCCCATTCCTCAGGGGAATATTCCCTTAACCCTGCCCATTCTTGGAATATCCCCTTAACCCTGCCCGTGCCTGGAATATCCCCTTAACCCTGCCTGTTCCTGCCCATTCTTCAGGGGAATATCCCCTTAACCCTGCCTGTTCCTGCCCATTCTTGGAATATCCCCTTAACCCTGCCTGTTCCTGACCGTTCTTGGAATATCCCCTTAACCCTGCCCGTTCCCGCCCAAGGAGGCAGGGGGATGGGCAGGGGGGCGCGGGCAGGGGGGTGGCCGCGGGGCAGCGCCCGAATTTCTCTCACGCAGACCAGGCCAGGGGCACCCTCAAGCTGACCAACCTCTCCCTGGAGATGTCGGGTCTCTACGTCTGCGCGGCCGAGAACCGCGCGGGTTCGGCCGAGTGCAGCATCGTCCTGGAGGTGCACTCAAGTGAGTACGTGTCGGGGTGGGGGGGACACGGTCCCCACGCGGTCCCCGTGGGAATAAAGAAGGAGGCGAACTCCCCCCCGGCCCTCGCCACCTCTCCGTCTCTCTCTGTCTCTCTCTCCCGGCAGCTAGCACCAAAGCCGTCATCGCTGGCGCCGTGCTGGGCTCCCTGGGCGCCCTCGCCACCGTTGTCTTCTTCGCCCGGCGGGTCGTCGGCTACCGGAGGAAGAAACGGGACGGCCAGGAGGAGGCAGCCAATGAGATCAAGTGAGCGCCCCCCCCCCCCCCCCCCCCCCCCCCCCGCCTCCCGTGGAGGAGGTTCAAATCATCGCTAGGTTTCAGAGTTAACAGGAGTGGGGAAAGGAGGTTTCCATCTGTGGGTAGTCATCATTAGGTTTCAGAGTTAACCAGCAGGGGGAAGGTTTCCATCTGTGGCCAGCCATCATTAAGTTTCAGAGTTAACAGGAGGAGGGGGGAAGTTTCCATCTCTGGCCAGTCATCACTAGGTTTCAGAGTTAACAGGGGAGGAGGAGGTTTCCGCCTCTGGCCAGCCATCATTAAGTTTCAGAGTTAACAGGAGGAGGGAGGAAGTTTCCATCTCTGGCCAGTCATCACTAGGTTTCAGAGTTAACAGGAGGAGGGGGGAAGTTTCCATCTCTGGCCAGTCATCACTAGGTTTCAGAGTTAACAGGAGGAGGGAGGAAGTTTCCATTTCAGAGTTAACAGGGGAGGAGGACGTTTATCACCTCTGGCAGCCATCATTAGGTTTCAGAGTTAACATTTTCCACCTCAGTTTTCCCCCCCTTTCCCTCGTGCTCCCCTGTTTTGGGGTCCAGGAGCTCTACGCAACCTCGGACTCCCCGTTGCTTCGGGGGGGGGGCGGCGGGACGGGGAATGGCGGGGTTCCCTGTGCCGATCTCTCCGACGCTGTCCCCTCTCGGCAGGGAAGACGCCGTGGCCCCCAAAACCCCCACGTGGGCCAGGAGCCCGGCCTCGGACACCATCTCCAAAACCAGCACCTTGTCCTCCATCGCCGGCACCCGGGAGAGACCCTACGGGGCCAAACCCCCCTCCGACACCGCCTCCATCCTCACCGGCAGCTACCGGGGACCCCCCCCCCGGGGAGGGGGGCGTACCCCCAATCTCTCCCCCCCCGCCGTTAACGGCACCCCCCAGCGCCGCCAGGAGCCGGCCGCCCCCCCGGCATCGTTGCCCCCTTCCAGCTTGGCACGGGCGGGCGCCGTCCCCGTCATGGTGCCGGCGCAGAGCCGAGCCGGCTCCTTGGTGTGACACCCCCACCCCCCCCCCCACAACCCAAAAAAATGACACCCCCTCCCCCCCCCCCCATTTTCTGGGGTGGGTTTTTTTTTCCCTTTTTGGGTTATCTTCTGGGTTTTTTGGTTTTTTTCTTCATTTTAAAAGAGGCCTCGAGCAGCTGGACTCATCCTGGGGGTGTTTAATGGGTTTGGGGGCGGCCTCCCCAGGTTTGGGGCGGGGGGGGTTGAAGGGGGGGGGACCGAGTCTCCCTGTAACACCCCAAAATAGGCCCGGCCCCACCCAGAGGGGGGCAGTCATCTTTGTCGGGTTTTTTTTTATATATATATATATATATGTATCAGTTGAAACAGGGGATTTTTCATAAAAGAGCATTAAAAGCCGGGGGGGGGGGGACGGGGGGGGTGGGAAGCGCTTTTTTTTTTTTTTTTTTAGGGATTTTTCTGAATTAAAAGCTGGCCGCGCCGCCCGGCGCCGCGATTTTTGGGTGAGTTTGTGGGGATCGAGGCGGGTGGCGGGTCTCGGCCGTCCCTCTGAGTGCCGGCGGCGCGGCGGCTGTGTGATGTCACGGCGGCTGTGTGATGTCACAGCGGCTGTGTGATGTCACGGCGCACGCACACACCCCTCCCCGCCCCGCCTCCAGGGTCCTCGGCGTGGCGTGGTGGCACGCGTGCCTTGTCACCCCCCCAAGACCTGTCTGGCGCCGTGACGTCACGCCCTGTGTCGGGGAGGTGGAGGGGGGGGGGTGATGTCACGACGAGCATCGTGGCATCCCGTGTGACGTCACGCCGGCTGCCCCATGTCCGTCGGTGATGTCGTGCGCGCCCGCGGGATGTCACCCCCTGCCGTCGCGCTGCCGGCAGTGACATGACGCGCGTGTGTGACTCTGAGCGCCTCTAGCAGTGACGTCACACGCCCCTGTACGATGTCACACCAGCCGTCGTGTGCCCGGCGGTGATGTCACGCCCCCCCGACCCGCGGCCGCAGAGCGTCACACGAGCTCTCTCCCACCCACCGGCGGCGCTGCGCCCGCTTGCGTGACATCAGCGCACACCCTGCCGTGACGTCAGCGCGCCCGGGCGCTGTCGCACCGGCCAGCGACGTCCCGCACTGGCGCAACGTGACGTCACGGCTGGGCATCACCCGCCCGCCTTCCCCCTCCCACCCCCCCACCGGCCACCCCCGTGACAATCCCACCTCCGCCCCGCTGTGACCTCACCGCGCCGCCGTGACCTCACCGCTCCGCCAGGTGACAGTCGGAAGGCGCCAAGGACAGGCCGGGGCTCTGGCAGGGACCTTTATTGGGGCGGGGGGACCCCGGGGCTGGGGGGGGCAGCCGGGGGCAGGGGGGACCCCGGGGGGCACATGCAGGGGGTGGCGGGGGGCAGCGGGGGGTCCTGGGCCTCGGCGGGGGCTCGGCGGCGATGGGGGGTCCGGGGAGCAGCCGGCGGCCCCTGCAAGCAAGGAGAGAGCGGTCAGCGCGGGCACCAGCCCTGCCTGCGCCCTGCCTGCGCCCTGCCTGCACACTGCTCCTGCCTGCACTCTGCCCGTGCCCTGCTCCTGCCTGCACTCTGCCTGCGCCCTGCTCCTGCCTGCGCCCTGCTCCTGCCTGCACTCTGCCTGTGCCCTGCTCCTGCCTGCACTCTGCCTGCACCCTGCTCCTGCCTGCACTCTGCCTGCACCCTGCTTCTGCCTGCGTCCTGCCTGCACACTGCTCCTGCCTGCAGCCTGCCCCCTGCTTGTGTCCTGCCTGCACCCTGCCTGCATGCTGCTCCTGCCCCCTGCCTCTACCTGCGCCCTGCCTGCGCCCTGCTCCTGCCTGCGCCCCGCTCCTGCCTGCGCCTTGCCTCTGTATCCTGCTGGCACTCTGCTCCTGCCTGCGCCCTGCCTCTGCATCCTGCCTGTGCCCTGCCTGCACGCTGCTCCTGCGCCCTGCCCCTGTGTCCTGCCTGCGCCCTGCTCCTGCCTGCGCCCTGCCTCTGTGCCCTGCTCCTGCCTGTGCCCTGCAGGTGTACAGCCCCTGCCTGCACCCTTCCTGCATACTGCTCCTGCCCCCTGCCTCTACCTGCGCCCTGCCTGCACCCTGCTCCTGCCTGCACCCTGCCTCTGTATCCTGCCTGCGCCCTGCTCCTGCCTGCGCCCTGCCTCTGCATCCTGCCTGTGCCCTGCCTGCACACTGCTCCTGTGCCCTGCTCCTGCCTGCGCCCTGCCTCTGCACCCTGCCTGCGCCCTGGTCCCGCACCCTGCCCCGGCCCTGCCTGTGCCCTGTTCCTGCATCCCACTGCCGCGACCTGCCCCCTGCCCGCCCCCTGCCTGCACCCGCTCCCATGCCCTGCCTGCACCCTGCTCCTGCCTGCACCCTGCCTCTGCACCCTACCTGCGCCTGCGGCCTGTCTGTGCCCTGCTCCTGCGTCCCACTGCTGCGCCCCTGCCTGCGCCCTGCCTGCACCCTGCCTGCCACCCGTCCATGCCCTGCTCCTGCACCCTGCCTGCACCCTGCCTGCACCCCTCCTCCCGCACCCTTCTCCTGCACCTTGTCCACCTCCTGCCCTGCTGCCGCTGCATCCTGCACCCTCTCCGTGCCCCGTCCCCTCCCTGCCTGCACCCTGCCCGCACCCTGCCCTCTTTGCACCCTTCCCACGCCCTGCTCCTGCAGCTTGCACCCTCTCCGTGCCCTGCCCACACCCTGCCTGCACCCTGCCCGCACCCTGCCCGTGCCCTACTTGCAGCCGCCCACGCGCTGCCTGCACCTTGCCTGCGCCCTGCTCCTGCACCCTTGTCCCTGCCTGCGCCCGCTCCTGCCTGCAGCCTGCCCTCACCCAGTCCCAGACAAGCAGCCGGGAGCCCCCGGGGGGGGGGACGGACACCCAGCCTGGGCCCCCCAGGACAGAAGATACTAGTGGGAGGGGGGGGTACCCAGCTCAGCCCACCTAACGAGGGAGCCCTAATGAGCCTCATGGCCCTAATGAGCTTCACAGCAGCTGCTTCCCCATTGCAGCCCCACAGCATCCGCACGGAATCCTCACTGCCGCCCCACTGCTCCTCCATTGCACCCCCCCCCATTGCATCCTTGTTGAATCCCCCCCCCTGCACCCTCAGTTCATCCCCTCTGCGCCCTCCCTGCATCCTCAGCTCATCCCGCTGCATCCCCAGTGTATCCCGACAGCATCCTCACTTCATCCCCACGGCATCCTCCGTTTATCCCCGCTGCATCTCCACAGCATCCTTGGTTTATCCCCACTGCATCCCGAGCGTAGCCCCACTGCATCCTCAGGTTATCCCCCCTGAATCCCCACTGCATCCCGAGTGTATCCCCACTGCATCCTCAGGTTATCCCCACTGCATCCCGAGTGTATCCCCACTGCATCCTCAGGTTATCCCCACTGCATCCCGAGTGTATCCCCACTGCATCCTCAGGTTATCCCCCCTGAATCCCCACTGCATCCTTAGGTTATCCCCACTGCATCCCTAGTGTATCCCCCCCTGTATCCCCACTGCATCCTCAGTTTATTCCCCCTGTATCCCCACTGCATCCCTAGTGCATCCCCACTGCATCCTCAGGTTATCCCCCCTGAATCCCCACTGCATCCTTAGGTTATCCCCACTGCATCCCTAGTGTATCCCCCCTGTATCCCCACTGCATCCCTAGTGTATCCCCCCCTGTATCCCCACTGCATCCTCAGTTTATTCCCCCTGTATCCCCACTGCATCCCTAGTGCATCCCCACTGCATCCTCAGGTTATCCCCCCTGAATCCCCACTGCATCCTTAGGTTATCCCCACTGCATCCCTAGTGTATCCCCCCTGTATCCCCACTGCATCCCTAGTGTATCCCCCCCTGTATCCCCACTGCATCCTCAGTTTATTCCCCCTGTATCCCCACTGCATCCCTAGTGCATCCCCACTGCATCCTCAGGTTATCCCCCCTGAATCCCCACTGCATCCTTAGGTTATCCCCACTGCATCCCTAGTGTATC
This sequence comes from Chroicocephalus ridibundus, assembly GCF_963924245.1. NCBI lineage: Eukaryota > Metazoa > Chordata > Aves > Charadriiformes > Laridae > Chroicocephalus > Chroicocephalus ridibundus. The sequence goes on along the minus strand of NC_086301.1, from coordinate 8,039,806 downwards.
CCCCCTGTATCCCCACTGCATCCCTAGTGTATCCCCCCTGTATCCCCACTGCATCCTCAGTTTATTCCCCCTGTATCCCCACTGCATCCCTAGTGTATCCCCACTGCATCCTCAGTTTATTCCCCCTGTATCCCCACTGCATCCCTAGTGTATCCCCACTGCATCCTCAGTTTATTCCCCCTGAATCCCCACTGCATCCCTAGTGTATCCCCCCCTGTATCCCCACTGCATCCCTAGTGTATCCCCCCTGTATCCCCACTGCATCCCTAGTGTATCCCCACTGCATCCTCAGTTTATTCCCCCTGAATCCCCACTGCATCCCTAGTGTATCCCCCCTGTATCCCCACTGCATCCCTAGTGTATCCCCACTACATCCTCAGTTTATCCCCACTGCATCCCTGCTGCATCCCCACTGCCTCCCCACTGCATCCCTAGAGTATCCCCCCCCGGTATCCTCAGTTCATCCCCACTGCATCCCCACTGCATCCCAGTTCCAGCCCTGCCACACACACACGTGGCCGCGCCGGCAGCGAGACCTCCCCGTCGCTAACCCCAAACCAGCCTTCCCAGTAGCCGGGGCCGTTCCCCGCTCACCACGCCGGCACGGCACGGCACGGCACGGCACCGGCACGGCACAGCCACCCCCCCCCCCGGGCCCCACTGCCACGCGGCCTCGGCACCCGTGGGCGCTTTTTAAATTTACCTTTTCCTGCCAGGAGACTGTGACACAGGCTTTTAAAAATAGCATGTGCTGAGGCGAGGCGTTCGGGGTGGTGTTGCTAAGGGAGAAATTCAATTCAAATCTAGGGCTTCGCCTTCCCGTGCTAACTACTACGGCGCGCTCACAAAATTAGGGCAGGCAGGGGCTGCCTGCTGCCTGCCTGCGGGCTTTCCACCTCCTGGGAATAACCCCCCCCCGCCCCGGCCCCGCTTCTCCATCCCGAATCGGCACGGGGAAGGATGCTGCATCCCCAGCCGGCGCCGGGCAAGACGTTCCATCCCCAACCCGCGCGGGGAAGGACGCTCGGCGCAGCAGCCTCATAAAAAAATGACCTAATTTTGGGGTGGGATAAGGGAGATTTGGGGGCGTACCTAGTCGCCGTTGCGGAGGTCGCCGCCGCGGGTGCTGTTGGCGCACTCGGCGTCCTTGGTTTTCCGATCGATCTCCCCCCCTTTGATCTTCTTGCGGGTCATATGGCCGCGGAAACTAGCCTGGATCTTGGCGGCCGCCGCGTTGGCGTCGGGATCGTCCAAGGGGATGTCCAGGATGTCCTCATCCAGCTTCGTGCAGGCTCCCTCCTGCCGGTGGCAACGGGAGGGTTATGGCCAGTGACGCCCCAAAAAGGGCATCTGTCCCCCCAGTTTAATCCGTTAAATAAGGTCCTAAATTAGCCCCCCTGCTAAAAATTAGGGTCCTTTGCTAAAAATTAAGGTCCCTTGCTAAAAATTAGGGTCCTTTGCTACAAATTAGGGTTCTTTTTGCTAAAAATCAGAGTTCGTGCAGGTGTCTCGGGGGGGATTTTCAACTGCAGGTGTAGCGGCAGAAGATGCTTCACCCCACTGTTGGTCCCTAAATTCCACACACACCCCCTGCCCCCCCCCCTGCCAGACCACCCGGCTACAAGAAGCCTGACCCCAGCCAGCCCCGTTGAGGCCGGATCCTGCTTTTCGGAAGGAGAGGAGCATCCATTGGAGCAGAGGTTGAGAATTTTGGCACCCGGGGCGGGGGGGGGGATGTCACGCGGCGCAAACCGAGCTGGCCGTGCCTCAGTTTCCCCCCTCCCCTCGCAGCCTGTTGCATCCTCCCGCATCCCTGCTCAGGGCTTGGGTTGAAAACACCAGGAAATTTGGGAAGGGAACGATGCCGGAGGTGGGGTGGGGGGGAAAAAACCCCTTCCCTCAGGATAAATCACTGCAGCCCACTCCCTTCCTGCCGCGTCCCACCGGAGCGGTTGGACTTGATGCCGAGGTCAAGGGCCGGGGTGGGAGGGGACGGGAAAAATAAAAAAAAAAAAAACAAAAAAAAAAAACCATGGGAAAAACAAACGAGCCGGGAGCGAGCCGGCGTTGGATGCTCCGGTGTCGGCAACGCTGCCGTGCATCCTTTGCATCGCCCCGGGAGCGCTTTAAAGGAGGGTTGTTTTTTTTTTTTTGGGGGGGGTGTTTATTTGGAAGATGCAGATTTGGGGGGGGGGGGGGGGCGGGGGGGGAAGGGGGGAGAGGGATGCTCTTCCCCTCCATGTGCGCCACGGCTCCGCAAAGTTGCTCGGGTTGTTTTACCGTCGCGAAAGGCGAGGGGAGCAAAAGAGCGGCGGCGGCGGCGGCTTAAGTGACGGGTCCGAGGTGGAAATGATATAGCCAGGGCGGAAATGTTATAGCCAGGGCTGGAAATCCTATAGCCAGGGGGAGGAAATCCTATAGCCAAGAGAGAAATCCTATATTCAGGGGAGAAATCCTATATATGGGAGGGGGGGGAACACCTATATCCAGCGGAGAAATCCTATCTCCAGGGGGAGGAGATCTTATATCGAAGAGAGAGATCCTATATCCAGGGGCGAAATCCTATATTCAGGGAAGGAAAAAACTGTGTAAGGGGCGGACATATCCTATATCCAGGGAGAAATCTTAAATTCAGGGGAGAAATCCTATATTCAGGGGAGAAATCCTATATCCAGGGGGTGAAAACCTATATCCAGGGAGAAATTCTACATCCAGGGGGAGAAATCCTATATCCAGGGGGAGAAAACCTATATCCGGGGAGAAATTCTACATCCAGGGGGAGAAATCCTATATCCAGGGGGAGAAAACCTATATCCGGGGAGAAATTCTACATCCAGGGGGAGAAATCCTACATCCAGGGGGAGAAATCCTACATGCAGGGGGTGAAAACCTGTATCCAGGGGAGAAATCCTACATCCAGGGGGAAGAATCTATATCCAGAGGGAGAAATCCTATGTGCAGGGGAGAAATCCTGTATTCAGAGGGAGAAATCCGATATATGGGGGGAGAAATCCCATATCCAGGGGGAAGAAATCCTACATCCAGGGTGGGCTTTGCCTCTCTGGAGAGGGCGGGGGGGTGGCTCTCCGCGCTGCTGGCTGAGCAGGAGAGGGGGAAAAGGGAAAAGAGGGGGAAAAGAAGGGGGGAAGGGAAGAAAAAGGGGGAAAAAGGGGGAAGGGAGGAAAAAGGGGGGAAAGGAGGGGGGAGAAGGAAGGAAAAAGGAGGAAAAGGCTGTGGTTTTCTGTCGGATCAGCTCCCGAAGCCGGCTGGCGGCCGGGAGGCGAGGGGTGCTCCCCCCTGGGTGAAGGTGGAGGGGCGCAGCCCCCTGCTCGCCCCGATTTATCCCTGTATCCATAAGGAATCTCTGATCCCACCTGGAAAGTAATCTGGGGGGGCGGGCGGGGAGAGAAAAGCAGACACCCCCCCGCCCCCCAACACCTTGTCTGGCATAATTTGGGGATGGGAAGGGGGGGGTACTTTTCCTGACCGGGATGCTGGCCGGGCTGCGGAGCGGCTGCCAGCCCTTGGCGGGACGGATCCCGAACTGGTGTGAAATGGGGGGGTGGGGGGGGTGGGGGGGGTGGAAAATGAGGAGGGGGTCGGGAGTGGCGGGGGGGGAGTGGAATATGGGCCTGGGGGTTTGCAGCAGCGCTGATGAGTTGGGGGGGTGGGGGGGGGGGGAACGCAGAACTGGTTGAGCTTTTGGGTGCAGCACCCACGGCAGCATCACCCCCCCACCCCCCCCCCCCCGCAAAATCCCCTCCGCTGCCCCCCCACCCCGCTCCAGCCGGGGGACCAGTAATAATAATAACAACAATAATAGTGAATTAAATGCAGAAAAGCGAGATGCTGGGGATGGTGGTGGCGGGGAGGGGGGAAAAAGCCGGGGCGCGGTGTTGGGGGGGTGGGTGTTTGCGGGGGGGGGGAGAAACCTACATTGCAGCAGTCCATGGCGGAGGACGGGTGGGTGGCCAGCGATGGGCGAGGGGCTCCGGCAGGGTCTCGCTTCCCCGGCGACTCTCCCGGCGCAGGTGGCAAGTTGAGCGGAGCCGCTTGCCTACGTAATGCGCTTTCCTCCGGGCGAGCCTATCAGCCCTACACCCCTGCCAGCCTTTTTTTGGGGGGGGGGTGGGGGGGGGGGGGAGTGGTGTTTCTTATATATATATATATTTATTTCTTTCCACACCCCCCCCTCCCTTTCTCCTTTTTTTTTTTTTATTTTTTTTTTAATTTTTTTTAATTTTTTTTTTTAATTTTTTTTTTTCTTTTTAATTTTTTTTTTTTTTTTGCCGCCTCCTCCGATTTTTCTTTCGCAGCCTCCAACTCCCTCCTTCAACGCTTAAAGGAGCCGGCGGCTCGCCTCGAGAGTTTCACCGGAATAGAAAAAAAATCGGGCGCGGAGGAGGCGATCCAATATTTAACGGGGCTTTCGGGGCTCGCCCTCGGCGCGGCGGCGGGTTTAACCGGGCCCTGCCGAAATTTGCAGCAACTTTTTTTTTTTTTTTGGGGGGGGGGGGATGATGCTTGGCTTGGTTTGCCCCCCCGCCCCGGGTGGGCAAAATCTTCCCGACCTACTTCGGGCTTGGTCCCGAAGGCGGGTGAGGATGAGGATGGCGAGGATGAGGATGGCGAGGAAGGGTCCCACTGCGCATCCGGGGTGACGCGCCCAAACGCGGTTCCGTGCAGAGGAGGGGGCTCCGCTTTCGGGGTTTTTGAGGGGGGGGAGTGTCCCTTCCCCCCAATGCTCGCAGCAGCATCCCCTCGCCCCAAATTTGGGGGGTTTTCCAGCCACACCTGCAAACCCAGGCATTTTCCCAGCCCTCGGAGCTACCTCCGCACCCCGCTTCCACCCTCGGACCACGCCGAGGTGCCGGGGCGAGATGGGGGGGACCCCAGGAAAGAGGGGGGGGGGACTCACAGGGGGAGGCAAGGGGTTGCAGCCCGGAGCCCCCCGCCTCGCCCGCCTCGCTCGCCTCTAATCTGGGTTTGGGAGTTGCTAAGCAACCGCATCCGTCGCCCATGGGCTCCGCACACCGGTACCGGCTCCGGCCGGCCCCCAAAATGCGGCTTGGCCCCCCCCAGACGGGCACTGGCACCCCCTGGTCTGCCCGTGCAGTCGGGGCACGCTGCGCTCCCCAGCCGGGCTCGCTCACGGGGCCGTGTCCTGCTCGGAGGTCTGGTGGCACTGACCTTCCTCTTTGCCATCACCGGCATCATCATCATCATCCTCCTCACCGTCCCTGTGAGCATCCCTGTCCCAGTGGCATCACCATCCCCATTTCTGGCGCTGCCACCAGCCCTGTCGCCATCCGCATCCCTGTCCTCATCCCCATCACCTCCACCACCATCGTCCCTGTCCCCATCCCCATCATCATCCCCATCCCTGTCCCCATTCCCAACTCCAAGCCCATTTCACCGTTCCCATCCTTGTCCTCATGCCCATGCCATCCCCAAACTCAACCCCATCATCATCTCTCTCCCCATCCCTGTCCCTGTCACCACCCCCATCATCACCTTCATCCCTGGCCCCATCCCTATCCCTATCAGCAGCCCTTTCCCTCTCCCCATCCCTGTCTCCACCACTGTCCCTGAGGCTGCTCCAGCCGGGGCGGAGGCGGTGGCATCTCCTGCCCCCCGACACCCCCAGCTCCCCAGGGCACCCAGACCACCCTGCTCATCATCCCACCCCATCCCCATCCTGTCCTCATCCCCATCCCATCTCATCCTCATCCCCATCCCCATCTCATCCCATCCTATCTCCATCCCCACCCCATCCCATGCAATGCCCATCCCATCCCATGCCATCTCATCCCATCCCATCCCATGCCATCCCCATCCCATCCCATCCCCACCCTGTCCCATGCCATCCCCATCCCATCCCATCTCATCTCATCCCATCCCATCCCATCCCATCCCATCCCATCCCATCCCATCCCATCCCATCCCCATCCCCATCTCATCCCATCCCATCCTATCTCCATCCCCACCCCCATCCTGTCCTCATCGCCATTCCATCCCATCCCTTCCTCATCCCCATACCCATCTCATCCCATCCCATCCCACCCCATCCCATCCTATCTCCATCCCCATCCCATCCCCACCCCGTCCCATGCCATCGTCATCCCATCTCATCCCATCCCATCCCATCCTCATCCCCATCCCCATCCCCATCCCCATCCCCATCCCCATCCCATCCTATCTTCATCCCCATCCCATCCCCACCTGTCCAATGCCATCCCCATCCCATCTCATCCCATCCCATCTCCATCCCCACCCCATCCCATGCCATCCTCATCCCATCCTTATTCCATCCCATCCCATCCCTCTTCCCACCAGCCCAGTGCAGGGGGGCAAAAGTTGCTCCGCTCCAGAAAACCCTGCTCCGGCTTCCAGGCGAAGCCTCGGCTGGGATTTTTAGACCGGAAAACGATCCCTTTCCCTTTTTTTAGACCCTCCACATCCATCGCCGCCCGCTGCAGCGAGGGGAGACGTGGCGTTTTGCGGGGAGCTGAGCGGAAAGGGATTTTGGGATGATTCGTGCGTCAAAGATCTGGGAAAACTATCTCCAAAACTAGGATGCAAAATGCTGGGAAGATTATCCTGCTACCAGTAAACCCCAAAATTTCACAAAACCGGGGCGGGGGGGGGGGGGGGGGTTGGGAGCGGTTTCCAACACAAGAGCGGTCAGCATCCCGTTTTTCCAGCGGCGCAGGGCCCCGCCACCATCCCCAAAATCCGCTCGGGCCCGCGGCCCCCCGGTCCTGGCAGAGCCACCGAGCGCCGGCATCTCCCGCAGGCTGCGGCTGCGGAGGAGGGACGCCAAATGCCAGAACATTTCTAATCATTAACGGCGGGTTTTGAGCCCGTTCCAGGCTCTGCGTTTTCCTTCTCCGGGCCCCTTCATCCCAGAAAACATCCCATCCTGGCGTGCGCGCGCGTGTGTGTGGCGGGGGGGCGACGTGGAATATCGGGGTGACTCTTTTCCAGGTGCTCCAGCGCCTCTTGGATCCGAATCCCGATAAAATTTTGGAAGCGGGGGGTGGGGGTGGGGGGGGAACGGGCGCGGCGGGCGGGGGGGCGCGGGGTCCTGAGGGGTTTTTGGCTTTTTTTATTTAAAAAAAAAAAAAAAAAAATCCTTTAAAAACAAGGCGGAAAAAAAATAAGGAAAATCTGATATTGGAAAGGTGCCCTGGGCGGGCAGCGTTCCGGCTGCCGAAGCGGGAGCTGGCAGCCGGCGTTGGGGGTGGGGGGGGGTCATGGCGTAGCCGGTTGGCATCGGCCCCGCCAGCTTATCTTCGCCCCCTGCCCCCCCCCCCCGCCCCCCAATCCCTCCTTCCTGTTTTTTCCCGGGGGAGCCGCCGCCGTGGGCGAGCGATATGGGGACAAACAGGAATGGGGCGGGGGGGGGGAATGGGGTGAACATGGGTGTCACCCCCACCCCCCCCCCAAAAAAAAATAAAAAAAGCAGCCAGTTTTGCCGCAAACCCCATCACTGGTTTTTTTGTTAATTATTTTTTCGACATTTTTAAACCATTTTGGGGGGCGGGGGGGGAAAAACCTCACATTTCACCAGTTTGGATGGGATGGGGCGAGGCGCTCCCCAAAATTCCCGGGGATTTCGGTGCTTGGAGGGCGCGGGGCGGGGGGAGGACGGAAGAGGAGCAATGTCACATCCCTCCCTCCGGCAGGGACACTACTCAATTTTTGACAAACCCCCCCCCCCCCCCCGCCCCAAGGGATGAAGGGGCCTAAATATAGAGCCTTAAAATATCATCTCGTGCTCAGCCCGGCCCCTAAACCCGGGTTTTTTTTAGGGAAAAAGAAGTCCCAGGTGAGAATCGTTAATAACGGCGGGGACCTCGTTAAGAAAAATTCTCATTAACAAAGCACCGCAGTGGGGCTGGCTGGCGGGGGGGGGACGGGAGATCATCGCCCGCTCCCCAGAGGAGGGCAGGAGCCTGGTGGGGAAATCGAGGTGTTTTTTGGGTTTTTGGTTTTTTTTTTGAGTCATCCCACCCCAATTTGGGGTTTTTTTGGGGGGGGGCCAAACGGGGGATTTGGAGCAGGCCCCGGGGGGGGCCCTTTTCCAGAGGGTTACGGGGGCGTGCGTCCCCCTCTCCCCCCGGGGATCCGTTCCTCTCTGCCGCATCCCCAGGGAGGATTTTTGGGGAGGAATTTTGGTGGTTTGGTGCTGGCAGTTTCCCCCCCCCCTCCCCCCCGCCTCCGGCCCCGGATGCTTTTTTGGGCTCAAACAGCCCGGTTTTGGGTGCGGGCGCTGTGTCCCTTACCGTGCCCGTGCTCCCCATCTTCTCCTCCTTCTCCTTGTCCTCTTTCTCCTCGTCCTGCGGGAAAAGCAGGAAAAATGTGAAATTGAGGTGGCAGAGGATGAGGGTGGGGGGCACCGGAGGTGGGGGGGGGGGTCCCGGCCCTTCCCCCCGGGCACCCCAAATTCTCCGGGGGGGGTGAAGCCCACCTGGACGGGGGGCTGGGGGAGAAGGTGGTCCTGCTGCCGGGCTTCCCGCGCCTCCGGGTCGGCTGAGCTGCCTGGGGGAAGAGGAGGAGAGTGCCAGGTGGGATGGGCACACGGGGCCTGACACCCCGGGGACGGGCACACGGGGCAGGCCTGACACCCTGGGGATGGGCACATGGGGCCTCTCACCCCAGGGATGGGCACGTGGAGCCTAAGACCCCGGGGACGGGCACGTGGGGCAGCCCTGACACCCCGGGGATGGGCAGACGGGGCAGGGGGGATGGCACGAGGGATGGGCAAGGTGCTAAGTCCCCTAGGAGGGCCAGGGGACAGGCACAATGCCACGGGTGATGGGCAGACACAACGCCATGGGTGATGGGCACACGGGGTAGGCCTGACACCCTGGGTGATGGGCACAGGGGGGGCAGGCCTGATGCCCTGGGTGATGGGCACACAGGGCAGGCACAACGCCTGGGGTGATGGGCACATGGGGCAGGAGTGACGCCATGAGCAATGGGCATGTAGGGCAGGCACAATGCCCTGGGCGATGGGGACACAGGGCAGGCCTGATGCCCTGGGCGATGGGCACAGGGGGCAGGAGTGATGCCATGAGCAATGGGCACACGGGCAAGCCTGATGCCTGGCGTGATGGGCATATGGGGCAGGTACAACACCCGGGGTGACGGGCACACGGGGCAGGCCTGATGCCCTGGGTGATGGGCACACGGGGCAGGCACAACGCCTGGGGTGATGGGCGCATGGGGCAGGCCTGACACCCTGAGTGATGGGCACACGAGACAGGCCTGATGCTCTGGGCAACGAGCACATGGGGAAGGCATGACTCCATGGCTGATGGGCGCATGGGGCAGGCCTGATGCCCTGGGTGATGGACGCATGGGCAGACATGATGTCATGGGCAATGGGCACATGGGGCAGGCCTGACACCCAGGGTGATGGGCACAAGGTGAAGGTCTGACACCAGGGGCAATGGGCGCATGGGGCAGGGACTACGTCATGGGTGATGGGCACACGGGCAGGCCTGATGCCCGGCACATGTGGCAGCAATGATGCCACACAGGATGGGCAGGCAATGCAGTGTGGGACAGGGGATGGAAGCGCAGGGCTGGGCACTGCCGGGCCGGGACAACTCACCCTCTCTCTGCTCCAGCAGCTTTTGGAAGTGCTGAGCGGCGAAAGCCACCACATCGGCGGGCTGTGCCCGCAGCACCTCCCATGCCAGCCCCTCCAGGAGGTTTTGGAAGCCGTCGGGCAGCCGTAGAGTGATGTTGGAGAAGGGGGTGGACATGGCCGCCTCTCCCGGGCCCCCTGCCGCCGTACAACCCGGGTCAGAGAGGTCCCGACCGGGCGGCGGGGGAGAGCGGGAGGCGGCGGGATTCGAACCCTCGGCTCCGAGGTGGAGCGCAGCGCCGCCGCCAGGGGGCGCTCCCCTCCCCGCCCGCCGCGCCTGCGCACAGCCCGCCTCCCCACGGCGCGTGCGCGGCGGCCTCCCGGGCGGGGCGGGACCAGCGGCCGCGGAGGGCCCGGCTCCCCCCTCTCTACCCCGGTTCCCCCCGCGGTTCCCCCCCGGTTCCTCCCCGGTTCCCCGGATCCCCCCCGCTGCCCCTCGATCCCTCCCGGCCCCCCTCGGCCCCTTCCCCTCGTCCCCGGCCCCCCCCCACCCGGCCAGGCCGCGCCGGCGCCGCTGGCTGTGGTGAGGACGCTGTCGCTTAGCAACCGTCCCCCCCTCCCCGTGCCAGGCCACGCCCCCGGCGCTGCACACGCCCCCGGCGCTGCACACGCCCCCTCTGGGCTGGGGTGGGCGGGGGCCGTGCCCTCAGGCCCCGCGTCGCCCCCGGGATGGCGGCCTGGGTGTTGCTGGCGCTGGCTCCGGTGGCCGCAGGTAAAGGGCTGGGGGGGGGCTGGACCCCCCGGGACCCTCTTCGGGGACCTGCGCACACCCCGGCCCCGCCGTGGTGCCCTTGGTACCCGCCCCCAGCCGTGCCATGATGCCCTTAGTACCCACCCCGGCCCTGCTTCAGGGCCCTGGGTACCCCCCCAGCCCTGATTCGGGGCCCTCGGCACCCCCTGGCCTCACCGTGATGCCCTTGGTACCCGCCCAACCCAGCTTTGATGTCCTCGCCCCCGCCCCCCACCTTGCATCGGGGCCCTTGGCACCCCCTTAGCCCAACTTTGATGCCTTTGACACCCCCCCCAGAGCCCCGCTTCGGGGCCCCTTGCACCCACCCGCCCTGTTTCGGCACCCTTCATACCCACCCCGAGCCCAGCCTTGGTGCCCTTGGCACACCCGGACCCTGCTACGCTGCCCCTTGCACCCCCCTGCCCCACTTCGAAACCCTTGGCACCCCCCTGAGACCCACTTCTATGCCCTTTGCACACCCCAAGCCCTGCTTTGGGGCCTTTGGCATCCCCTAAACCCCACGTTGATGCCCTTGGTACCCCCCCTCAGACCCTCTTCAATGCCTTTGGCACCACCCTGAGCCCTGCTTCAGGGCCCTTGGCACCCCCCAGCCCTTTTGTAATGCCCATGGTACCCCCGCAGCCCCACTTCGATGCCCTTTGCACCCTCCTATCCCCATTTCAATGCCGTTGACACCCCTCCAGCCCCTCTTCGACGCCCTTATCGCCCCCTCAGCCTCTCTTCGACACCCTTGGAACCCCCCCCAGACCCTCTTTGATGCCCTTGGCACCCCTTCAGCCCCCCTTCGACAGCCTTGGCACGTCGCTGCCGCCGTGGGACGATGCTTTACGTAAGGCGGGAGTCGCATGCGGCTCCTCGGCGGCGTCTCGTGGGCTCTCCTCCCTTCCCTCCTCCCAGCCGCTTTTTATAGCCTCCAGTCCCTTCCCCGGCGTCTCGGGGTTTATTTTTTATTTTTTTTCTTCTCCTCCAACTCGTTTTTTTTTTTATGTAACTCGTCCTTCCCGGAGCCTCGTCGCATGAGACGGTGGGAAGCAGCGCTGCGGCTGAGTTCAGAGAGGCTGAGGACGTCGTTTCTTTCCTTCATTAAAGCCAGCCTGGGACGAGCTGCGGAGGGGAGCCCCGGTTTGATGGCTACGACGGGGCTCACTGCTCACATCACCTCTCCGTGCCCTGCAAATGTGGCCCTGACCCCCCTTCCCAGTGTGGTTTTAGTTTCGCACCTCAAAAAATGGGGCTTCTGAGGGTGCCGGGGCCAAGACCTCTGCTCCCCTCCCTGCTGAAGGCGCCTTTGCCCGGTGTTTCCCATCCAACTGCTCGCCAAACTTTTTTTGCAAGGGGAAAAAAAAAAAAAAATGTCAGAACATATTTATTAGCCCAAGGCTGGGCTGGCGGAGACGCTCCCGTATGGTTTTTAGAAGAAATTTTTACTGAAAGCTGTATCCAAACTGTGTGACACAAGCTCCTGTGCTTTGGGAGGTGACTTCCCTCTCCTGGGGACTTTAAATCCTGACGCTTCCACAGTTCCTCGGTGCTTTTAACCACCTTAAGGTTGAGCAGGAGTGAAGGAAGCTACAACAAAGCGGGACCTGAAATAATGTGTATTTAAGAGGAGTTGCTTTTGGCCTCTTGGAGGTGACGTTTGCGCTCTCTGTTGATCCCAGGGGCGATGCTTGGCTTCGCGTCCTACTATGGCGACCACATGGTGCTGCAGAAGGAGCCGGCGGGGGCCGTGGTGTGGGGCTACGGGGAGCCGGGGGCCACCGTGACCGTGGTCCTCTCCGAGGACAGTGGCCTCATCGTCATGAAGAAGACGGTGCGAGTTAAAGGTCGGTCCTGGTTCCAAACTGGCCAACCGGGGCCGGTGGTTTTGGTGGCCGAGGTGCCAAACCGGACCTGCTTGTCGGGTGGGGTTGCAGAGGTGACAGTGACATCTCCAGCTCCTGCGGGCCTGGGGCTGTGCTTTCCCCTTCTCCAGGAGATCTGGGGTGGGGGGGTTCAGCCATCCCCCTCCCCGCCAACGCCGGCCTTTGCTCAATTCGGTTTGCTACCAGCGGGACGCAGGAGCCGAGCTGCCGCGGGGGTGGGTGGCACGGCGTGGGTTGGAGCCGAGTGCTGAGGCTGCGGAGGGGAGCCGGGGAGCGGGGGGGGACGGACTGAGCTCTTCTCCCTGTCAAAACCATCTCCGGGGAAATCTCTTGGCTGCTTTTTTGATGTATCCCCCCCCTCAGAGGATCTCGAAGCCCTGAAGGACGTCGCCTCGAGGCTGGGGGGGGGGCTTGGAGGCACCTCCGATCTCAGTTGGTGGCCTCGTTCCCTGCCTAGTGATTCGGGGGGCTGCTGCTCACCTTTTTGGGGGTGAAACTGCTGCCTAAAGGGCTCCTCCATGGGCTGGAGAACCCGGAGGCGTCTTGTGAGAGAGCAGCGATCTGCCGCTACCGGGAGATCTGCAGGATCCAGCCCCAGCCGGGCCAGAAAATCCACGCTAAATTCCAGCAGAATATCTTTACGCCTTGATTCGGCGCCTCTAAAATTAGCTGGAGACATCTCGGTGTCACACACACCAAGCTGCTCCTGTAATCCCGGTTCCTCCCAGCAGCTTCTGCTCTGACACACATTTGTCTTCGAGATTTTCTTTTTAACCCCTAAGATCCTGCAGGAGCAAAGACGCTGGGATGGCAGGGAGCTTCCAAAATCCGTTTCCCCAGCCCAGCTCCGCGGTGGGGAAGCTTTCCCTCGCTGCCCGTCCATCCCCACTGGTTGCTGGCCACTCATCCCACCTCTTTGTGAAGGTCTTGAGGTCTTCGTTGGGATCGTGAAAGATAAGCACCATCTTCTTCCAGGACCTTCTGGGACATGGACAACTGTCCTGGACCCTATGGATCGGGGCGGTCCCTACGCGCTGACAGCCGGGCAAGGCTCGGAGAACGTGACGCTGCGGGACGTCTACTTTGGAGACGTCTGGCTTTGCAGCGGGCAGAGCAACATGGCGATGACAGTCTTGCAGGTAAGCGCAGCCCAATCCCGCCGGCTCGGGCAGGGATCGGGCAGGGATCAGGCAGAGATGGAAGCGCCTCGCGCACTCCCGACCCTTCCCTAGATCGCCAACGCCACCCGGGAGCTCGCCGACGCCGCTCGCTACCCCTACGTCCGCGTCTTCGCCGTGGCACCCGCCCGCTCTGACGTGGAGCTGGAGGACCTGGAGCGCATCGACTTGCCGTGGTCCATCCCGACGGCCGGTGAGTGCAACGTGCCTCCAAAAATAAAAGCCTGGAAATGGCAGTTTCCCCCCCCCCCCCCTTTTTTTCCCCCCTTTGCAGCTCACCGTTTCTTGAACAGAAAACCTGGGCCATGGGAATTTCACCTACTTCTCGGCCGTCTGCTGGCTGTTGGGGCGTTACCTCTACGAGGCTCTGGGGTACCCCGTCGGGCTGGTGGAGGCGGCCTGGGGAGGCACCCCCATTGAAGCCTGGTCTTCTCGAAGGGCTCTGCGGGCCTGCGGGCTCCCGGAGGACGCGGGGAGGTGAGAGAAGTGGTGGAAACACCTCCCGCCCCGCGTCACGTGGCTTTTTGGGGGCATCCTCACCCCCTTCCCACCCCACCGCCTCTCCCAGAGTCCCATTGTCCCCTCCGTGCATCGTTTCGCCCGCTCTGGATAAAATCCCCTCCTGTGCCGAGAATGTAAGGCACATCTCGGGGGTGGCAGGGGAAAGACGGGGACCGCGGGGCTCCCCATTTTGGGCAGCGTTTGCTTTGCCCCTGCGAGCTTTGCTCCTGGAGCTCCAGCTTGCATTTTGCACTCCCTTAAGCCCAGCTTTGGCCTCCGGCATCTCCCAGCACCGCCGTCTCTCCGGCCCGCAAACGCCCTCCGTGCTCTGGAACGCCATGATCCACCCGCTGCTCAACATGACGCTGCAGGGTGTCGCTTGGTACCAGGGTAAGCCCCCTCCCCAATTTTTTGCGCCCCCCCCAGCACGGAGCAGCTCCCCGCTGTCCCACCCACCCTTCTCTTTTGGTGCCAGGTGAGGCCAACACCTTCCTGCACACGGACCTGTACAACTGCACCTTCCCCGCGCTCATCGCCGACTGGCGCCGGGCTTTCCATGCCGGATCGGCCGGGCAGACGCAGCCGCTCCTCCCCTTCGGCTTCGTGCAGGTGAGGGGGGGACAAAGGGCAGGACCCCCACCCTGCCATGGTGTTCAGAGAGGTTTTATCCATCTTTTTGTACTGCCAAGCCAATGGGAGGGAGAGGATGCTGTAAACGCACGGACAAATCCTTCCGGGGTGCCGAATCCTGGGCAGGGACCGCAGCGGCTGGTTTTGGGAGCAATGCCTGCTCCGCTTCCCCAGTTCCACCCCTTTCTCTGCCTTGCAGTTGTCCACCTATCGCCGGCAGAGCCCGGACGACAGCTTCGCCCGCCTCCGCTGGCACCAAACAGCTGATCTGGGGGTTGTCCCCAACGCCAGGATGCCCGGCACCTTCATGGCCGTGGCCATGGATCTGTGCGATGAGCGCTCGCCCTACGGCAGGCGAGTCCCGGGTGGTGGGGACACGCAGGGACGAAGCTACTGGCTACCAACCCCACGCCTCCCTCCTCTTCCTCGGCAGCATCCACCCCCGGGACAAGCAGAACGTGGCCCACCGGCTGCAGCTGGGCGCCAGGGCTGTGGCGTATGGGGAGAAAGACCTGGTTTTCCAGGGGCCGTATCCCACCCGGGCCGTCCTGGAGGTGACCAGGGGTCTGCTGAACCTCACTTACAGCCAGGAGCTCGTCTGCCGTCAGAGGGACACGCGGGCGTTTGAGGTGAGGGTTGGGGGGAGGAGGGGAAAGCTTCCCCCCAGGGCTGGAAGAGGGAAGCCCACCTTGATGGAGGTTTCTCCCCTACCCAGGTCTGCTGCTCCACACCCTGCGGGTGGCTGCCGGCACCCGTGGTGGCGGTGGGGTCCCGCACGGTGACGCTGGCCCTGGCTGGCTGCGGGACGCTGGTGCTGGCCCTGCGCTACGCCTGGGCCGAGTGGCCCTGCGAGTACCAGTCCTGCGCCCTCTACAACACCCGGGGGCTGCCCGCGCCCCCCTTCCTCCTGGACGCCCTGCCCGTAGGGAAAATCCCGGGGCGCTCCGAACCCGCCGGAGGGAGAGAGCTGCATCTCCTCCCCAGCTCCGGCATCGCCGGGGGGATTTAGGCGAGGGAACGGCGGAGGGAGCTCAGACCTTTCGCAAAGCAGCGCGGGGCTGCTGGCATCGTGCCTTTCCGATTCGGGGAGGCGGCTGGCTTGATTACTGTCTTACTAATTAAACACTTTCCTGCTCCTCTTTGGCCCGAAGTCAAGGCTGCAGGGGGGAAAAAAAACCATAATTTATTATTAATTAGCAAGCCAATTTAAAATGAAATTTATGAAAAGTTATGTTAAGACCTGACCCCCGTTGGCGGGGTGGTGGCAGGATGCAGGGACCGGCCTCCCCCCTCGGTGGGGTGGGGATGGGGAGGGAGAACCTCTGCCAACAAAAACCACCCCACAACCAAAGGCTAAGGCTGGGGCTGGGAGGGGGGGAGCTGCAGAGGGGGCGTTGCTTGGTGGCCTTCCGCCTCCCTGCGCTAATAAATAGGTCATAACCCAGCTCGTTTTATTCTTGGGTCCTTTTTTGCCCCTTCAGAGGAGCATCCCTTAGTCCTCCGTTCCCCGGCTCCTGCCACAATCAGCAGGGAAATTTGTGTGGAAGAAGAGGTGCGGTGTGACACCCAGCGCACAGAATAAGAGGGCTGAGAGGGTCTGCGCGCACAAAAAAATGACTGTTGAGCCTTTTTGTTTTTTTCCCCCTGGAAAATCGTACGTAAAGAAGGGGAACCCCGAACGCGGGAAGAGCTCAGCCCGGCCGCCACTGTCGCGTTACAGACATCACCCCACCAGGCTGTATCAAAACCAGAGTTTAATGCACTCGAGCGACCGCTGACAGGAAGGAATTGGATCAAACTGGATCCCAGTAGACCAACTGGGCAGGTCCCGAAGGGTCAGGCAGAGCCGAGCGAGTCCCGGGAGGCTTCTCCCATCGCCTGCACTCCAGGCTTCGCTTCTGGGCAAGGGGGAGAAGAAAAGGAGGAAGTTAATTGACTGGGCAATCGTAAACTGGAATCTTGGGCTTTCTCCGCCAGCGTGCGACTAGCCCGAGAGCCAGTTGTGCTAGCCCTGCGGTTGCCATGCCAACCAGGATGCTAAATACAGCTCAATCTGGGTGTTTTTGTTAAAAACCACAGCCCTCAGACTGGATGCAGGGCCGGGAAAGGAGCCCAGGCGGCCTGGCTCCCACCCTGCCAGGTCGAGGATCCCCGTGAGACCACATCGTTGCCAGCAGCCCCCCCGGGATGTAAAGCTCCCCGCTCCCAGCAGGCTGCACTGCTCTCTCTGCCAAAAACGGGGACCCCCCCCCCGCCCGGCCCCCCGGTTTGCCCAGAGCTTGGATTTGAGCCGCGAGCTCTCCGCTTTCCGTTCCTATAGCAACTCCTGCCCACGCGTGGGCTCGCAGTAGCATCACATCCCGCCTGCCAGAACCCATCCCCAGCTGCAAACGGAGCCGTCGGCCCCCCCGGCAGCCCCCCAACTCTCCCCAAAAAAAACCCTCAAGGTCTCGGCAAAGGGTTTAGGGCCACGCTGGATGGATCCAGCCTCACCGGGTGGGATCTGGCTGCGGAGGAGCCAAGAGGAGAGCGAAGAAGTCTTCTCTACTGAAAAAGCCTACCTAGAGCCCCGCCGTTGGGGAGGGACACGCTGCCGTCGGCCTCGGGGGGTTTGGGCTTGGTGGTCTCCAGCCCGGCCAGCAGCGTCATGAAGTCGACGACGGTGTCGATGTCCTCCTTGTTGGCGGTGGCTTCCCTCAAGGCACTGACGGCGTTGAGGCGGCTGAAGGAGGTCAGCTCGGAGATGTTGGCCCGGAGGAAGAGGAGGATGACATTGAGGTCGTTTACGGGGCAGGTGAGCATCTTGCGGCTGAGGAGGTCAAAGGCGGGCAGCATCTCGTAGACGGAGAGCAGCCCCTTGTCCCACTGGCAGAGCTGCAGGGCATTGTAGATGACGACGGGCATGAGGAGGACGTAGACGCCACCGACCGAGAGGCTGATGAGCTGGAAGACGGAGAAGAAGACCAGCTTGCAGGGGATGAGCGGCGGGATGTGGGGCTCCTCCTGGAGCAGCCCCGTTTTGATGGAGCAGCTGAACTCGTCCTGGAAGAAGATGTTGAGGTGGAGGAAGACCAGGTAGAGGCAGGTGGCAGCCAAGAACAAGAGCAGCAGCAGGTTCCTCAGGATGTAGATGAACACCAGGGAGTGGGCGTGCTGCTTGCAGGTGAGGTAACGCTCCAGCAACGGGAACTCAAAATACCTCTCCCGGCGGGCCCTGGGGGCAGAGGGGACACAGCGAGGACTTAGAGCCACCCCCCCAAAATCGAGTCACTTCGCCAAAGTCCATCCTGAATGTGACCGCAGCCACACCACGTGGAGGGACTTGGGAAGAATGCGGTGACCAGTCGAGGCCACCCAGAGGTCTCACCTCTCGTATTCCTCCCAGAATCGCTCCGGCTCGGCGCTGGCCTGCTGGACCTTCCTCATGTGCTGCACCAGGCGCACGGAGCGGTTGTAGGATTTGTCCAGCTCATCGATGATGAAGAGGAGGTCGGAGTGGAGGGCGGGGGCGGCCGCGTAACGCCACAGCAGGTAGGGCAGGTACATGAGCACCGCCACCACCAGCAGCGAGTAGGGGAAGACCTGAGCAAAGGGGACAAGCGGGCGTTGCGCGGGTGCCGAGTTGCTTCACCTCTGCTGCGCGCCCAGGCGGGACCTGAGGGCACCCGGAGGTGAGCTTGACCCATACCTTGAGAGCCCAGAGGGACTTGGTGACAGCGTGTCCCTCGGTGTCGAAGCCGTGGTGGAGGAGGGAGTCCCAGCAAGCCGTGTCCACGTAGGCGGACTGCTTCCCCGTGAAGTTGGTGGGCGAGAAGCAGCTGATCTGCGAGCCTAGGGTGAGGAGAAGGGGGAACCTCAGCCAAGGAGGTCCAGCGAGCACGGGCGAGCGCTCCGCGGCCAGGTGCTGAGGCGTTGCAGGAGGGTGACTACATCTAAGGCATCGCTTTGAATTAAAAAGGCCTTTTTCGCAGTCATTTTGTAGCTGTGCTTCCCCACCACTGTGTTTTCCGGCCGGGACTTTTCCATCGTTTCCCAAACACAAACCCTTTGAACACGACAGGGGAATTAGAGACCGGCCAGAAACCGAAGTCAAACCAAATCCCCAGGGGCAGCAGTGGGACGTCGGCTGAGGCCAGATTTAGCCTGAGGCCACGACGCAGCATCAATGCAACCCTCTGTGCTGCCCAGCAAACCCCAGCGGGACGTATTCCCTCAGCCGCCCTGCTGGCACCCTCCTCCTCCTCCTCCTCGGAAACAACCCTGCGGCACCCAAAGGTGCTGGGGGCAAGCAGCCGAGGCAGGGCATCGATTCACCGCCGGTCCTGGGGTTTAGCAAGGCCATTCCTGGGCTTTCCCAGTGATCAATAATCCATTAAAACCAATCAATAAATATCCCTGAGGCAGAACGGTTCCTAAAATGGGGTTTCCAGGCTGCCCCGCCTTCGACCATGACCACAAGGGTTTTGCAGTCGTAGCCGAAAAGCCACCAGCAATCGCCTGCAACCCGAATATCCCTGTTGCAAAAGCTGCGACTCACCGGCGGAGAACTCCCGGGCGAAAGCCAGCGAGACGAGGAAGAGGGGCAGCCCCACGGTGACGAACTTCAGCAGGCGATCACTCGGCAGCTCCAACCGCAGGCCCTTGGCTCGGGAACCGCCGGGATCTGGGAGGAGAGCGTCGGAGAGCATGTACTCGGCGGCCGTGTGCGAGAGGGACATTTTTCTATCGAGGAAGAGGAGACAACGGCGACTGCTGCTGCTGCCCAGGGGCTCTGGTGTCGTCTGAGGCGTGACCAGCTCGAGAAGCAACTTTGTAGGGCTGGAGGCATCGCTTGCCAAGCGCTCCCTACCAGGCGGCTGTAAATGACAGCTTAAATGGTGCGTTAAATCAACTGGTAATTACAGGGGGAAGCCTTTTCGCAAATAGCACGCCCCAAAATAGACAAAAAACCCCCAAAACAAACCAGCAGCCACGGCACCGGGCTGGGAAGGCAGCATTCCTCCCCAGCCACAGCCGCTCCCCGGCTCCTGGTGGTTTTACGTCCCTCTCTCATAAGCAGAGGTATTTCTGGTGCTGTGTTCGAGGGGCGTGGGGCTCCCTTGGCAATTTTCGCCCCGCGTGAGGAGCGGGGAGGCAGGGGACAGGGCATTACCCTACCGAGAGTCAGGTACACGGTGGCCCCGTTGGGTACAAAGAGCCCTTTCCTGCACCCAAACCAGCCGGAGGGGCTGGAGAAAGTCCTGCCGCCAGGCCCGAGCTTTTGGGGACAGGCCAAGAGACACCGAACGCTGGCGGCTGCGATTTTGAGGCAGAACATCAGCTGCGGTTCCCCAGTTCTTCAGTCTCGCCCCTCACCCCGCTCTCGGGACACGGGGGAAGGAACCTGGCTCCAAGGAAAGCTCCCGAGGGAGAGGGATCCCAATAATGGGATCCAGAATAAGCAATAGGGAAATTGGAAGGAGCCGCGGGATGAAGTTTCTCCTGGCAGTGTAGTCGCTCCCCAAAAACCCACGCTGACACTGCTGGCAGCGCAGAGTGGAGGGAGTCCCGCAGCTGCTTGGCCAAGCTGAGCGGAGGAACTCCACGTGCAGTCTCTCGGCGCAGCACAAAAACCCCACAGCCGCTGCCAAATTGCACTTTCGATGGATTTTTCGAAGGAAGGGAGTCTCCAAATTTGAGCGCGGAGTGCCAGGATACGATGGAGAGACTGCTGAACAGCTCTGGAGGGGCGAGCGACGGCCCTCAAACCGGGAGGGACTGCACCCAGGCGGGCTCAAACCTGCCCAGGGACCGAGATCCGCCTGAGCAGAGAGAGACACCAACCCTTCACCTCAGCGGGAACTGGATCTTTTATTGCTCAGAGACAAGTTCAAAACACGGAGCGGGCAAAACCCAGTTCCTACACAGCCCCATTTGTCCGAACAAGAGGTTCTTCAGCACGCCCAACCACTCTTCTGCACCAAATCGGGGCAGGAAGCACACGCAGGTACCTGGTTTGAAGCCAGCAACGCCAGTACCGACACAGGAGGTCTCTGGCAAGCGGCAGAGACCGCGGACTTCATCGCACCGCCGGCTCCAAGGCGGACGCTGCCGCGGAGCAGCCAGACCCACCGCTGCCATGCGCTGGAGGCGCAGAGATAGACGGTCCTGCCTCGTTACTCGTTAGCAACATCCAGGTCCAGCTTCTTCAGAGTCTTTTGGAAGAAGAGGGGCGGCTTGCAGACGAGGTCTATCCGCCGGCCCAGGGGCAAGGAGAGCCGGTGGGCGTGGAGGTGGAGGGGGAGGTGGCGAGCCTTGCTCTGCTCCAGCTTTAGCCTCTTCAAGGTGATTTCAGGAAGCTTCTGCCGAGAGGACAGAAAACGTCCCTTCCACAACCCCATCTCTTCAGCCGGGCTTTGAAAACCCTGGCCCAGGGGGAGCTGGGGGACACAAAGGGGTCACCCAGCCTTGGATCCCCACCCCTGACACAGGACCTGCCTTACCTGGGGTGCCAGCTTACTCCAGTGCGAATACTTGTGATCCCCCAGGACGGGGCACCCCAACCCGTAGGCCAGGTGAACCCGGATCTGGTGCTTCACCCCTGAGGAGGGAAGGCAAAGATGAGAAACATGACAACCAGTCGCACCAGGCTCCCACCCCCAAAATCACCAGCAGGCGGAGAGCGGCCTGGCAGCAAACCATCGCCCCGGGGCGGCTCATTCGCAGAGCCTTGGCCCGAAAAAGGATTTCGGTCGTGTCTAACGACGCGTTCCCTCTTCCAGCACTGGTCTTGGCTGCCGAGCCGCACAGAAAGCGGATCCAGCGGCCAACACAACCCCGGGAACACCCAGCCAGGCCTCACCCGTGATGGGCTGGAGCTCCAGCAGCGAGCAGGCGGAGGAGCTAGCCAGACAGCGGTACCGCGTCACGGCGCTTTCAGCATTGCGGTTCTTGCGGATTTTCACCACCTTCCCATCCTCCAAAGACAGGCGATAGTTGGGGGCCAGCGTCATCTGAACGGCAGCGAGAGGGTGAGCCCGCCGGAAGGCAGGAGGGGGGTTCTGGGGAACACGAGGCCAAAACGGTGGCCCAGAGGACACGTGGCTCACCTTGTAGTGCGACTGGTGGCTCTGCACCTCCTTCTCCACAATGGGGATCTCCACGATGCC
This sequence comes from Chroicocephalus ridibundus, assembly GCF_963924245.1. Taxonomy (NCBI): domain Eukaryota; kingdom Metazoa; phylum Chordata; class Aves; order Charadriiformes; family Laridae; genus Chroicocephalus; species Chroicocephalus ridibundus. The sequence continues at coordinate 8,018,075 of NC_086301.1, read as the reverse complement.
CTCAGCAGGGTCTGGGTCCCCCAGGCTAATTGCCCTGGGGAGGGAAACCAGAGGTCTGCGGGGCATCGCGCCAGCAGGAAGGGAACCCTCCCCTCATCCCCTTTCCCTGCAACCCATCCCCATAAAAAGACGCTCGAGGGAAGATAAGCCAACACCCACCACTTCCACAAAGCTCCACTCCCTGGTGACTGTCCCTTCACCCCTTCTTCAAATTCTATGGGCCCTTCAAAGCCGCTTCTCCTCCTCCTAAACCCTTCCTACCAGTAGATCTTCTCCACCTGACGAGTTTTGAAGAGAAGACGGATCCTCTCCGCCACCTCCTTGTTCCGCGCCAGCACCATCACGCCCGTGGTCTCTTTGTCCAGCCGGTGGCAGAGGTGAAGGGGTTCGGCTTTCATGTTCTCCAACATCTTGGCCAAAATCGGCAACACGTCAGCAATAGAATTCTTGATCCCAGGGCCACCTGCATAACGCACAGACTAGGAAATCAGGGGGGACTTTCATGTCCCCCAAAATGTGAGATGAAGGCTGTGATCTAAAGGTGACAAACTCCCACGTCCCTCCCTGGGAAGGAAAACCTCAGCACAGGGAAGACAGAGACATCATCTATCTCGATATGGGCAAAGCACAAGAGACTGCCCCGCGCAACATCCTTGCCTCTAAATTGGAGAGACACGGATTTGACCGATGGACCACTGGGTGGATAAGGAACTGGCTGGATGGCCGCGCTCAAAGGGTTGTGGTCAACGGCTCAATGTCCAAGTGGCGACCCGTGACAAGCGGCGTTCCTCAGGGGTAGGTACTGGGACTGGTGCTGTTTATTGTCTTTGGTGGTGACACGGCCAGTGGGATTGAGGGCACCCTCAGCAAGTTTGCTGATGGCACCAAGCTGTGTGGTGCAGCAATGTGCTGGAGGGAAGGGATGCCATCCAGAGGGACCTGGACAGGCTGGAGAGGTGGGCCTGTGCCAAGCTCATGAAGTTCAACCAGGCCAAGGGCAAGGTCCTGCATGTGGGTTGGAGCAATTCCAAGCACAAATCCAGGCTGGGCAAAGAATGGCTGGAGAGCAGCCCTGAGGAGAAAGACTTGGGGGTGCAAGGGTGGACAAGAAGCTCAACACTCCCCGGCAACGTGCACTGGGAACCTAGAAACCCCCCCCGCAGCCTGGGCTGCATCCCCAGCAGCGTGGGCAGCAGGGCGAGGGGGGGGATTCTGCCCCTCTGCTCCGCTCGGGGGAGACCCCCCTGCAGTGCTGCCTCCAGCGCTGGGGCACCAACAGCAGAAGGACACGGAGCTGTTGGAGCGGGGCCAGAGGAGGCCCCGGAGATGCTGGGAGGGCTGGAGCCCCTCTGCTGTGAGGACAGGCTGAGAGAGCTGGGGGGGTTCAGCCTGGAGAAGAGAAGGCTCCGGGGAGACCTTCCAGCCCCTTCCAGTCCCTCAAGGGGCTCCAGGAAAGCTGGGGAGGGACTCTGGAGCAGGGAGGGGAGCCATGGGATGAGGGGGAATGGTTTTAAACCGGAAAAGGGGAGATTAAGATGAGATCTGAGGAAGAAATTCTTGGCTGTGAGGGTGGTGAGCCCCTGGCCCAGGTTGCCCAGAGAAGCTGTGGCTGCCCCATCCCTGGAGGGGTTCAAGGCCAGGTTGGCCGGGGCTTGGAGCAACCTGGGCTGGTGGGAGGTGTCCCTGCCCGGGGCAGGGAGGTGGAACAAGATGATCTTTAAGGTCCCTTCCAACTCTAATCGTTCTATGGTTCTCTGATCCCCCATCACCACCGTGGAGCCGTTTCCATTTCCCCCTCTGTGGCACGGCTGGCTTTCCCTCACCGTGCACGGGGAGGCCGTAGGGTTTGTTGATGGCCACGATCTCCTCGTCCTGGTACAGGGTCCCCTGCTTGAGCACTTTGGCCAGGACGTTGGGGTGAACCTGCTGCAGCCGCTTGCTCAGGGCGGCCAGCTCCCGCACCCGCCTCTGCGCTGGGTCCCCGGGCCTCTGCGGAGAGAACCAAACCGGTGGAAAAAGAGGAGGAGGAGGAGGAGGAGGAGGAGGAGGAACAACGGCGCGGGGAGAACGCAAACCGAGCGGGCCGAGGGCCGCCATGAGTGCCCGCCGGGGGGGGGGGAGGCGCGGTGCACGCCGGGAGTTGTAGTCCAGCGCCTCAGGGCCCGCCATGGCGGCCCACTCTCACCTCTCGCTTCTCCCCCTGGCTCCTCTGCGCCCGCAGCCGCTCCGCCAGCTCCTCGGCTCGCAGTCCCTCCTCCGCCGCCGCTCGGCCGCCGCCGGCGGTGCTCACCGCCCGGGCTAGGCCCGCCGCGGCCCGCCACCACCGCCCGCCGCCGCTCGCCGCCGCCATCTTCCTCCTTCTGTCCCCTCCTCCCCTTCCTGGCCAATGGCGGCGGTGCGGAGGCGGTGCTTCGGCCCGCGCGCCCAATCGCAAAGGGACGGCCAGCCGAGCGACAGCCGCAACGTCCAATGGCGACGGGACGAGGGGCGGGACCGCCCAGTGGTTTAAACAGCGGCGACGGTTGGCGGCCGGTAACGGTCGCGGCGGGAGGACGGGAGCGCCCGGGCCCTGTCAGGTACCGGGGGGGGGGGAACGTATGAACCCTGTTAGGGACTGGAGGACCCTGTCGGGTACCGGGGGGGACGCGTGGGTTTCGCGGGGAGGCCGAGCAGGCGGGTGGGCCCCGGCTGCCTCAGCCCAGTATATCCCAGTACATCCCAGTACAGCCTCAGCGCTCCCCCCGCAGCGGGGCAGGCGGCTCTGAGGGGGCCGAGGCACCCCCCCATCCCCTCCCAGACCGGCACGCAGCAGCACTCCACAAGTTTTCTTAAAATTTATAAAAATAGCACTGGAAAACTGCATTACTTTTTTTTTTTTTTTTTTTCCCCTCAATCAATAAAAAAATAAGCGAAGCAGCCACCTGCCCTCCTCCTGCTGAGGTGACCCGTCACTCGACGTCCACGCAGACCCGCTTGGGGGGCTGCTGGGTGGCACTGCCGTTCCCCGGGGCATGGCGGCGGTGGCCCCCCTTGGTCTCAGGGGGCTGCTTGTCCTCATCCTTGTCCCTGTCCCCCGCTGGCTCCAGGCCCTGGGGGGGTTCGATGCGGCCCCTCCGCACGAAGTGGCGGATGCGGGCTTCCAGCCCCTCGCACTTGGGACGGGCCAGTAAAGGCTTGTAGGTGCGGGCTTGGACGCCTTCCACGAAGCTGCTGACCTGGCTGCGGAGCGGAGGCTTCATCTCTCCCCACAGGACGGTCGTGCTGTTCCCTGGGCCTGCAATATCATTGAAAAAATACCAGTGGTTTTGTTTAATTACCCCTTTCCTTCATTATTTTATTTTTTTAAACCAATTACCCCCATCCCAAGGCATTGCCACAATCCCTTACTTTCTCCGGTAGCGACGGGAGCTGCGTCTAACCCTCCTAACATGTTCCGCAGCACTTGAGTTTTGACTGCGTGGTTGGCCCAGAGCTGCTGCAGGTGGGTAATGTTGAACTCCTGCACTTCTCGGTCGTAGAGCCACCGGAGGTTTTCGAACGCGCAGTCGTACAGCACGAGGGGAAACTCGACTGCCATGCTAGGGAAAAGGAGAGCAGGCGTTAACCTGTCGCTGCCTGGAGGGATGTCGTGACAACAAAGCCTCACGCATCAGCCTGTCCTTTCTGCCCAAAACAGCCCCGTTTCTTTACAAACCTCCTTCTTCCGAATTCGTTTTCACCAAATACCAAGGACTAAAGCCATGAAAAGCTTGTCCAAGAGCAAGAAAAAAAGGATCCTTACGGATCCCTTGCAGAGAGGCCGCTGGCAGCTTGCTCCCATGTTGTGAGAGACTTCGCAGGCTGTCAGAGACGTGGTTTGCCAGCGGCACTTCGCGCGCAGCCGTCGCTTTGCGAAGCAGACCAGGAGGTTTTCCCGAGCTCTCCGTACCTGTACTGCGGTTTTCGGGGATTCTTCTCCACATCCAGCAGCTCATCGATGATCTCCGGCCTCTCCATCCTCTGCCCGATGAGGAAGAGGATGGCCATCATGCAGCGGACTTGGTGATACAGGAATGCCTGTCCCGTCACTTCAAACTGGCACAGACGGAAGGGATCCTGCGGCCCAGTTTCTTCTCCCCTCTCCACCCACGTCACTCCGGCACTGAGGATCGTTCTCTGGAAGTTGACCACCCCGTTGGCGACGTCCATTTTACACAGGTTACGGAAATCATGGGTCCCCACGTACCTCTGGGCCGCGGTGTGCATGAGGGCCACGTCCAGGTCGGCGCAGGGGAAGAAGTACCGGTAGGTCCTCTTGAGGCAGCTGAACCGGGCGCTGAAATCCGGCTCCACGGGGGCCCAGGCCAGCACCCGTATGTCGGGCGGGAGCACCCTGTTCAGCATATGGGTGTAGCGGAGCTCCTCCTCCCCCTCGCTCTTGCCTTCCGAGTTGTGGCTGTTTAGCTTCTTCCCCTCCGCCAGGTTCGAGCGGAGATCGAGGGAAATCACCTGCACAACGAGGGAAGCCAGGATTAGATGGCAGATGGGCGGATTCGGCATGTCAAGCCAAGTCTTCCTACACCGCTGTGAAATAAATGCAGGATCTCCTACAGATGAAGGTGTCTTAAATCAGGCGATCTTACCCCTCCTTCCTGCGGGTAGAGCTGCAAGTGCCTCTGCTAAGGTTCCGAGCAGATGCTACGGATTCCTTTAATAAAACAGAGAAAGTTGCAGACTGCCTACGTAGCATGATCTCGAAATGGCTTCAACTTTAGTCACTGGTTTTTAGGATATAACGTGCTTTTTTAAGTTTTTTTTCTTTTCTTTTTGCTGGAGGTGATGACTTGAAGGCAGCAACAGCCTGGCTGTCTGGGACGCCTGGTTAATTAACGCCGCAGGTACCTTGACGTGGCGCAAGAAAAGGTGCCTTCTGCCCTTATTCCGTGCGGCTCGTCTTGCGAAGGAGAGCAGACGGCCCATCCGAGCCAAACCCACCCCGGCGAGGCAAAAGCTAAGCCGGGCTCCGCTTCCCTGGGCCGCAGGGAAGGAGAGACTGGTCCCGAGAGCGAAACCATCAGGGCGCAGGGAAGGGTTGGGCTCTCCCTGATGGCTCCGTGCCCACCCAGCCGGCCGGCTCGCTCCCTTCCCTCCAGCTCCCACTCCCACGCTCCCTTCCGCTTGCTGCGGCTCCCCTCGGCCCCTTCTGCGCAGGAATTCAGCTGCCTGACTCTGCGGGAAGCTATCCAATAATTCTTGGATTTATTTTTTGGGCTGGTTTGTTTTTTTTTTTGTCTTTTTTTGTGTGGGGTTAGCGAGTTAAATCAGCTGAAGGGCTCTGCCCAAGGAAGGGGCATCTCCCCTTTTTTTTTTTTTTTTTTTTTTTTTTTTTGGCAGCGCTGAAGCTATCGGGGAAGCTGCAGCCTAAAATGCATTTCAGCCTCTCAAAACAGGCCCCCGTAAAAAAACCGAGCACCAATATGGAAAAAACCCAAGCACTAACATGGAAAAAAGCGAGCACTAATCAACACTTCAAGGGTCTAAAACCATCATTCCGCATGCAGGAAGCCATCGCCAGGCTCGCTTTCAGATTTAAAAGCTGATGGCTTTTAAAAAATTAATCCACCCTCTGCTGTCACTGCAGGACAGTGATCCCACCGGATCTCCGTCCCACAGAGGAGCCCAGAGATCCGGGAAAGCCTGGGCGGGATCCTGACCTGTCCGAAGGCGCTGACTCCTTTGTCTGTCCGCCCGCAGCGGTGGTAGTTGGAGGTCTGTCTGTCGTCTACCAGCCGCGTCTTCTTCAAGGCCTCAAACAGCTTCTCCTCGATGGTGTTGCTGGTGTTCTCCTGGCTGGCAAAGCCCTGGTAGCCCCAGCCCAGATAGGCGATCTTCAGCGCCACGTGCCTGCGGCCATAAGCGCCAAAATCGAACGGCCGTTGTTGGCGTTTCTTGGCTTTCCTGGGGGCGGGAGGAGCCTCTCTTCTCCCACCGCCTTCCTTGTCCTCTCGGAGCTTCTCCTGCAGCCGCTTCACCTCCTCTTCCAGCTCCTGCACCCTCCTCAGGAGTCGCTCTTGGTCGGTAGCCGCGCTCCCCTCGGCCATAGCCGCTGTCTCGGAGCCTTAATTAGTTGCTCGGGGTCTGCAGAGAAAGAAGGAAATCAGAGTTTTGCATTTTTATGGGGCTTTTATTACACTGAGAGGCTTGCTCTGTAAAATAATCGTTACCCATGGAATAATTCTTTATTTCTTTAACCCCTCAGCGTTCCTCGCAGAGCATGGGAAGGGCCAAGGCGGCTCAGCTCGGACAGATTCATCTTACTCAAGCCTCTTTTTTTTTTTTTTTTTTTTTCTTTCCTGCACTTTTTAATCACTCCTTCCCCTCGCTGCGGGATGGGACCCGCTCCGTCAGCCCAGGTGCGGCGGCGGCGGCAGCACGTTCCCGGCTGGCCTTTTGCTATCCGCGCCAGAGCCGTCACGGAGCCCTTTCCATTTTCGCACCGCGCTCAGCCAGCATCAACACTTCAGACAGCCCGCTAACGGCTGCCACTCATCGCGCCGCACCATCTGCTCCAACATTTCCTAACGGCGCCGTTAAAACTTACTTTTTTTTTTTTTTTTTTTTCCACTCCCAACCCTTAAAGATATCCCAAACCTGCGGAGGGGGTGGAAACCGCATCCGGATCCCTTTTCGCTGCGGGTTTGAGCAGACTCAAGGAGTCTTTGGGCTTCGACAGCCAACGTCTAAAGAAGCACCTAAAGGCTGCGCTGAGCCTTCTCCTCTGTGGATGTCGATTAAACCTCTCCCCAGATGAAATCACGACTAGATACCCTGTTTTTAAAAGAAGAGGTACAAGGGGAAAATCTGACACCTCTAATCAAATCTCCCCTTAGATTAAATCTCAACTAGATCCCATGGTTTTAAGAAAAGAGGCAGAAGGGGAAAATCATTATACGCCTCTGCCCGGCGCTCGGTGTTTGCCCATCATCCCGTTAGTACTTTCTATATCACGTTAATTCATTTTAGCGTCGTTTTCAAGCAGGAATTTAAGGGTTGCCTCGGAGGGGGCTTTCCAGCTGCGTTTCCGAGAGCTGTAGGGAAGGAGCCTTCTGCCGGCAGCGGGAGGTTTAGCACTCCCGGACCCCCGTCTGATTAACCACAACCTAAATCAACGCCCCTCAACCCCGGAAACCGAGAGTCAAACCCTCTTTATATCCTTAGCTCGAATGTGCCGCAAGAAATTAACTGGGTTTTTTTTTTTTTTTTTTTTTTTTTTTTTTTTTTTTTTGCAGGATTCGCCCATTTTGGCGGATATCATGGAGGAGGAGGAGGAGCTGGCGGCTGCGCTGGCCCTGAGCCGGCTGTACGCGCAGCGAGGGGGCAGCCAGCGGCCCTACGCCGAGGCCTCCCTGGCTTTGGGGGTGCAGCCGGCGCCCCCCGCGTTTCCCGGGGATCGGAGGGGAAGCAGGAGGTTGGTCATGAAAAGGAAGGTGCTGAGGCGCAGACCCGATGGAGGGGTAGAGGTCTGGGACGAGTCGGTGACCAGCGAGACGGAGAGCGACGCCGAAGTTCGGAGCCTGAGGCAGAAACTGCTTCAGCTGAGGACCGGTCCGGAGGAGAGCATCTCCGAGGGGGAAATGGAGAGCAGCAGCAGCAGCAGCTCCCTCGATGAATCCCCTCGCCGGTGGTCCCACGGGGACAGTCCCCCCTTTCTCCTCGAGGATTTCGACAGCCGGAGCTCTGCCGCTTCTCAGTACAGCACCGCGGGGGGACAGCCCAAATCCTTCATTCCTCCCCGCTTTGAACCGCTGGGTCGTAACCGGGGGAAAACCGACCCAGTGGCCAAATATTTTGAATATAAACGAGAATGGGAGAAATTCCGCATCCCGGGGGAGGACGAGCGGCGAGAACTGCGCTGGGGCATCCGGGAGCAGATGCTCTGCAGGCCCCAGCTGCCCGGCAAACCGCAGCACCTCCGCGTCCCCAACGCCTACGCCGTCCCCACCGAGAAGAAGAGGGCGGCCCTGCGCTGGGAGGTGCGTTGGGACCTGGCCAAGGGCCTCCTCCCCAGAAAAACCACCTCCTCCTAGGCTCCTCCGCACCCAGCACCTCACCGCTCTCCTCGGGACCTCTTCCCTCCTCCGAATCCTCGCTCATTCAGACAAAAATCCCCTTTTTGCGCTTCTACGCGGGATTAAAACTCTTCCCCGGGGTTGTTAAACCGGCCGGGATAAACCATCCGCCGCCGCTGCGGAGCCGCTTTCCTGGGACGGGGAGCGGGCACCGCAAACCCACCCAGGCTCTTCCAATCTCGGAAGAAATAAGACTAAAACGGACCCGGTGATTTACTTTTTTTTTTTAATTGCCCCTGGATTGTTGTGTGAGCTACGAAGGCGGTTTTATTTCTGGCGTCTCGGCGATATCTTTCTTTAATAAAGCGTGTGGAGAGATGCGTTCTCATTTCCGCGGCTTCATGAGAAACACACCTCCATCAGTGCCTGCGCCACCCAACTCGCCGCTCCCCTTCCCTTCTTTTACCTCATTTATAAAATAAATGAGCTTTAGGATGAAGTGAAGATATTATTATTATTATTATTAATTATTATTTCCCCGGTGTGGGGATGGACCGACACTTTGGCAGCTCTCGCACAGGAAAACACCTTGAAGCCGCAGCGGGGCTGTCCCCAACACCCCAGGGACCCCCAACAACACCCCACTGGGGGTCTGCGTCCCTGACCCCAGCACCCCGGGGGGTGGGGTTCTGCCCCCCCCACCCCCCCCCAGCACTCCAGGGATCCCCCAAAACCCTACGGGGGACAGTGCCAGCGCCCTCCGGGGTCCCCCTCCCCAGCAGAGGCCACCCCAACCCCTATGGGGTCTCTGTCCTCAGCCCCCTGCAGACCCCCACCACCCCAGGAGGGGTCTCTGCCCCCCCGCCCCCCCCAGCAGGGGTGTCCCTGGCCCCAGCACCTCAGGGACCCCCCAAAACCCTATGGGGACCGGTGCTGGCACACCCACAGGCTCCTGTCCCCATTGTCCCTGACTCCAGCACCCCAGGGACCCCCCCCCCCAAACCCTATGGGTAGGGGGGAGGTGTCTCCGCCCCCCCAGCGCTCCAGGGACCCCCCCCAAACCCTGGGGGGTCCCTGCTCCTCCATCACTGCGGGGACAACACCCCCCCCCCCGCCCACAGGGTCCCTGTCCCCATTACTCCGGGAACCTCCAACACCGCATGGCGGGGGGGGGTGTGGGGGGGTGTGTGGGGTGTGTGTCTCTGCCCCCCCAGCACCCCGGGGGGACCCCCCCGGCCCCGAACCCTACGGGGCCCGCGCCGCTCCCCTCGCTCCTACCTGCGGCCCCGCCGTGACCCGGAAGCGCCCGCCCCTTCCGGTTCCCGCCAACCGCGTCGCCGCCGTCCGCCCGCCCGCGCGCCAGGGGGCGCCGTTCCCCGCCCCCCCCCCCCCCTCGCTCCTCGCGGCGGGCGCCGATGGCGGCGACGGGGGACGGCGGCGGCCGGCGGCTGCGGGTGGGCGCCGGGCCGGGCCCCCTCCCCCGGGGCCTCCCCCCGCTCCGTGTGTGTGTGTGTGTGACTGTGACACCCCCCCCAACCCCCCCGGTAACGGCCCCCTCTCCCTCACCCCCCCCCCCCCCGCAGCTCCCCGCGCCCGGACCCCCACCGAGCCGCCCGGACCCCTTCGTGTGCCGGCGGGGTAAGGGCAGGCCCGGCCCCGCCTGAGTTTTGGGGGGAGTGGGGGCCCGGCGCCAGGCCTCACCCCCCCACACCCCCCGTCCCAGGCCTCACCCCCCCCCCGGTCCCCGCAGGCGGCCGCGGCGATGGGCCTGAGGAGGAGGAGGAGGAGGAGGAGGAGAAAGGTGGGTCCCGGGGCCTCCACGGGAGGCGGGTGAAGCGGGTTCGGCGGCTCCGTCGCGCTCATTAACCGCTAATGAAGCTCCTGGGGGCGTCCTGGGGTGACTGAGAGAGGGGACGAGCTGCTGGCGAGGGGGTGTCATGGCCCTGAGGGCCCCGACACCGGCCCCCCCCGCAACGTCCTGCGCCCCTCAGCGTGGAGAGGCGGATTGGGTGGACGGATGGGTGTTCATCCGGGATGATGGTCATCCTGGATGTTCTCATCCAGAGGGTGGTGGTCAACGGCGCCGCGTCCGGATGGAGACGGGTGAGACGCGGTGGCCCTCCGGGGTCCGGACTGGGACCGGAACTGGAGATGTCATCTCCATCGCCGACACGGACAGTGGGCGCCCCTCGGCAAGTTTGCCGATGACACCGAGCCGCCGGTGTCACGCCTTGAGGGACGGGATGCCAGCCAGAGGGACCTGGAGAGGTGGCACCACGGCAACCTCGTGAAGTTCAAGCAGGCCAAGGGCACGGTCCTGCACCTGGGTCGGGGCAATCCCAGGCGCAAATCCGGGTTGGGCGGAGAAGGGCTGGAGAGCAGCCCTGAGGAGAAGGACTTGGGGGTGCTGGTGGGGGAGAAGCTCCACGTGCCCCGGCAACGTGCGCTGGCAGCCCAGAAACCCCCCCGCAGCCTGGGCTGCATCCCCAGCAGCGTGGGCAGCAGGGCGAGGGGGGGATTCTGCCCCTCTGCTGGGGAGACCCCCCCGCAGCGCTGCCTCCAGCGCTGGGGCACCAACAGCAGGACACGGAGCTGTTGGAGCGGGGCCGGAGGAGGCCCCGGAGCTGCTGGGAGGGCTGGAGCCCCTCTGCTGTGGGGACAGGCTGAGAGAGCTGGGATTGGACTAGGTGGCCTTCAAGGTCCCTTCCAACCCAAACCGTTCTATGATAAGTCTTTTTTTTTTTTTAATTTTTTTTGGGTTTTTTTTGTTTTTTTTCACGAGTTTCCGCTTTTTTCCAGTGGGCTTGGCGGAAACCTCCCTGCTGAACAAGCTGATCCGCACGTCCCTGGTGGAGTCCAGCCACCGCGTGGAGATCCTGCAGCAGGACCCCAGCTCCCCGCTCTTCTCCATCAAAACCTTCGAGGAGCTGCCCCTGTGAGTCACCCGGCAAAGCGCGAGAGCCGCCGTGGCTCGTCAGATGGGCCCTTTTTGAGTCTTTTTTTTGGTTTTTTGGGTTTTGTTTTGGTTTTTTTTTACAGGAAGAAAGAGCTTTTGCAGGGGATTTACCTCATGGGCTTCAACAGACCGTCCAAAATCCAGGAGACGGCTCTGCCCATCATGCTGGCGTATCCGTGAGTAGTAACGCCGGGCGTTACCCTTGAGGCCCCCCCACCCCCCCCGGCGTCGGGACGCGCACAACCCTTGCGCTCCGCTGAGCAGCTTTTGCCTTGCAGGCCCCAAAATCTGATTGCCCAGAGCCAGTCAGGGACAGGGAAAACGGCAGCTTTTGTCTTGGCGATGCTGAGCAGAGTTAATGCCGCCGAGAAACACCCGCAGGTAACGCAGGAAAGGGAAAGCTGACGCAGGAGAGGGTTTGCCCCGGCCCCCGACACGCTGCCTGGGGGCAGCGCTCTGGTTTTTGCCCCCGTCTCTGTATGATTTTATCCTCTGGAGGGGGACGATAAACCCCTGGGTACCGTCGCTGCAGCAGGTAGGGCAGAAAGTTTGGTGCCCGCTGAAGGGAGGCGCTTTTTCTTGCTCGCGGTGGATTAAGCCAGGCTTTCCCTTATCCTGGAATTTTAAAATTTTGAAAAGCAGCTGGTGAGACCGCCGGTTTCCTGGTGGTTTAAACGCCCCCCCCGCGTGCAGAAATCAGCTCTGCGAGCTGCTTGCTGCGAGTTGAAGTCTCTCCTCTCAAGCCTACGGGGCGATTGAAGCCGCTCTGCCCCGCGCGTTTCTTCAGGAGACGAATTTCACCCCCCTCGGAAATAGCTACAGCGACTTCTTTCTGCCCGCGTCCCTCCAGCCCGGCTGCGTTCCCAGCTCCCTTCCCTCCCACCGCCCCGATCCCCCCGGCGCTTTTGCGGGAGTTTAGCGCTCGTGGGTTTTTCCGCGCTCTTCTTTCCGAAACCGCTTCGTCGCCTGCCCGGTGTCTCCCACCCCAGCGGCTTTTAACGGAGGCAGCTCTCGGCTGACGGCTCTCTCGGCTTCCCCCCCTCCCTCCCAGTGCCTCTGCTTGGCTCCCACCTACGAGCTGGCCCTGCAGATCGGGCACGTCATCGAGAACATCGGGCAGTTTTGCGCCGACATCAAGGTTACGTACGCTGTCCGGGGAAACCAAGGTGAGTCCCCTCCTGCCCGGCGCAGCTACCGGCGCCGTGGGGGGAGCGTTAATGGAGTACAGGGATCCTCTCTCAGAGCCTTGAGCTACCAGGAGCTGCCCAGACCCCCGTGAAGGCCAATAAAATAATATTTATATTTCCCTCTCCTGCTAAGGAGGCTTTTTCACAACGGCAGGCTGCCTCCATCCTCCCTTTCTTCCCACCCCGGGGCTGCTTTCCACCCCCCCCCGAGGCTGTAGGGAAGCGTCAGCGATTTTAAATCTCGCTGCGACGAGCCCCTCAAAGGCGGGAATCTGAGATAACCGAGGGACGCACGCGCTCGAGCGGGCAGAAAGGTGTCGCGTTGGTCGGCGCTGGGCTGCCATTTCCGTCCCCCCCGCGCCCCCCCGCCTCTGGCAGTCCCGCAGGGCAGCGCGCTGGAGGAGCAGATCGTCATCGGGACGCCGGGGACCATGCTGGACTGGTGTTTCAAACGGCGAGCCATCGACGTCAAGAAGATCGCCATGTTCGTGCTGGACGAAGCGGACATCATGATCGACACGCAGGGCCTCTCCTGCCAAAGCATCCGCATCCAGAGGTGGGTGCTCCCCATGGCTGGCGTCCCGCTTCCGGGGGTTTTTTCGCTCCGCTTGGAGGGAATCGGTCGCCAACTGAGCGGCCCCTGTGATGTCGAAGGAGCGCCCAGGGAAACCTGAGTCCCGGGATCCGGCTTTCTGTAAAACCGCATCCGCGAGACGCAGGGGAAGGCTTTTATCCCGCTTACCTTCCCTTGCATCCGTTACAGCCCTTGGATTGGGTTCCCTTCCTGGTGAAGGCGACACAAAATCAGCTTAAATTAGCTTTTTTTTCTTCTTTTTTTTCCCCCTTCTAATGAGTACATCCGGGCACCTCCTGAGTCCTTTTCCTCCCTTCCAGGGCTTTACCCAAGAGCTGCCAGATGCTGCTGTTCTCCGCCACCTTCAAGGAAACCGTGCGGGCCTTCGCCGTGCAAATAGTCTCCAACCCCATCGTCATAAAGCTGCGGGAGGAAGAGCTCACCCTCAGCAACATCAGGCAGTACTACTTCGTCTGCAGGAGCCGGGAGGAGAAGTACCGCGCCCTCTGCAACATCTACGGCGGCATCACCGTCGGCCAGGCCATGATCTTCTGCCAGGTGAAGCAGCTTAGCGGGGAAATCCACGCGGTTGCGGTCAGCCGGAACGGAGACGGTTCGTTTACGGGCCTGGAGGGAGGGGGAGACCCTCGAAATCAAGGAGCGGACCCCCGCCTCCCCGGGGAGGGTGGGGAACGCGTCGCCAGCAGCCTTTAAACGCGGCCTTTTCACAGCATCTCCCCTACGGCTTGGGACCGCCCTTTGCGGCGTGTCCTGACAGGGGCTTCTTGCTCCTCCGCGTCGGTTTTACCTTATTTTGAGGTGTCAAAAAAACGCCGGGAGCTCCCTTGAGAAGAGCAGGAGGCTCGGGGATGGGGGGGGGGAAATAACGGCGGGAGGGGGGGAAAAATAGCGGGGAGAGGGGGGGAAAAATAGCGGGTGGGAGCGGAGCGAAACCCCAGCCTTGCCTCTTCCCGGCACCTCCAGACTCGGAGGATCGCGGACTGGCTGTCGGTGGAGATGAGCCAGGACGGGCACCAGGTGGCCATCCTGACGGCGGAGCTGACGGTAGCCCAACGGGCCAACGTCATCCAGCGCTTCCGTGACGGGAAAGAGAAGGTCCTCATCGCTACCAACGTCTGCGCCAGAGGTACCGCCGGAAAACCCAACCTCCCTTCGCTTTCCAAGGCCCGAAACGTCCTTCCTGGCCTGGGGTTCTTCTGGCGGCGGCGTGGCCTCCGCCAACGGATCCTCCGGGGCGGGGCGATCCCGTGCCGCAGCCCCTCTCCCTCTTTCCCCCCGCTTCCCCGCAGGGATCGACGTGCAGCAGGTCACCATCGTGGTGAACTTCAACCTCCCCACCGATCAGAAGTGCCGGCCGGATTTCGAGACCTACCTCCACCGCATCGGGCGAACGGGACGCTTCGGGAAGAGGGGCATCGCCTTCAGCATGGTGGAACGCCAGAACGTGCGGCTCGTGCGGGTTATCGAGGAGCATTTCCGTGAGTATCCGCGCCCGTCCGCCTCTCCGGCAGGAGGTTCGGGGACCGGTGATCCCCTTTGCTCGTCCCCAGGTGCAGGCGACAGCTTTCCTTTCATCTCCTCGCCCTTTTAGGGTTGTTTTTTATCCCCCGGCGGCCGAATTTTCGGAGAACCAGCCCAGCAGGTTGCGCGTGACCTGCAAGGGACGTGACACGTCCCCAGGATGCCTCGGCACCTCTTCTTTTTTCCCTCCTTCCGGCATTTTCTCTGCCTTTACCCTGCAAATCCCTGTCCCCGGGGGGGAACTGGTGCCCCGGCTTAGCCCCGGCGGCCGAAATCCTGCGGGTTTTTCCCCCCCCGGGATCGGTTGTCGCTCTTAAACGTCGAGAGGATTTGCACGGGATTTGCGAGATGCCGGGGGCTGTTGAAATCCCGGTGCCCTTTTTCCCCTGCGATTTTTAGGGAAAAGACGGTTACGGCAACTTTGCGGGGTGCGGAAAACCCGCCTCCCTTCCTGATGAAAATCCCAGCGGATGAACTTTTCTTAATTGCCGTTGGAGGGCCTGACGGAGGATAAACGAACCTTCCCCGTCCCGGCTGGGTGGCTTCAGAGGTGGGAGCAGAGAGCGGGAGCGCATCCGGAAAGCCATCCCGACCTGCCGCTTCTCGCTTGGGCCGCCTCTTGCTCCCCCCGGCAGCCTTCTCGTGGCCGCTGCCCTTCGTCCGCTTCGCGCCCCGCTCCCTCTGCGTTCATCGGAGTGGAAATACCGCAGCCGGGGAACGTCCCGGCCCCGGGGCGCGTTCCCGCGGCGCGGACGCTCGCTCGTGGTTTTCACTCGGTGGCGTCCAACGCCTTTTTTTTTCCCCCCCTTTTCCTTCCCGCAGAGACCGAGATCAAGCAGCTGGACCCGGACGACATGGACGAGCTGGAGAGGCTGCAAAACTGAGCGAGGAGTGGGGGGGGGGGGGATTTGCTCCTCGCCCCCCCCCAGCTCGGCGTTTCAAAACGGAAGGAAAAGTCCCAGCGGGGGAAAAAAAATCTCCCCGTTCTCTTCTCGCTTCCTTAAAGCCGGTTGGGTTTGTTGCGATGTTTCAGGAGAAGACGGAGAGGGGGAACCCTCGGCGCTTGTCCTTGCTTTCGTTCCTTGTTCTTTCGCTGAGGTTTTCGTAGCCGTGAACTTCGCGTGGCTCGAGGAATCCCCCCCCGAGGGGCTTAAGGCGGGGGTAACGTTCCTCAAAAACGGGTCTTTGGTGGGGGGGGGCTCGGAGTGGTTCAGAAACCGGGTAAAGCGGCCCAAAAAAAAAAAAGAAAAATCACCTTCAGGCCGCAGCCGGTGGGCGGCGTTTCTGCCGGCAAAAATCTCGGTGAAAACTTTTAATAAGACCAAAAAAACCAAAAAATTCAGGAGAAAGAAGCGAGTTATTAAAAAAAAAAATAAAAATAAATAAAAAAAAAAGCCGGTCTCGCTAGATGGCAGCAGGAATCCACCGCCGCCATCCCAAATCCCATCGGGACCCGAAACCGAGCGTTTGGCACCCAAAATTCGAGCGTTTGGGGTGACGCCGGTGCGGGGGGAGAGAGAGAGAGAGAGGTTGGACCTCCGTGGGGGCTGCCCGTCCCCCCCCCGGGGTTGATTATTGGCCACGGCGGAGCGAAGCGCTAATAAACTGGACTTCTTTGTAATTCCGGGGGGCGGTGGTGCTCCTTTGCCCAAATCCCGTGAAATTTATCGCTTATTTATTTTACTCGCGGAAGGATTTTTTTTTTTTTTTTTAAATTTTTTTTTTTTTAATCTTATCAGGTCAACGCTCCCCCCTCGTTCATCGAATTTCTCCCCAAACCCCCCCCCCCCCCCCCCGCCATGAATGTTTGATGGGCCGGGGCGCGGCGGAGAGCGGGGGATGAAATATCAAACCCCGCCGAGCGCCCGGCTTCCCCCGGCGCCCAGACCCCGTGTTTTCAATCTTTGAGGGGGGGGGGATGGGGGGGGGGCAGCAGCTTATTTTCCCCTCTTTTAGCCCCAAAATCTTGGGGGGGGGGGGGGGCGTGTAACGTGAATAAATTGTCTCTCTGATGGGAAGGAGGTGACGCTGCCACTCCTGCCATGAGCGCGCCCATCCTCAGCCCTGAGATTGCAGGGGTCGGGTTCTTCCCCCCCGCCGCCCCCCCCCCCCCCCAACCTTACCCAGGGTTATAAATAATTAAGGGTTAATCAGGGCCGGGCTTAATTACCCAGGGGTAACCCGAGAGGAGCGGCCCTGCTTGGGCTCGGTGCCGGACATGGCGCCATGGAGCGCAGCCGGGCACTGCCGCCGCCTCGGAGGGGACCCTGGATCCTCTGCCTGCTGCCGGCGCTGGCGGGGGGTGAGCAGAGATTCCCCCCCCCCCCCCCCCCCATTTCCCCCTTCCCCAAATTCTCCCCGAGCCGAGACCCGACGGACTCGTTGCGCCCCTGGGCCAGGTCAGCTGCTGGCGGCCGGCGACGCGGCTTACGAGGAGCGGAGGGTGACGGGGGTGCGGGGCCGGGCGGTGGAGCTGAGCTGCGGGCCGGCGACAGCGGCGCCGCCGGCCGTGGTCTTCTGGAGCTTCGCGGGGGGCTCGGGGCCGCCGCGGGCCGTGGCGGTGGGCTCGGGCTGGCAGGTGGCGGTGGCCAGCGGCGCGGGGACGCTGGGCCGGGTGACCCTGCGCAACGGGACGCTGGAGCTGCGGGAGCTGCGGGCGGCCGCCCAGGGACGCTTCCTCTGCCAGGGGCTCTTCCCGGAGCCGGGCCGGCTCCGCGTGGGCTACGCCGCCGTCCTCCTGCGCGTCCTGGGTAAGCCGCCGGTGACCTTCCCGCCGCACCCCACTAGCCACGGGCCAGCCAGCATTGCCTTCCCCTGGCTTGCCGGGAAGCATCCCCTTGCCCGCTAGCCAGTACAGACGTCCACTGGCCAAGGCAGAGTGCTACTGGCTGATGAAGCACCCCACTAGCCAATGAAGGGCCCCACTAGTCAACAGAGCATGCGACTAGCCAGTGTAGAGCCCCCACTAGCCAAGGTGGTGGCCCACTAGCCAATGAAGAGTCCCCACTAGGCAGTGTAGAGCCCCCACTAGTCAACAAAGCGTTCCACTAGCCAACGTAGAGCCCCACTAGCCAACAAAGCATGGGACTAGCCAGTGCAGAGCACCCACTAGCCAAGGTGGTGGCCCACTAGCCAATGAAGAGCCCCCACTAGTCAACAAAGCGTTCCACTAGCCAACGTAGAGCCCCACTACCTAACAAAGCATGCCACTAGCCAGTGCAGAGCCCCCACTAGCCAAGGTGGTGGCCCACTAGCCACTGAAGAGTCCCCACTAGGCAGTGTAGAGCCTCCACTAGTCAACGTAGAGCCCCACTAGCCAACAAAGCATTCCACTAGCCAGTGTAGAGCCCCCACTAGCCAAGGTGGTGGCCCACTAGTCAATGAAGAGCCCCCACTAGCCAAGGTGGTGGCCCACTAGCCAATGAAGAGCCCCCACTAGGCAGTGTAGAGCCCCCACTAGTCAACAACGCGTTCCACTAGCCAACATAGAGCCCCACTAGCTAACAAAGCATGCCACTAGCCAGTGCAGAGCACCCACTAGCCAAGGTGGTGGCCCACTAGCCACTGAAGAGTCCCCACTAGGCAGTGTAGAGCCTCCACTAGTCAACGTAGAGCCCCACTAGCCAACAAAGCATTCCACTAGCCAGTGTAGAGCCCCCACTAGCCAAGGTGGTGGCCCACTAGCCAATGAAGAGCCCCCACTAGGCAGTGTAGAGCCCCCACTAGTCAACAACGCGTTCCACTAGCCAACGTAGAGCCCCACTAGCTAACAAAGCATGCCACTAGCCAGTGCAGAGCACCCACTAGCCAAGGTGGTGGCCCACTAGCCACTGAAGAGTCCCCACTAGGCAGTGTAGAGCCTCCACCAGTCAACGTAGAGCCCCACTAGCCAACAAAGCATTCCACTAGCCAGTGCAGAGCCCCCACTAGCCAATGAAACACGCCACCAGCCAACAAAGGGCCCCACCAGTCAGTGAAGCATGCCACCAACGTACCACTAGCCAATATAGCACCCCACTAGCCAGCAAAGCACCCTACTTGCCAACATAGCATCCCACTAGCCAACATAGCACTCCACGAGCCAATGTAGTGCCAAACTAGCCAACACAGCACCTCACTAGCCAAAATAGCTCACCACTAGCTAATGAACTCCCCTGCCTCCAGCCAATGTTGTGCCCCACTAGCCATCCCCATCACCTTACCGTGGCCAACCCACCATCCCACCAGCCCGTAACTGGTCTTATTGGCCCACACATAGCCGCTCCAGCTAGTCCCCATGCCCACAGCCAGGCCGCCCCCTCACTAGCCTACAGACGTTCTCACTAGCCATCCCGCTAGCCACTAGAGCGCCTCACTAGCCGATAAATCATCTGGGCTGGAAAGATCCGGGTGGGACCGTAGGAACGTGGGGGCCACCGGCAGGACCAGGGGAGGTGGCCGGCAGCTTCGGGGGCCGCTCATGGCTCGGTGCCCCCAGTGCCCGTCTCCAAGCCCTTCGTGCGGCCGACGGCGGCGGCGGCGGCCGAGGGGGCAGCGGTGGCCCTGACGTGCTCCGTGCGGGAAGGGACGGAGCCGCTGAGCTTCTCCTGGCAGCACCGGGAGCCCCGGGGGGGTCCCTCAGCGTCCCCCGCGGGGCTGGGGGGCTCCGGGGAGGAGCTGCGCCTGACGCCCGCCAACCGCAGCCACGCCGGCTGGTACGCCTGCACCGTGGGCAACGAGGTCAACAACCACACCAGCGAGCCCGTCTACCTGGACATCGTCTGTGAGTGCCCCGGGGCTCCGTCCCACCTCCTCAGGGGGTGGCCCGAGGTGGGCACCAGCTGTGGGGGCATCCTCAGGGCTGGAGATGCCACCGTGGCCACCATGGTATGCCCATGGCCACCAAGCATCCTGCCATCATGGTACGTCCGTAGCTACCATGCACCCTGCCACCATGATGCCACCACGGTACAGCCACAGCCACCATGGCATGGCCATTGCCAACAACCATGTTGCCACTATGACGCATCCATGGCCACCATGATGCATCCATGGCCTCCATGGCCACCACAATGCATCCATGGCCACCATACACCATGCCACCTCCACAGCCACTATGCCACCATAGTGCCTCCACGGGCACCATGCACCACGGTACATCCATGGCCACCAAGCCATGGATACCACGACGCCACCATGATGCAGCCATGGCCACCATGCACCCCACCGCCGTGATGCCTCCATGGCCGTTATGCACCCCACCACCATGATGCCTCCATAGCCGCCATGACATGCCCATGGCCACCATGCACCATGCCACCATGATGCCACCATAGCCACCATGACATGTCCATGGCCACCATGCACCATGCCACCATGATGCCACCGTGACATGTCCATGGCCACCATGCACCATGCCACCATGATGCCTCCATAGCCGCCATGACATGCCCATGGCCACCATGCACCATGCCACCATGATGCCACCATAGCCACCATGACATGTCCATGGCCACCATGCACCTCGCTGTCGCGGTACCTCTATGGCCACCATGCCAGCATGGCATATCTATGGCCACCACTACGGTGTGTCCACGGCCACCATACACCATGCCACCTCCACAGCCACCATAGTGTCTCCACGGCCACCACGCACCACGGTACCTCCATGGCCACCAGGCATCCTGCCACCATGGTGTGTCTATAGCTACCACGGTACACCCATGGCCACCAGGCATCCTGCCACCACGATGCCTCCATGGCCACCACGCACCACAGTACGTCCCTGGCCACCCTGTGTCACGGTGTGTCCACAACCACCATGGCTCCCCCCTTTCTAAGGAGGCTTCCCAGGCTGGTTTCCCACCCGTGGGAGGGCTGCGTCCCCTCTGTGGGGACGTCCCCGTGGCTAAAGGGCCCCGTGTCACCGCAGACGGCCCCGACGAGCCGGCCATCAGCGTGGAGCCCTTCTCCCCCGAAGCGGGGGGCTTCTCGGCGGGCGAGCGGGAGGACGTGGTGCTGAGCTGCCTGGCTCCCTCCAACCCCCCCAGCCGCTACGTCTGGCTCCACAACGGTTCCCAGGTCCACACCGGCCAGACCTACGTCATCGCCGCCATCGCCCGCGCCCAGGCGGGCACCTACACCTGCCTGGCCGAAAACACCCACCTCCAAACCCGCACCCAGGCCACCATCGTCCTCACCGTCTACTGTAAGTAACCCTGGCAGGGGGGAGACCCCGGCGGGTCGTGTGTCCCCCCCCCCCCCCAGGGCGAGATGGACCAACCCGGCTCCCCGGTGAGGATGGGGGCGCGAGGGGTAATTTGGGTGATGGGGTGGGGAGGGAGGGGTAAAAGCGGGGTGGGGACAATGCCCCCCGCCCTACCCCGGCGCTGATGGTCTCCTGCAGATCCACCAGCCGGGAGCCCCAGCTGCTCTGCCCAGGCCACCGGTGACCCGCAGGAGGTGGCCCTGTGGTGCCGCTGGCCGGGGGGCTTCCCCCCAGCACGGCTGCGCTGGGTGGGCCCCCAGGAGGAGGAGGAGGAGGAGGAGGAAGAAGAAGGGGGGATGGGGACGAGTTTTTCCATGGCCACCAGCATCCAGCCGGGGGCGGCCACCAGGAACGGCAGCTCCTTCTCCTGCCTGGCCTCCCACCCCGCGCTGCCGCAGGGGGCTGCCTGCGGGACCACCCTGTGTGAGTGCGGACGGGTCCGTCTCCCCCCCACCCCCCCCCCGCCAAAAATCCCTTCCTGACCCCCCCCCGGCACCCCTGTGCCACGGCCGCGCCATACGGTGGACACCCCAAGGTGACGCTGCCTCGGCTGGCACCTCCATCTTGCTCCAAAACGGGGACCCCCATGTCCTGAGGGGGGGGGATGGTGGTGGTCCCCATTTTGGGGGGGGCCGCTCCAGCAGAACATCAGGATACCCCGCCCTGACGCCTCTCCATCCCGCAGGGGTCCCGGCCGGCGGCCCCTCCTGCACGGCAGCGGCCACCAAGGGTGACGAGTACGTGATGCTGCGGTGCCGGTGGGAGGGGGGGACGCCGCCGGTCACCTTGCGCTGGCGGGACGGCGGGGGCCGGGCCTTGGGGGACCCCTCGCCCTCCGCTGCCGTCCTGGTGCTGAGCGCCACCGACGGCCTGCGGGGCCGGGATTTCGTCTGCGCGGCCGCCCACCCGCTGCGGGCCACCGGCGCCGAGTGCCGCCTGCGGCTGGGTAAGCCCTCGCTGCGCCGCGGCGGGGTCACGCAATCCCAGCGGCGGGGTCACGCAGCGCCGCCGCCACCTCCGCGTCCCCCTCCCCACCCCACTTTGTCACCCCGCAGACGTCCCCGAGCTGGAGGCGGAGAGGAGCGAGGTGGCGGTGCTGGAGGGCAGCGCGGGGCGGTTGGCGTGCCGGCGTGGCAGCGGCGGTGGCAGTCTGGGTGCCAGCGTGGTTTGGCACGACCCCGAGGGGCGGGAGGTGACGCCGGGGGTGGCCAAGTACCAGCTGGAGCGGGGCGAAACGTGGGTCAACCTCACCGTGCGGGACGCCGAGTGGCCGGGGGACGGCGGGATCTACCGCTGCGTCGCCGCCAACGCCGTGGGCACCGCCAGCCTCCCCGTCCGCCTCCGCGTGGACCGTGAGTCCTGGGAGGGGGGCCCAGGGTGGGCTTGGAGGGGGGCGGGGAGGGGGTTCAGCCCCGTCCTGCCACGCGCCGTCTCGCCACAGGGTACCCGGCCCCCCCCAACGTCACCATCAGCAAGCTGCGGTACACGCGGGCGCGCACCGAGGTGCGGCTGGAGTGGCGGACGCAAGGCGCCGGCAACCTCACCGGCTTCGTGGTGCAGCGGCGCCAAGCCAAGAAACCCCCCCGGCGGGCGCCCGGCCCCTGGGAAACGGCCGCCGGCGACATCGAGCCCCACTCCCGCGACCGGCGCCTGGGGGGGCTGGACCCCACCGTGGTCTACGCTTTCCGTGTCCTGGCCGTCAACCACCGGACGGCCGGGCACCCCTCCGAGGTGCAGACACCAGGTGAAGTGCGGGGCGGGGGGACGCTGCTCCGTGGGGGCAGAGCAGGGTTTGAGCGGAGAAGGGTGACATTCGCATCCCGGAGGAGCTGAGGAGCCAAGTAGGAGCAGCCATCAGTAGGTTTCAGAGTGAACAGGAACAGGGGCCCGCTTCCCCCTGCCTTTCTGGGCTCCGCCAGGCCTTGGCCGGCTGTGCCTGCTGCCTCCTCTCCCTCTGGGTGCCTCGTTAGCCTAATTAGCCCTGGGGAGGACAGGCTGACGAGCCACCACTCTCTTCCAGCCGAGCCTCCCTTCGAGGCCTACCCGGCGGTGACGGGGGCGGCAGTGGTGGGGATGCTGGTGGCCACCGCAGCGTCATTCCTGGCCGTGCGCTGGCTTGCCCACCACCGGGACACCCTCCCACGTGAGTGCCGGGGGGGCGGGGTGGGGGGCACAGCAAGACCGCAGCCCCCACCTCGCCTCTCTCCATCCCCAGGTCTGCACGACCTGCTCTTCCGCACGTGAGTGACCAAACGCCCTGAACCCACAACTGCCACCGGCCCCGCATGGGTGAGACCCCCCCCCCCGCCTTGTCCCCCCTCCCCGCCAGGGCTGGCCCCGGCGCCCAGGAGCCCATCGGCACACCGGAGGACGCCGAAACAGCCGCAAGCAGGGAGGAAGGAGCAGCAGCGGCGGCACCAGGAGAGCCGGCTGCCCCCGGCCCGGCGGCAGGTAACGGCACCCACGGGGTGAGCAGAGGGTCGAGCCACCCACCCCCGGTGAGCCGGCACCCACCCGCTGTCCCCGGGGGCTCTCCCGGCCCTTGCAGAGCCGCTCGCGGAAGCGCCGGACGCCGCAGCCGACCCCCCGGTTAACGTCACCATCACCGTGACAGCAACGCCCTGACCTCTCCGCCCTTTTTCCCCCCCTCTTTATTTCCCTTTCCTCCCCTTGTTTCGCGCCAGGCAGCACCTGGCAGTGCCGCGATGCCGCTCGGCCCTTGGCATTAATAAAGGCGGGAAGGCTGGAAAAATCTCTGTAATCCAGACCCGGTAGAAAAAAAAAAAAAACAAACCAAAAAAACCCCCCAAAAAACAGGGGCTGGGGGCTTTTCTAACCCCCAAAAATCGGGAGGAGCGGTGAAAATCGCGATACAGCGCCGGCGAGGCGTCGCCAGAAGCCTGGCGCCAGGTTCTACCCGGTTTTAGGCGCTGGGGAGAGGGCAGCCGGCTCTAAACAGCACCGTAGCACCCGCTGAACCTCCCCCTCCGGCTCCGCCTCGAGCCTTCCGTTATTCGCGGGGCTAAAATAAATATTTTTTCAACCCCCCCCCGGGAGAAAGGAAAAAAAAAAAACCAAAAAAAACCAACTCCCCGAGGGCCAAAGCTCCGCTCTCAGCCCCAGGACGTGCGGTGGCGGAGGCGGGTTTGGGACGGCGCTGGGTTTTACGCAGTGCCAGGAGAGGCACAAAGCTCTGGTGGGGGTCAGGGAGGGGTCCTCGCCTTCACCCCCAACTCCCCAGCTTCAGGCCAACGGTAAAAATAGGAATTCGAGACGGTTCGTCCCCAGGTCGGTGCACGCGCAGAGGGAGACACAAGTCCAAGGGAAAGGGCGGAGCGGCCCCCAGCTTTCCTCGCCCTCGCCCGCTGGTGCGCGAGATAAACGAGAGCGTCTTTGGGCCTTTTCTTCCGTGTTTTGGTCAATAACCCGTTTGGGAAGCGTCAAGCGACGAGATCCAACCTCGCGCTTCAGCGCCCGGGGAGTATCGATCCCCACTGCCGCCACAAAGCAGCGTCACTCTCTCTATCCAACCACCCCTAAAAATACAAACCCCCAAAGCCCAAAACCCTGCCAAAAACGTCCCTTCGAAGCACGTATAATTTCCAAAGGAATGTTAGAGCTCCTTGGGAAAATATAGCGCGTTTATACGACACAACCGTAACGCAGGGCAGCACGTGCAGGGGTTGATTTAAGCGAGGTCACTTCAAAATACGGTTAAATCTCAGCATTCGGGGAAAACGAAGCAGCCAGAGAGGTAAAACCCAACCACTCGCCTGCCGGCTCCGTCGGAAAGCGGGGAAAATCCTGGCGGCGGGTGCGGCGAAAGGGGAAACGCGGCGAGGAGCGGAGGGAGACGGCCGGGTTTGGGAGAGGAAGAAGAGGAACGAAGAGGGAGGAGCGGGGCTTTGCAGCGCCCGCGGGGCAGGCGGCGGCGGAAGCCCAGGGGTTTTACGGCGCGAGGTTCGGGGTGGCGGAAAACGGGGGCGTTCGGAACCGGGAAGAGGCCCAGGGCTGAAAAGAAAGGCAAAAAGAAAGAATGCGTAAATAATACAACAAAAGGTGGGGAAAAACCCCAAATAAACAAACAAAAAACAAAAAAACCCAACCCCAACCCCCCCCCCAAAACTCCCCCCTCGACCCCCCTCCAAACCCCCCCAAAAAAACCCAAACCAAAAAAATAAACTGCAAAACCCCCAAAAAACCAAAAAAAACCCCAAAAAAACCAACCCCCAAAAACCCGAAAAAAACCCCCAAAAGCCCCCCAAAAAACCCCCAAGAACCCAAAAAACCCCCCAAAACCCCCCCAAAAACCCCCAAGAACCCAAAAAAACCCCCCAAAACCCCCCCAAAAACCCCCAAGAACCCCAAAAAAACCCCCCAAAACCCCCCAAGAACCCCAAAAAAAACCCCCCAAATCCCCCAAAAAACCCCAAAAAAACCCCCCCAAAAACCCCCCAAAATAACCCAAAAACCCCCCCCCAAACCCCCCCCAAACCCCCCCTAAAAACCCCCCCAAAAAAACCCCCAAAACCGAAAAAAGCACAAAAACCCCCCAAAACACCAAAACACCAAAAAATCCAAAAGAAACACCCCAAAAAAACACCCCAAAAAAACACCCCAAAAAAACCCAAACACACCAACAAAAAAATAAAAACACCCAAAAAACCCAAAATACACAAAAAATAAAAAAAAAAAAAACAAAAAAAGCGCCCCAAAACACACCAAAACATAAAACCCCCACAAAAAAACATTAAAAAAACCCAACAAAATACCCAAAAATAACCCAAAAAAAACCCCCCCAAAACCCCCAAACCCCCCCAAAACCAAACAAAAAAAAAAACAATAACAAAAGAACCCCCAAAAACCCAAAAAACCCTCCAAAAACAAAATAAGAAAATCAAAGAACAAAAGAAACCAAGAAAAAAAACCAAAAAAAACCCCAAAAAACCCCCCAAAACAAAAAAAACCACCCCAAAAACCAAAGAAAAAGAAAACCAAAACCCAAAAACACCCCAAAACCCCCCAAAAACCCCCAAAAAACCAAAGAAAACTCCCCCAAACCCCAACACCGCGGCCCTTCAACCGGCCCAAAGAGATGCGGAGCGCTCCCTCGAACGGAAATCGCTCCCCGAAACCACCCCCCCCCCCAGCACCCCCCCGGGCCTGTGCTCCCCCCCGGGGGCTCCCGGCCGCGCTCCCTCCCCTCCCCTCCCCTCCCCGGCCCCAGAAGCGCTTTCTAGAAAAACACGCGCTGGGTGACGGGGGCGGCCGCGCGCGTGTGGCCTCGGGGCGGCCGCACTTGTCATTTACGCCCCTCATGTCTGGCGTTACGCGCTCTTATTTTATTTTATTTATTTTTTTTGTGGCGGGGGGAGGGAGCGCTTTACAAAGCCCCGGTTTATCTACTCTGATTCCATTTGGGAAATTAAAAAAAAATAAATAAATAAAGAGCCAAACCCCGCAGTTAACGTGGCCAACGCCTGCATCGTGCCGTTTCCGAGGGGCCGGCGGGAGCTTGCTCCGACGCGACCCGTTTCATTTTTTCGGAGGCCGTTCCCAGCCGCTCGCGTCCCCTCGACGGCGCGGTGGAGCTGGATTTTTCTCTCCGGCTACGGCGGGAAAGGCGAGGGTTTTCCTCCGCGCTCCTGCAAGGATAAGGGTTATCGAACGGCCAGAGACACAAACCCAGCTCCGCTCCTCCGGCCGCGCCGGCGCGGACTCAGCCGAGGTTCGTTTGCCCGATTTATTTTCTTATTTATCCACCGGGTTCTTCCCGGAGAAACCAGAAGAGGAGGGGAGGCGTTGACGGAATGGAGGAATATCGCGGCGGCTTCAACCCCGCTTCCGGCTTACCCGGGAAGCGCTTCCCGCGCTGGTGAAACGCCGCGGCAAACACACTCCAGTTATTTCCCATCGTTGTTCTTTATATTATTACAATTTTTTTTTTTCTTTTTTTTTTTTTTTTTATACACAGAACCAGGCTAGTTTCGCGGTGTGTTGGGGATGGGGAGGGAACCGCAACGGAATTTCCAGGCATAAATAACATAAAAAGGCAACCGTTTTTTTGTTTTTTTTGTTTTTTTTTTAAAAACAAGATACATTCATACGACGCTACTACAAAAAAAAAAAAAATAAATAGCGACTCTCTCTGTTATAATTAACATCCCTCCATCACTCCCTTTCAGCGACTCCGCTGTGCAGTTACTGGCGTTCAGTGGGGACAACGGTCACTTCCCTCAGGTCTCCCGCAGCTGGAGCTGCCGAAGGTCCCCAGCACCCTCGAAGGCGACTCCGGATGAATTCCACCCTGGTTTTTCCTTACAGTCCTTGGCGGTGACAGGCTGCAGGAGGAGGGGACTCCAGCTCAAAAGGCGGTCGGGTGTTTCCGAGTGCACGCAGCTGCCGCCTGCCAAGCGAGAGCGGGGTGGCTGGGTCGGAAGCACGTCGTCTCCCCCCCCCTGTCCCCGTCCCGCTCGACGGACCCCCAAGCCCCCAAAAATTCAGCTTACGAAAAGCTCTTGGAGCTCAGGCTCGCCCCCACCCCCCCGACACGCACCCACCCCAGGCACAAACCACGAGGCAAGAGGAGCATCGGCTCCGTCCCAGCACGCCGACGGCGCCCGGTATCGCACCGGTGAGGGCAGCCCAGCTCCCACCCGCGTTCCTCCCCCCGTCCCTGCCTACGGGCCATCACGGATGCCTGCTCGTTCCAGGGAAAACTCCATTTTTTTTTCAGCAGTTTGGGGAGACCACGGGTGTGCTGCGGGCGCGAGGGCAGCGTAAAACCAGCCCCAGCCTCGTTAGCCGGCGGGCGCCCGCTCCACGAGCTTCGTTTAGAGGCATCAGTCACGCGGGGCGCGACAGGCGCCCCGCACCTGAGCATCGCTGCTCCCACCTTCCGCAAGGGGAAAGGCGGGAACGCTTCGTCTTTCCTCAAGCAGCCAGGTCTTTCGTAGGCTTAATTACCACTTTCTCCGTAATAAATTAAGAGCCCCGCAGCTGTCCCAGAGAATATTCCCGGCTTCAAAGCCGGCGCTTATCCTCTCCCGGAATGCCTTACCGTCCGCGTAATCCCCGGAGAGGCGGTTCATGGCTTCTCGACAGCAGGGATGCTGGGCGGAAGGCGGCTCCGCTCTCTCCTTGCCGTCCTCCTCCGGCCTGGCGCCGCATTCCGGGACGGCGGAAGCCAAGCACATGGCCACCATGACGCGGTGATTGAGAGGCTTCATCTCCAGCCCTTCCGGCTGATAAGGTGCAACCACGGGCACGACGGGGAGCGCGTTGCCGCCGAAAGCGCCGTTGGTTTTGGTGAAACACCTGCGGGCGGGGACGTAAGCAAGAGCGGGGTTACTCGGAGCCGCTGCTTTCCACCGCTTCGCGATTTTTTAAGTAACCCCCCGCCGCCCCCCGGCTGCGTGACGCAGACTGCGGCAGGTTAATACGTTAACCGTCATGACCGCCGAAGTAAAAGGTTCGCTTGCGCGGCTGCCGCAAACCTTGGGAAACCCCCCCCCCCGTCCCCGAAAACGCTCCGCGTTGCGCGGCGCGGAACGGAGACGGATCCGCAGATGAAAGCGACGCGTCGACATGGGACCCACCCTGAGCCCCGCGATATCATCCGCAACGCTTCTGCAAAGGCTAAACACGCTTCAATTTATTTATTTTTTTTTTTTTTAAATATGCCGATACGGATACAGCTCGGAGCGTTAATATTTTTATTTAGGCCAAATTTAAATATAACGGTCGCCTGTCCTGCCGGAGGGAGCCGGTGATGAGGGGGATGCTACCCAAGCGCCGGCATTTTGAAAGACAAAAATTTGAGAGGCGGGATGGGGCTCTTCAGGTTCTGTTCTGGGGTTTGGTTTTTTATTTTTTTTATTTTTTTTTTTAGAGTGATTCTGGCCCAAAACCGAGCAGAGCTGACGGTTACGTCGCTGAAAGGGGAGGAACGGCCTTTGACACCGCCAGGGACGGGGTGTCGGCCCCCGGAACGCGCTCCCTTCCCGGACACGGCAAAGAGGGAGCAGCACCAACCTTCGTTTTCGACCTTCGCGCTCCTATTTTGTCCTTCCGCTCCCCTGACTGCCTCCAAAAAATCATTATTCCAAGTACCCAAAATACCACAGAAGCCACGGAAGAATCCACATGAAACACATCTGGGCCTTCGAACAAATCCATTTATTAGTTTGCATTTCTTTCCGCAGAGGTTTTGACGGCGCTCACTTATTATTTTAAAAAAAAAATTAAAAAAATAAATACATCAAGGCTTTGAGGAGCCGTTTAAAATGTTTGGGTTTGCATGTTTGTGGGGCTTTCTTTTTAAAGACACAGAGGTCGGTGGAGTTCTTTGTGTCGCCGGACGGGCCTTGGGTGATGTTTCGAGCCAGCAGTTCAGCTTTTTAAGCTTAAATAACCCCGTTTTGATGGCAAGCGGCCATCGGTGCATCCAGGGCGGCGTGCGTGCGAACGGCCCTGTAAAATCCCCGCTGCGGAGAACGCATTTTTTTCCCCCCATCGATCCCCCGTGCTAAAACCCTACCAAACTACAATCGGACTTAAAAAAACCCCCCACCAGCGTAATTTAAAAAGCCGGGAGAACAGCCCCGCCGCCGGTTTATTTGCCGCGTGCGTTTCAGGTTTCTGAGCAGAACACAGCGAATTCGCAAAGAGGTCTGCCAAAAAAAACCAAAAACCCCATCGATTCCTTTGCAACCACCAGGTATCGCGAAAGTTTTAGCGCAAAAGCACCCCGGAAGGATGAAAACCGGTTCGCAATCCTCACGGAACGAGCGTAAAACCGCGCTCGTCTTACCGGCTTTGTCCACAACAGCAACGCGGGTAGCCGCGTTTCAGCAATTCCTACCTCCGGCAAGCCTCCACCGGCAGTTCCGAGAGCATAAAGCGCTAATTTAAACAGAAGACTGCGGGGATTTCACCACCGTGATAATAAAAACCTGCTCCGAGATGGCTATTGCTGGAAGCAGCCGCGGTAGCCGGCTATTAGCTAGGCGAAACCTTTCGGCTTCGTTTGCACGCCGTCGCAATTCAAACGACCGCCAAATCCGACCCAAACGCGGCAACAGCTCCAGGCATTCCGTGGGAATAGGCTAATTTGGGAATCCGCCGTGCCGAGGCGGAAGGTCTGAGCGAGGCCAGGTGCACCTGAAACGCTCAGGAGTTAGAGACCGTCGCCCTGCCGGAGGCATTTCCACCTGATCCCGCTTTCCCTCCGTGATCACGCGGGAGTTGTGCCCAGGGAACGGCGCGTTTTTCAGTCCGGGAGGTGCGATAATTCGAGGGTGGGACAAGGCACAGAGGCAAACAAGACGGGGCGGGGGCGCGGGGACACGACACACAGCCCTTACCTGCCCAAAGCAGCCACCATAGACGGCGGAAAAAAGCCTCCGGCCCCAAAATTCCCACTTGCCAAAAAACTACCGACCTGACCGCGCTAACCCGCCGTGTCTTCCTCCTCCTCCTCCTCGCCGCGGCCATACACGCAGCTCCCTAGCGTGCTACCCCGGCACGTCTCTGATCCCCCCCGTTCCCCTCTCCCATGTCCTCCTTGCATTCCCCCAGCGCCAGGAAGGGAACGGAGCGGTCCCGGCTGCGCAGCTCTCCTGCCAAACGGAGGTTAATGGTCCCCTCTGGGGTAAGGCAGCTGTAAAGGACAACTTGTTTCTCTATCAAGCGGTCAAATATAGAACAGGGATGTGAAAATCCAACGTTCAGACCCCGCTGATGACCCATCTGGGAGGAACAGGCCAGTTGCAGAGGACGGGACCCATTTCTCCTTGCTTTCTTAAGGGAAAAAAAGCAAAAAAAAAAAAAAAAAGGCAAAAAAAAAAAAGCAGCGCAATTCAAAAATCTAAATACGCTTAAAAGCGCAAAGCAAGCTCTACATGACGGCGTAAGACGGAGAGCGTGTTCCAAACCTCGGCCAGTCGCGCGCATCTTGGCGACTGCCGTCGCAGCCAACTGGCTTGTAACGGAGCGGTGGCCCCTTTCCCCGGAGACCAGCGTGCCACTGGCCTGGCCAAAGCCCGCCCAGCTCCACCTGCGAGCACCGGCCCCCCCTCCCTCACGCTATCGCACGCGGGTTTCCGGACGGAGGAAGAAATTCCAAGCCAATCCTATTTTAAGAAGTAAAACCCGGGGAAAAAAAAAATAAAGCGAGCGGGTTTTCTGCCTTCAACCACGCCTTCGTTTCAACTCGGCTTTCGCCAGGCGTACACCTGAGGGCAGCCGGCGATTTTAATAAGGCGGAAAATTCAAAGGACGATCGAAAAAAATCCAGAAGTCGCCAGCCAGAGCAGTCCCGCGTGTCCGACTCTCGCTCCTATTTTTAGTCATTAAAATAACTAGAGATTTAGCCAGAAGCCTGGAAGGCTATTCTTTAAAACTACCAAAAAGTGAAAAACCTAATAAAAATCCAGACTCCCAGCTAGAAAAGAGCCAGATTTTTCCCTCATTCCACATGAGAATCCCTTTTCTCACGCAAAAAACGCCGCCCGCGCTGCCGATGGCCGGCCGAACCCCTCCTGGAGGCCTGAGGAACGTCAAATCCCGTGTTTCGCAGAGAAGAGCGTTGCGACAGCAGAGCTGCGACTCCGGAAATGTAAAATACAGAAGACCAATTAAATCCTGTTTGACAAACTCCGTATGGAATCATTTTGTTATCTCCAAAACTGGAGAAAACACAGGAAATCAGGTCTTAAAAATAAATAAATAAATAAATAAATAAATTAAATATAAATCCAGTGCCCAACCTGCCTCGCTCCTTAGAGAGCGTCAGAGGAACGCGCCGAGCAAAAGGAGCTCTGGGGGTTTAATAACTTGTTTTATTCCATCCCAGGGACAATCGCCAGCTGCTCTCCTTGGGATACCCACCGACGCGGAGCTCCTCCGTCCCCTCGGCCGGGACTCCAGCTCTCCGTTTTTGTTTGCCCCGGCTTTTACCGCCAGCGCGCGGAGCTCGGGGCAAGGTCCTGCCTTCCCCGCCGGTTTTACGTCACCTGTTATTGTTCCGACAGTTTCGGCAACTGATGCACTCCGAGGGGTCGGCCTGCGCCACTGCTGTGTACATCCCACCGCCCTGCAGCAGGAAGGATGAAAAAAAAAAATAAATAAAAAATTAATAATAATAAATAAATAATCAATCAATCAATCGCTATTCGAACATACAAGAGACGGTCACAGCGCCCCGAGCCCTTCCACTTCGTTTCCAAACTCGAACCACCTCATCGGCCTCGGGATCCGTGCCCGTCGCGTGGCACGGCACCACGGAGCTATTGTACGGAGCCAAGCGGCGGGGTTTGGCCGGCGCGCGTGCCAGAGGAAAGCGAATAACTGCCGCTTAGACAAGCGCGTGGTGATTTCCCTCGTCTGTTTTCAGCTCAACGCGCCCAGGTTTAATTTAATAAACACACTGTAAATACGTTTATTTTTAACGCTGGTGACGGGCATGAAAGCAAACCGCCGTTCATTAGCAAACCGTGCCCGCTCGGGGAGACGGAGTATTAAATTTGCGGGGCTGATGTCACAACATAAACCCATCCCACTTTCCTGTAATTACTCCGATTAGATCAGTTGACTCCGCTACGCCGATTTTCGAAACATTTAATATTTTTACAGATGGGGTAATTCCTTCGCCAGCAATGACTCTGGGTGCGAGGGATTTTGTGTTGTTAGTTTTGGCCGCGGGGGCCATTACAAGCAAGTAAAAATGCCCAGATTAACACATACCTCATTGTTAGAGGCCGGGCGGACACCGATGCAGGAGCCGCTTGGAAACGGCGCGGCGGAGCCGGGCTAGACCAGGGCTGCCATTCGGAAGCGGGGAGGGGAGCCCGTTTGGGAAAGCTCACCTGATTTTGGGGGATTTCAAGCGGTAGGTAACTTGTAACCCCCCCCCGCCCCTATTTCTGCGAAATCAAGTTTTTTAGGCCGTTCAGCCGGGTAGGAAATGCCTAATTAGTCTTGATTGCCATCCTCGGCCAGTTTCGCTCTTCATCGTTTAGCCCAATCAATGAAACAATAAAGGGAGCCCTAACGAGGATGAGAACATCCTGTTCCTCCACCCCGCGTGCCAGTCCCGGTCCCCCTCCGCGGGAAGAGGTTGCGTGACTCAAACTTTCTATGACACGGAGCCGGGGCGGGGGGGAAAAAAAAGCAAAACTCAACTATTCCCAACGAGGCAGCGGCACCGCGCGTCCCATCGCCGGGCACGGAGGAGCTCCAAGCACCGAGACCTGCGCTACCACGTGGCTCTGCGCGAGCTCCGTTGTTTCTCCGCTTCCAAAAAATAATACGGAGGAGGGCCGAAACACCAGCGCGAGCCCCCGAGCTTCCTCCCGGGTCATCTTCCCTTCTCCAGGGCTTGCGCGGTTGGAGTCTTTTGGAGAGTTTCACCCACCGGGAGGTTGGGCAGGTCCAAAAAAACCCACAGTTTGGGGCTCGGTTGCTCTTGAAAGCAACCAAAACCCAGCATTTCTCGCTAGACGAGCGGACCGAAGACAGAATCGGGTGAAGAACCAACCGGCCTGGACTCAAAGCCGGAGTTAACTGAAGTGGCAACTACTGTGCAAGCGCTAATTTGTTGTTCAATAAAACGAAGTGCTTGTGTTCAATTACTAACACAAACAATAGCCCCATTTTTTTATTTTTTTTTTTTTTCCCCCCCCCTCCAGAAACAGCATGGGTTATTCAGACTTTTGAACTTTTTCCTTTCAGTTTTCCTGGGCAATGTTCACAGTTTTGAGTAAGTTTAGCAAGTCTGAATGCAAGCCATCTGTTTCCATAGACAATAATGAAATCATTATTCTCTCTTGGAAACGGGACACGTTTCAGCGAATGAAGTTATTTTTCCACAGCACACAAAGGCTGAGCTGCAGACTTAAATTCGCTTTTAATTTTATTCTAAATTTCAAAACAAACAAACAAACAAAAAAAAAAAACCAAAAAACAAACGCCAAAACCTCCGTGTTATTACGTTGCTGCATTTCAAGACGTATGGGGCATTTTATTTTATGGAGCCTCCTGCTACATTCGTGCTTTGCCGTAATTAATAGCGTCGCTCAGAGTTACAGATCTGAAACAGGTGGGGGGGAAAAAAAAAAAACCAAAAACGGGCGATCCGTAAAGCTGCAGAATAAGCAGCTATAATTAAATCTATTTAAGTTGAAGATTGAGAAATACCATATGCACGAGTTAAAGTATCTCGGCCCAGTACTGCAGCGTTCTCAGAGCTTACACGCTGTCAGAGGGAGGGCAGAGGCAGATTTCCCAGAGTCAGTGGAATTCTTGCTGTCATCTGATACCCTCAAATGAAAACCATGATGTTTGTATCAGAAACATCAGCCCAGTTGCTTCCTCTGGGATAAGTAATTTAGCGGAACTGGCTGTTATCAATGGGGCGAGTATTTCCCCCACCCAAATGAAGTCCGCTAGTCTACAACCCCCGCGTAGGCCCCAGGGTGCGGGCTGAGCCTTCCGCCCCGGGGAAGAGCTTACGTTCACGAGATGGTGGGGATGTTCGTAGTCCACGTGCGTCCTGGACAGGGAGTTGGTGTGCCCCGGGTACAGCCCGGCTCCGCCGTTCATCATCCCATTGACTCCGTTCGTAACTTTATGATGGACGTGCGGACAGCCGTTGCTCAGGCCGCCGTTGCTGATGAAGTTGCCGTGGATGCTGCCGTTGACCCGGCTCGTGCCGGGCAAGGTCGTGTACTCAATCATCTGCCCGGCGATATCCGCCCCTTGGTAGAGGTAGCCAGGAGGGTCATATTCTGCAAGAGACGTTATCGCCAAAAGCATATTTATTGCCAAATGAGAAGTTAAACGAGCGTCTCTAAGAAACAAAAGAAACTTATTTTCTCTTTCTACAGCTTTTGTAAATTAACTGCAATATCCAAGCGCTTGGTATACAAAACTAGAAATGGAAAACAGGCACATCCTGGAGAACAGACCAGGACCGTCGGTCTGAAAGGACTCGGCTGACGCCAGTCGCTACCAAGAGCGTCCAAAAAGCCGGCCATTTGTATAATCGATAGCCCCTCCGCTATCTGCTACAAACTGCTTCCAGAAAATATCTCTGGGCTGCAGCCGAAGGCACTATGTTATTGGGCAAGAACTTCCGTTTCGTTTCTCTTCGTCAGAGAGGAAGGCCATTTAAAAATAACCACGGGCTGCGGCAAGAGCAAGGCCGGCTCCCGCACTACAACCAGAAAAGACTAGCGAAGAGATTCCGCCAGCACGGAATCGTGCGGTGGGTACGGAGCACCTCCCTTCAGCTCCAACACGTCTGCTCGAGGCTCCTGCTTGCAAACGGACGGCTTTTCCGTGTTAACGCCTCTCTAAAAAGACTTGGACGTCCAACTCCACTTCACTGTGGAGGGACCGAGGGGTAACTTGGGACTCGTCCCCCAAGCGCGGCGACTTCTTCTTCTTTCCAGACACACACGAGAGAGAGGGAGAGATCTGGGGTCTAAGCCTCCACGTTTGAACACGTACTTACAACAACACACAAGTTCCGCCACCGCCACGGTCAGGTTAAACAGAAGGCGGAGAAACTTTGCCCGGGCGTTTCACGCGCCATCTTCTTGGGTGAAACGGCAGCAACACGGCGGGGCAGCGAGCATCAATGCAACGAAACGGAGACATTGCTGCTCTTAAAATACCCAAATCTTCACCTAAGGCACACCTAGACAGCACAAGTGTCTAAATAAATGCCAGCTGGCTTGCGACAGGAAAACGCTTCCCATTCGTAAAACGTAACATCGTTTTACGATAGTAACGTGAAACGTTACTGATTTTACTCTGATAGTATTTTCGTCGCGAAAGGAAACGAGGAACAACTCACTCTGCATGGCGTTTTGCTGACGGTTCTTCCACAGGCACATGGCGATGAAAACGATGAGAATAAGGACCATCACCCCCAGGACGCAGCCCACGATCAAGTAGAGCATGTCACCGCTGCGAACGGGGCCGTTGGAAGGGCCGGCTCCGCTTCCCCCGACCCGGTCGGGGGGATTCGGCGGGGTACTCAGGTCCTTCACCGGATATTCCGATGCTCCCGGCGTACGTTTCACTGGATGGAAGAGGAGACAAGTACGGGTTCGTTCGCTAAATGCGTTTTCTAAATGTGGGTTGGTTGGGGGTTTTTTTTCCCATTATGAAATGAAAATAATTACTGCCGAGTTCTACTCCTAATGCCTTGAAGAGAAAGCTTCCAAGTCCATATTAAAATCTATAACGAGGACGCCAGCTACTATTGGGTAATAACTATTTGCCTTGGAAAAGGGGTATTATCCAGCTCGCCAACCCTCTCATTGAGGTCACTCCAAACTTTGAACGAGCAACGCGACGTGCGCGTGGCTAGAACGGCACTCTACCTCCCAACCCGAAAGAGCGCAAATCTTTCCGCTTCCGAGGTCAGGAGAAACCACGACACGCGTTTCTATGGCCTTAACCACCGCCAGACGACCTGCTTTTATCTGACGCGAACCCTGCTAACCCCGTTCTCAAAACCAGGCTATTTAAGATACTAAGAGCTGAACAGAAAAATCACCAAAAACGAGATGCTAGTTTAACCCAGGAATTAAATTTACGCTCCTTTTCGGCGCACCCCAGCTCAGATTCCTTTCATTTGACGCTAAGAACCTAAAAGAGGTGCCCGGCTTCGGAGGGAAGCGGGCCGGAGAGACAGGAGCGCCTCCGTGCAGATGCGTCAGGTAAGCTGGATCACCCCCCCAAAGCCCGGAGGAGACGCGTTTTCAGGAAGAGTCGGTACGAACGACGAGATTACATCTCGCCAAGTTTAAAATGAGGGAAGAAAGTTACATCCCTCGCAGGAGGAAGACCAACCGCGCGCGTAGCCTGAAACCCTGCGGCTCCCGGCCCGTCTTTCAAAGGCTTCGCTACTAACTCAGCTAAACCTTGACGCTTCCGCTCCTAGAGGGCTGCTTTTTTTTTTTTTCCTTTCCTTTTTTTTTTTTCCAAAAAACATTTTTTCATAGCCCTGCATTTGAAGCTTACTGTCTGCATTTTCCCTTTACAGCCTTACTTGGTTTTCGAGATTAAAGGAGACGGGAATTCTTCGCAAAAATAAATGTGACTGCCGTATCTGACACTTCCAGAGAACAGTGCACACTTTGTGCCAGAGGGCGTGCAGGATTAGCGACGGAGGCAGCCAACATCACCATCAATTGCTGCGGTCTGCACTTACACAACGCGTCACAGAGCCCCGAAGACATAAAACAGACGTACAAATCAACGCTGTCATCTTCAAGAGCGCGGTTGTCTCCTAAGGAGAGGCTATCAGCACAGAACAAAAAAAAAAAAAAACAACAAAACCAACAAAAAAAACCCCAAACCCCAACAACCCCAGCCCAGAACACCACCGCTATCTCTTAGGGCAGGCGAAATCCGCAGAGCTTTGCCTTTCTCCCAAGCGCAGCGTATCGCTTTCCACATGTTCAAAACAATCCCAGCTTGGGAAGACAAAACAACCCTCCAAAACATTCCAGAAAATTACGGACGGGGCTTCGTGGCAGCTGACTTCAGCACGGCCAAAAAAATATTATAAAATTAAAAAAAAATAAAATCAAACCATTCGACGCAAGCGGATATTTCACGCCACAAAACCCGCAGGGTCCCGCAGGCTTCTTGGCCGCTCACCTTTGGTTTCGCAGATCATCACGTTGCTGTACTCGCTTTCGCCGCCTTCGTTATAGCACTGCATTTTAATGTCGTAAGATGTTTCTGGCTGCAGGTGATTTATCAAGTGCCATTGCTTCGTACCTGCCGGGGGGGGGAGAGGGGAGGGGGGGGGAAAGAAATCATAAATCAACTGCATTTCATTTGCCCGCAAGAGGCAGAATTAGGTACAAGCGTATCACAGCGTCTCGCTCCATAAAACGCAGGGGTAGGGCGGCGCAAAAGTCTTTATTAACAATGTACGGACTTAATCTGAAACCAAAAATACTCGCATTGTCTTGCAAAATACATTCTCGGAAGAAACTTTTGATGAGTAAGTGTTTGGGGTTTGTTTTTTTTTTTTTTTTTCCCCCCAGTATTTTCAATTGTTTTTTTTTTTTAAAAATTTACCTTTCTCTACAAAAAACCGGAAGCCACCGAACTCAAAAAGCAGACATCCGAGTTTCCGACCTTCGGCAAATTTAAAATCAAGCGCATTTCTGCGTGCCTTAGATACGCAAGCGCGGAAGGGATGAGTTTAGGAGGGATTAGGACGGGCTAGTTACGACACGCGCGGCAAATAACAAGGAGAAAGTGTCACAGAGAACAGGTTAAACTTAGGACAGGGACGGGGAGGGGGGAGAAAAAAAAAAAAACCAACTTGGCTGCGATAAGACCCTCTCCCAAGTCGAGAATCCCGCGGGACGCCTGGGGACGCGAGGTACCGCCCGAAGCCGCCCGCTTTTCGCGGGAAGGCTACGTCTGGGTTGCTCGACTTCGCCGAAAAACCGCAAACCGTCCAACGGGCGGTTTATTAAACGTCGCGGGGAACCAAAAAGGAGAGCGCGAGGGCTGTCTCTGGCGCTGCCCCCCCCCTGCCGCAGAGCCGCGTCCCCCAGCCAAGCAATCGTCTCTAATAGGACGGGTTTGTCGTCTCTGGCTCCCGGCCAGCGTTTCATTTAGACACCCTCCTGAAGCACCGAGCACTTCCATATAAATCACTCTCAGTTTTTACTTCCACGGGCTCGTGACAAATTTTAATAAACAGCGACCCTTTCCCCCCCCTCCCTCAACCCCCCCCCCCTTTTTTTTTATTTTAAAAGGGAGTTTAATTAACTGTTTGAGTGCTCTTAATCCCTCTTGGAAAATACCACCTTGAACTGTTTCCACTGTTTCTAAGAAACTGTCATACCACCTACTGATTTAAGCATTAATAAAAAAAAAAAATAATTTAAAAAAAAAATTAAAAAAAAAATTCAAGCCCGCTGGGCTGGCAGGGGCTGCGTTCCAATTTCTCCAGGCCCCAAGCCGGGGGGGGGGGGGTGGGGGTGGGGGGGCAGGTACCCAAAAAAAGGGCAGGGGCTCCCCCATCTCGGTTCAGGGGTGTCGGAGGGGACACGCCGCAGGGTCCCAGCTCCGTCCCTAGCGAGGGGCGGACAAGCCCCGGCTGAAGGCTGGAACCCGCCTTTCCCCTCAATCGCCCGTTTTCCCAAGATTCATAACTCGGTTTTCCCGGCGCCCCCCAACCCCCCCCCCCCCAAGCATTCCTTTCGGTAATTACTACACCAGGTTTTAGGTTTCCGCTCCGAACCATTAGTGGAACTGGAATCGGTACAGGCACTTTAACTGTCCTCTCCGTGCACCATTAGCAAGGGAAAACATTTAAACAAGTGACATCAGACGCCGTTTCCATTTAAAATTCAATCTCCAGGACCCTCGAAAGAGAGAAATTCAGGTCGCTGACGCAGGACGGGGCTGATGTGGCGTTGCTTTTCTGCTTCAAGATACCGAGGAACCAGCCGAGCCAAGCTTTTTGCTTGGGTTTTTTGGTTTTTTCTTGGTTTTTTTTTTTTTTTTTTTTTTTTTTTTCTTTAAATAAACCTGATTTTGCCTGTAGCAGCATTTATAAAGGGGGGGGGGGGGGGAAGTTTTCTGCAGAGTTTTGAGTGTCTCCAAAAGACAAGACTTAACAGGAAACGCTAAGGAAAGCCTACGGCAAAGTACGTCGCTAACGCAGGCATCACAACACTTTTTCCACAACTCATGCCGTCATTTCAAGATAAAATTCCCTGTCAAAAAACAGACAGATTAATTCAAAGGTAACCGGGGGGTGTGTGTGGGGGGGGTGGGGGGTGGGGAGTGAAGAACAAGTGATTTACGGCAAAAACACCTCAAGCCGCGTGGCTTCTCTACATATTTCACATCAAATGCTTCCAATCACGCTTTAATTGGAAATAGCTCTCTTCTTCCCCCCCCCCCCCCAAAAAAAAAGCTAATTTAGGGGAGCGCAGTAAAGAAAAAAAATGGAAGTTTAAATATTTCCACCACATGAGTTTCTGTTGCAGGCTTTGGCAGAGGGGAGCAGCTGCTAATGGTTTCAGACTGCCACAAGGAGCTCAACACACACGCGCTCTCGGGGGGTGTGTGCGGGGGGGGTGAAAATAAAATAATAAAATAATTAAAAAAAAAAAATCCGAAACAAGCTAATTTCACAGCAGAGCGGAGCCCACTTCAGCAACTAACCGCTCGGCGGCCCCGATTTATAAACACGCAAGTTGCAAGGCTAAACCGCGTGCGCAGATGAAGGCGCGTAAGC
Source organism: Chroicocephalus ridibundus (assembly GCF_963924245.1). Taxonomy (NCBI): domain Eukaryota; kingdom Metazoa; phylum Chordata; class Aves; order Charadriiformes; family Laridae; genus Chroicocephalus; species Chroicocephalus ridibundus. The sequence goes on along the minus strand of NC_086301.1, from coordinate 7,978,230 downwards.
TGCTCCGAAGCCATCCTCCGAGCCCCGACTCCGCATCTGTAAGCGCTTTAGAGCGCGCAAAAGCTCACGTGGCGCTTCAAAGTGCTGCGCGGAGCGCTGTCGAGCAGGGGAAAATTTTCAAAATAAAGGCCCGTTCCTCTCGTAACCGAAATAAATGAGGGGGCGGGGGGAATAATTAACGTCACCGGGACAGAATGAGATCACCCCGTTTACTCAGCCCAAGCAATAAGGACGTTAAGGAAAGTAGTTTTTTAAAGGGTTTTCCACTTCTGGACTAATATAGACATTATCTAATAACTTCTTCCAGGAAAGCGATGATCTAATATGCACGGTGGGGAGAAAAAAAAAAAAAATACAACCTGATGGAAAGGCAAAACGAAGCACAAACCTACCTGAATCTGCAGCACTTGAGGCTAAAAGTAACTTCCTTTTAGCAGGATGAGCAATTAAGGAAGGGAAAAGGAGAGAAGGGCCATTAACCCACGCGGTACCGCCTAGCTTAGCAAATCCACGCTGGGGTAAACCATCCCCAACGCCCTGGGAGTTATTGGTACGCGCTTACCCCGGGGTAAGCCCCCGTCGACGCTGCTTTCTCTTCGCCGCTTTAAACTAAACGCGTTTCAAGAGCCCTACGTTAAGGATGCGCGGCGAGACAAACTCAACCCCGGGATTTAGCTCTCCAAATCTCCACGCAGGAGAGGCTTCAGAAGGAAGAAGCAAGTTCACGTGTGTGGGCAGAACTTGACGTGGTGGAGCTGAGATAGCTACTTCTGTGAAATATATCGTAAAGGCTTCGTTTGGGAAAAGCGGTTTAGATTTCATATAAACACAGCCAAGGCGGCTACAGGATGTTCCTTCCCCGTCAAGCGGGGTTATTAAGCATGCGTGTACTGCGCTCTACCTTCCACGATATCCCTCTTGTAGTCGCTATCGTTGTCGCTGTCTGTAGGCCGGTAGTAGATATAAAATCCCTGGATGGGCGTGTTGTTGTTGCTTGATGTGATATACTAAAAAGAGAATTTGAAAAGACCGCGTTAGAGGAGAAAAAAAGCACGTTAATTGGGTCCTGCCGAGCCACCGTCACCCAAACCCCTTACCGCCTTGAAATGCGTATTTTTTTTATTTTTGTTTTTAAATAGGGTGGCGCGAGCAAGGTGCAGGGGGAGGTTCGCACAGGAATAACAGAGAGGACCGTCAGCTGCTGTGGATGCGCTAGGATGAGCGGGACGCCGGGGGTTCTCCGAGGGCCGCAGGGGAGCTCTCTGCCCCTCGGACCAGCTGAAAACAGGAGGGCAGCACGGGGACGAGGGAGACCGAGCCGGGGCCGGGGGGGGACACTTTCCTCCCACGTCGCTTCCCGAAGCCTCCATTGGGGTTAGACCACGGACGGCCCGAAACCGCGCGCGGTTAACGGGAACGGAAAAGTTATGGCCGCTTTCACTTCGGAAAGAGTTAAGGCCTCTCTAAAATCCAGCTCGGGAATATTTTACTTTAAGTTATGCAGCCTCCTGAGGAACCAGAGGTTATTTTAAGTTTATTATCCTTAACATCTCTTAAGGCTGAGCTAGCAGAGCAAACTAACGCTGGGAACTCTACACGTTAAATCCTCCAAAGTACACCAGGGGGTTAGATTTCAAAACAAGAGCAAAGAATTTCTGTGGGTTTCAATAAGGACTTTAAAGTACTTGTTTACAAAAGACGAGGTAACGGGGGAAAAGGCAAACGTTTCTCTAACACGAAACCTCTCCTGGACGCGAGGCAAGGCGGCGGGGTTTTTAAATGCAGCGCCCGCTTCCAGCCATCGCAGCCTGGATTGACAAAAGCAGGAGGAACTGCAGGAAACGAAGCCAAGGCGCTCGCGACTCATGGCCTGAGCCGGGATTTGGGCAGCGTTAAGCCCACTGGTGCCTCCGGACGTGTCTGCGCCAAAGCAGGTGGAGCAGGGCGGCTGCAGCCTTTCGCTGGAGCTGCCAGTTGGGCTCACATCTGGCGTAACCCGAGGAGGCGGCGCGGGGCATCCCCGGGGAGCTGGAAGGGGAGGGCGAGGTGGAGGGAGGCTGGGAGACAGCGGAAAAGGCGGCAAATGGCCGACGGGGCGGCCAAGGAGGAGGAAAAAGGGTTTGGAAATGGGGGATAAATGGCTCGAGAAGCACACGGCCCCATCAGTTACCCAATTCCATACAAACACGAAGAATCTTAGCCCTCTTCTAGGAAGAGGATCATCTCCGAGTCTCTGGGGGGGAACCACCACTCACTGCTCTGCCATCAGCTCTTAATCCTTGACTTTTAAGAGCCAAAGCAGTAAAAAAATAAATAAGTAAATAAAAATTCGTCCTGCAACTGTGAGAAGAACAGGAGACAGTTCTACCTACCGTCCATTTTAACATGATCTGAGTGTCACTGATGGCTTCGGTATAAGCGATGTGAGGTCCTGCGATGGGGCGGTTGGAAAAGCGGCTGGTGAATCCGGCTACTTGGTAAGGGCGAGACGCCGCACTGCGCGGGCTCTCCCCGTAATTGTTCACGGCAATCACACGGAACCTATACATTTCTCCTTTTAAGGGGAAAAAAAGCGGGAGAAAGACGACGTTGTAGCACAACAAGCACTAGAAAGAGGATTCCAGGACAGGCTAAACAGATTAGGAAGTACTTTTTGCACAACATCCCATTAGGAAAACCATAGGACTCATTGCCACAGACCCGGGGCGGGCAGCAGAAATACAAACAGCTTCTAAAAGCGATTGGGGGAAATTCACTCCAGAAAAATCCAAAGGCTGTTCCACATGGAGCGGAGATGCCTCCATCCGCTCGGGAAGTCCCTAAACGGCAAATCGTTGGGCACCGAGATGCCTCAAAGGCCACCTGATCTCCTCTGCTCCCCCTACTCTTGCGCTCTTCCCCTGAGCTTTCGGGGCTGGACAGCGGGAGAAATGGGAGGAGAGGTTTTTCCATTAACACATTTTTCTCTTTTTGCATTCCGAGCGCTTACTAGAAGGACAATCGAGTTAAAAATGGCAAAAATACACAACCCTCCTCTCCACATGAACAAGTATTAAATTATGGTGGGTTTGGTTTTGGTTTTGTTTGGTTTTTTTTTCCCCCCACTTGGAAAGCCAGAAATCAACTCAAATTCATGTAATGAGCTCCTCTTCCACCTAATTGACCAGAAACAGGGTAATCCCAGCAGAAGTTAAAATGAAACAACCAAAGAGTTGCCGTATCCTCTCAGCAGGAGCGCAGTCAACAACGGCAACAACAGCGGAGGTTGACGGTAAAGATCATTTTTAATACCTGGCTCCAAGTTACGGACTTCCACAGACAGTTTGGAAGGAGAAATGTTATCAGCTGCGATCAGCCAGTCACTGTTTCGACCCAGGCGTTTATACTCCACTTTAAAGGCAGTAATGGGGGAGCCACCGTTCGCCCGTGGTATCCACGTGACGTAGACGGAGGATTCCGATGCCGTGGAGATCGTGGGGCGGTCGGGAGCTTCTGGAACTGCAAGGAGAAATTCGGTGACGAGAGGATTAGAGTCAGCTGAAACTTCGTCTGCTGTAGCAACGGATTAAGTCAGCCGCCGATGATTCCATTAGACTGCACGTATTAACAAGGAGAACCTTAAATCCTCCCGTTACAACTACTCCCCTTACTCTACCGGAAAAGATGCTCGAAGAGCAGAAAACAGAGGAATCGGTGACTTTATCAATATAACAATCAAAAAAAGACGTGGCGTTGCACTACCCCAACCCATCTCTACACGGAAACAGAAACATACGCAGAGCGAACAGGAAAAATTTGGTTCTCGTTTTCAAAACCCCAAAATTCCCCCCGCCCAAGACCCAACGAGACTTCAACCCCTCCCGCACTAACGAGGGCCGTCTTGCCGGAGAAACGAGAAGGAAAAGCAAACCAAGCATGCAGTGAATGATATACTTACTGAACTCGCTTGAAGTTACAGACAGCAGTGGAAGAGAGAGAACGGGAAGAGATGCTGTTAGTAAATCTGGTGATAACCACTTTGACGACCGATGAGGGCCGTAAGGCTTTACTAAACTAGCTTATACTCGTTAACGCGGAGCTGGTGACTAACGAGAGGAGGAACCGAGCAAGGAACGGCGAGCAGCGGCTTCGGAGGCAGGAAGCACGCCGAGCATTCGCAGCTGGGCACACGTAAAGCGTCGCCTCGCGTGGCTCCTCCGATATTCAGCGCTGTCACAAGCGTGCAACGCTTCCTCCCCTGCGCTGTTAATAAACCTCTCCGATCCCCTCGGGTTTTACCCAAACTTTAGACACCAAATCACTTTTGAGCGATTTGATTTACTCAGCCCCTGAGTAAATTCACCTGAATCACGTCAGCGAGTTCAAAGGGTGGGGTGGCGAGAAAAAGGGGTATAAACGTGCTGTTTTCCCTGGAAACCAGGCTGAAAATCACACCGACTGGGAAGCGGCTGCATCTTCTTGCCATCAGAAACAAGCCTAACCCTGGGAAGCCACAGGAAAACATTCGGAACAGAAAGAAGCCACTCTGAGAACTTAAAACCCTGACACGCGCATCTCCCATTTCCTCGGGATCTTTCACAGCGGAAGAGAGGAGAAAACCAGAGCATTTCGCAAAAAGCAACGGCAGGTTCAAATACAAGCAGCGAGAACGTGGGTTACAAGTGAAAGACTTATTTTTTTGAGAGCCACACGCACAGGTAACAGCGTCCTTGGAAATATTACACCAGACTAGGGCACGCGCTTGCCAAATTCATAGTTTCGGATAGCCCACCACAGATGCCGAAGTCCGTAAGAAACACGCTGCTACTCGGTGACTTAACGTCGCGGGGGAAACTTGAGGTACCGCGCAGGTAAAAACGCTAATTCGCTGACTGCAATAAGGTGACTTTCAGTTAGTCCCGAAGTCCGAACTATTATCTTTCGCTCTGGAGACACACAGCAGAACAGACAACCTAGCGGATATCCGACCTCGCCCGCGGAAGTCCCACAAGAGAGGAAAAACACCTGCACGGAAGAAGTCTAAGGAACAAATAGGAAATAGAAGAGGTAAGACGAGCACCTAGAGCGGCAATAAACACGCGTCAACCGAGATGGCTCCCTTCGCCACACGCATCACAAACCACCCACGTACACCTACCTCCGCTGTGGCGAGACAGGTCGGGAAGGACGACACCGAAATTATTTGTCCCTTCGGGAACGACGGGATGTTTCGGAATGCCTACTGGCGGAGAGGGAGCCTGAGTGTTTTTCGAGGACGACGTTCTTTCTAAGAAAGATTTGACACATGGTACATCAGCTGAGGAACCGGATAGGAAAAGGCTGTTTGCCGCCTCTCCCAATACGCTCACGTGGCAGATCGCTGGCTGCGGCGCAGGGGACTAAAGCCCCGGCTCCAAGTCAGGGATCTTCCGCGGGGGAGAAAGAGGAGAGTTCCCCCCATCAGCCCGGGGATAAGCGACCGCCCACCTGCGGTGCTAACGCCACCTGCGCCGCAACTTTGCGGTGATGCCACCTGCATTTCGAAGCCCCCTCTCATCACGAAATCACGGCAGGTGGTGGAAAGCGCCCACCGAAACCCATGCCCAGAGGAAGAGGGTCAAGAAAAACGCCACGGAACCTGCGTTTGGCCACAGCTGGACCCAGGATACCGGGTCGAGCGGACTTCTGGCCCGTGGCAGTATGTACGTATCGTGAATTCACAAATACATTACATTCTTAGCGTAAGCTGCTCCCCGACTTCGCTCCTTTAAGCAAGGGGACCCATCCAATCATCATCCCCAAAATGAGGAACCTTACAGCAGGAGTCTGAATAATCATCCCAAAAATAATATTATCCGGCCTTTAATAGCTTTTCCTTACCAACAGCCCTGCCAATGCTCAGGCAAGTTTGCCCCACAGCTATTTTAGTTATTAGAGGCTGTTCTTCAGCAATTAAACCGCAGAACGTCGTGTACGTGGCTCAGCAGACAACATACGGCTGACGTCGTTTAAATAAACGTCCTCGCGGAAGCCGAGGACACAGGGAACGTTGTGCCGCCCCTACCTTTGCTGGTGCGAAATGTCAGCATGGCGGGCTGGCCCTCGCCCGCCGCGCTCCTCGCCACCATTAAAACCTCGTACAGGCTGGAAGGCTCCAGCTCGGTGAGGCGCAGCTCGTTCTCGCTGCCGGGGACGCGCACCGTGTGCCAGCTGCCCACCGCGCTGACGCCGTCGTCCAGCTGCGCAGGAGAGGGAGAGACAGCGCGACATCAGGGGCGAATTGCACAGAACGCCATTAATACCCCAAATCCCGCGTCGCTTTCGGCATCCAAAGGACCTCCGCCGCTCGCCAAAACTCCTCGGGTTCTCCCGCATCTCCCCGCGGTTCGTCTCCAAGTGCTTCCGCCGCAAATCAGCGCTTTTGCAGCGACCTTCCCGGTGCTCCTTCGACAAAACTCCGCTTATTTTCCCCTCTCCATACGCACGCACGCGCTTGTCTGACCAAAAAAAATGGTCATTTTTTACTCGTGGCTAAAACTAGCGAGAGACCGAAACGATTTTGAAGACCTTCAGCCGGCCTTTAGCTGGCAGCGCTGGGCTGGACCCAACACCCTAATGAGAAAGAGATGTTCCCAGAACTATCCCAGCTTTTCCTGGAGTTAAGCGTTTTAGAATATTTGTTTTTTATTACTGCATATTTCCCCCTTTATAAAAAAAAAAATAAAAAATACCACCACTTTTTAGTTTAAGAGTGAAATCACCGTCTCCATTTAAGAAAGGAAAGAGATTCGGGGCAGTCTCTTAAATGCTTGACCTTTACAGGAAAGCGCTACCCCAAAATCCCAAAGGAAAAGACAAAGATTCTACCAAAAATAAACTCCTAAACAACATAAGACTTTAATAAAACATGGAAGGCACATCTAAACGCTGCGGATTATCAAAGGTTACACCAGAGGTCTTTGCTCGAGCGTTTTCTTCGGAAGCGACCACTCTTCTAGGGCTTTTATTCCCCCAACTTTTTTTTTTTTTCCCCTCCCCCCCCCCTTTAAAAAAAAAATCAATAAAATAATTTAGTGACACAAAGAGAACGCCACCCTAAAAAACCACGGTCAACTCCCTACCGAGAAACGCCCGAGCGAGCAGATTTCACGTGGAAAGGATCGTTAGGAGCGAAAGGTAAGCGTCGAAAGGGTCAAAGAAGTATTTAAAGCTTTCAGCGCTTACGGGAACCAACCACCTTCCGATGAGAAAATTGGATCGACAAACTTTGGCACCGGGTTTTCCGGAACTAACAGGTCAAAAAAAAACCAAAACAAAACAAGAAAAAAAAAATCTCTAAGCGTTCCCCTCCAGGCTAAGACAAGATCAGGATGTGGGGGATTAAAAAGCTTACGGAAAATAAACCCGACGGCTTTGCCACACAGAAAACGGTTTGCTTGGAAGAACGGGCACGGGCTTCGCTGTAAAGGAAATAAAAGCCTGGGCTCTGACGGAGAAACCTCACCGAAAACTAGACAAAAGAGCGTACTCGCGACCAGTTTCCGCCACCCCTAAAACGAGCCGCCTGCGTGGCCGCAGTGACGTTCTGGTTCGAGCCTATTCTGTATTCCCTCCGGCCCGACACCACGTTCTCGTCAACGCCAGCCCTGCGACAACCCTTGGGTGCTGGAGAAACCTACACCCAAGGAAACCCCGCCGCTTCCGCGCTCCGGAGAAACCCTACCTTGCGGTATTTGACGAAATAGGCGTTGATGGGCGAGCCCCCATCCCTCCCCGAGCGCCACACCAGGGTGTACGCGTCGGGCTTCAGCGTCTGCGGGGGGCTGAGGATGATGGGGGCTTCGGGGGGAGCGGCGGCGTTCGAGGCCTTTTCCGTCACAGCCGCCTCCAAACGCGCTTTTGTCGGCGGCCAGCTTGAGAACGCCGTTTCCGCGCCGAAATCGCCGTGGCTTCCATCGCTCTGGGCAACCTCCGTCTCTTCGGCTTTGGGGGCAGTTTCTGCAGGAACGGTAAAGGCAGGAGCCCGGTTACACCTCCGCCGCGACGCCCCCTTTGCCCCACGTCCTGGGTTGAGCCACACAGGACTGATTCCTCTTCCAACGCTGGGGGGAAACTCCATTTTTGGAAGATTCTAGTGTCTCAAGTTGTGAAAAATATTTACTTTATAGCCAGCTAGGCCGTGCGGGATTCAAGGTGTGGGCGTTTTTGAGCTCGCCGGGTGCGGGGATGAGGAGGAGCGAGAGCCGGGCACTTGACCCAGGCTGGCCAACAGGATTATCTCCTACCACGAACGTCACGTTCGATAGAAATTCGGAAGTTTGCTGCGTAGTTTCTCTCTCCCTTGACGGGAGAGGGAAGCTCCTCGCCCCGGTGCCGGACCCTGAGCCTTTCCCTTCCTCCCGAAACTGCAGCGCTGGCAGCGTCCCACGTTTACCGTCCCCTGCGGGGAACGCACGGCTTCCTGCTGACAGAATTGGCCGAGTATAATTCTTGTATATCTTATATTAGTATCGTGATTAATACTGGCTCTTTAGCATCACTGTTAATTATTTAGTCCTATCCTATTAAATCTATTTATATTTCAACCCTCGCGTTTCCTCGCTTTCCCCGATTCCCCTTCCCGCGTCGGGGGGTGGGTCACGGGGCGAGAGAATAATTATCTGAGCGACAATAAATTGTCACGGGTTTTCCTCAAACCCTAACGCCCCAGCGCAGAGGGGGACACGAAATCATTTTAAAAAAAAAAAAAAAAAAAAACAAAAGCATCATTTCCACACCGGCCCTGGCTGCAAAAAGCCGGTTCAAGAGATGCCCCGGCGCAGACCCGAGCCCGGCGCCAAGCTGCGCCGATTTTTTATATTCCAGAGGAGAACACCACGGCAGGCGTTTTTCGGTTGGCTTTTCTGGGAGGGGTGGTTTGGAGGTTTTTGGGTTTGCTTTTTTTTGGTTTTTTTTTTTTTAGACAGTAGCAAAGAGAGAAAAGCTGAAAGGTGACACCCACAGGCACGGTTTTTGCCTGGTAGCTCTGACCAATTAAGCAGTGGCAACGGGTGATAAAAGAAAAAAAAAATAAATAAAAGATATAGCTACGCTTGTGACACGAGCGGAGTGATTTTAAATTAATCGCAGTTGTACAAGGAACTTTTCACGGCCCGAACTGGCACAAGAGGACATTCTCCGACCTCGGCTTCTGAGGTTTTTAGCTGCAATTGCGACTCGACGGCCACGTTTGAAAATTTATGCTGAGAATAAACTCGGTTTACGGGCAGATCTCGTGCGCCATTTAATACCAACGCGCTTCTAGAAATCCTGCTCCAGCCTCCCCCATCCTATTTACTTTGCCCGGTATGAAAAAAAAAATATATATATATAATATCAGTAGTTTGAAAGGGGCTGCGAGACAATAAAAAAAAAAAAAAAAAAAAAGCAGTGTTGGGACGATGCAGGGCTTGTCGGCATTCCAGGCGGGAAAGGGGCGGCAGGTTGGACATCTGAGATTATCCAGGACAAGAAAACGTCAGGGTTTAAAAGCAAGAGCGTTTGGGAACCCGCGCGGCTCCTCCAGGTCGCACGCTCGCAGCGCCGGCACCGCCAGATGTTCCGAGCCCTGTCCCTCCTTTCGGATTTGCGGAGGTTTATCTTACGTGCCGGGGTCTGGAAGAGGGAAGGGAATGAAGGGAACTTGGTTTACAAAACAAACAAATTCCTCGGTAACGTAAAGCCTAGGCAGCCTTAGCCTGGCTGACTCAGATTCCTCCAAACCTCCATTAAAATACCAGCAGCAAGTGTGGCTGCTATTTTTGGCCACTTTCTTTTTTTTTTTTTAAAAAAAAGAAAAAGAGCTGGGAAGGAAAGTTCTCTTTTTCAAATTGAAGACACGCTCTCAGCGCGCATCCCTCGTTTGTGTCTTCCGATTTACTTAGCGATGCCACAAAGCTGGGAAGAGGGGGAAAGGAGGCAACAAAGGCGGGGAGGACGTCCCCAAAACCAGATGGAGTTTACTTAAAACACCCCCAGAACAATCCCCGAGCGAAAGGGTATCCACCCCGCCATCGGCGAAGGGCTGCCGGGGCGTTAATATTGGAAACAAATGCCGTCTCCGGCGCAGGAGGCAGAAGTCCCCCTCGTTGTGGTGGACCCGGAGGGTTTGTGGGCGGGCAACGGCGCGGTTTGACGCCTGCTGGCACGGGGGAAAACGGACTCTCCAGGGTGGAGGATGAGTTGTGGTTTAGGCTGGTGACAGGGGACCTGCCGTCATCGCCGTGTTTATTGCTGCGAGATGGGAGTCGTCAACAACTGGCAAGCAGCGTGTTTAAGCAAGTTGGGTTTTGTTGTTTGTTCCCCCCCCCCGTTGCTTCGGAAAACAACCCCCGGGTAACAATTTCCATTGAGCGATTCCGATCTTTTTCGCTAAGTTTCTGGCATAATTGCTACCCGTATAAACCAGCGCATCGGACTTCTGCGCGCTGCTGTGTCATTACGCAGCTTTTTTTTCGGCTGTTGCTTCTAGTGCCGTCCCTTGGGCCGCTGAGACTTAACTCTTCTTCCTCGGCCACCCGGCGAAACGTGAGCAGCACCGAGATGGGTCAGACCAAAGGCTGGCTGTACGCGCCCAAAATTTGGTTAAAAGAATGCATTCATAGCTCTTACTCGCATTCTCCGTAATAACCAGCGTTTTTCAGCTCGCTGTCCTGCCACCCCCCCGCAGCTGCCTTATTTTGAAGGTTCAGGGCCCTCACCTTGGGAGCCTCCCCTCCTGCAGGGACTATCCCGCGCTCCGACGAATCCACCTGCCGCGTATGGCGGCGCCTCTTCTACTTCTTCTACACCCTTCTTGGAACAGGGGCGCAAACCCGCGGGGCAGATTCCGACCCGCCGCCGCGGCCAGGGTTCGCCTGGCAGCGGAGCAACCTTTGCGTTCTGCCTCCGCCGCGCAAACGGAGCGCGGCCCCCAGGTCGCTGCCTCCCTGCTCCTCACACGGCCGGAGGAATCCTCCCCTCCTCTCCAAGCACCTCAGCGCGGGCGGGGAAACCGCCCTGGAAAATCATCTGACCGCGGCACAGCAGCGAAGTCACGACGCCCGGCACGTCTTTCGAATCACCCCGAGACCTCTCAGAGGTGCCCGGCTTCTACAAAAGACAGCTTCAGCCTGCTCTCCGCTCTATCACCGACACTAAACGCTCCTCTTCCTCGTGTTTTCTACCAACCTGCCCGCTCCCCAGGCTCCCAGAGCGCGTTTTTTCTCCTTCGTTGCCATCAGATGAAGTTACTTTGGAGAGTTAACCCTGTGTTCAGTAGCTCCGGGAAGCTACTGCCATGCCCGCAGCCACCACAACCGTCTAAAAAAAGACTTAAAATGAGCGCCGTGGGTACACGATCCTAAGGCTATCATTGTGCATTTTGGTGGCTTCTCGCTATGACGGTGGCTTAAGTTGCCCTGCCCGCTTTTAAGACCATGCAATGAATCACGTCGTGGAATAGATCCAGCAGAATGGGAAAAAAAAAAAGACTTTTTTTTTTTTTCCTCTCTCTTACTGTGTGCTCGCACAAGGCAAATCGCAGGAACAAGCTGCCGAGGCCGAGAGACGCTTAAGTTGAGCCTACGACCAAAGAAACGCACGGGAATCACAAGCTTAAGCCGTTCGGCTGCTTCAGAAGTGCTACCTGGCACAAATTCTTCATTAAAACATTTAAGCGTTTGAGCACGTCTTTTGGCACGGCTGGGAACTGTTTCTAAAACCCTAACAGCTCCCAGAAACTACTTAAGGGCTTTTATATCAAAACCAAATGCCTCAACCACCCTCCGCACCGTAATCAGCAGCTAGTACAACGTATTAGAAACCGATAAAAGTTAATAAACAAAACATTAAAATTGAACTTACTGCCATAAAACTCTGAGGCAAAGCAGTGGGATTTTTTCTTTTTTTTCCCCCCCCCTCCCCTCTATTTGACACAGCCTGAATTCTGGGATGATATTTAGTTTTGTGTTTCCACCCGGCAAGGTCCAACAATAACTCATTTGAAAAGCTCCACGATGGGATCGCTTTCTTGAGGTTTCTTCTTTCCTTCTTCCTCTAAGTGAGCCTTTAACCATCTTTTCAAACTATTTACATGAGTTTGGAACTCGAATCGGCGGTAACAAAGCACCTTAAATATCAGGCCACGTATTAAATTCCACTCACCTTAAATCTCACCGACATTCAGCTAAACTTACTACGGCAAGACGCTGAAAGAGCTGAGAAACTTTAGTCACTTCACGTAACTAAAAATCCGCATTTTAGTCCTTGTGAAGGGAACTCGGGAGGGGGGGGCTTAAAGCTGTTATCGATGTCACGTAACATTCCGACGTGAAGAAAGAAAATAGCTCTTTCCCATCTTGCCTTTTGTAGAAGAACTGTCTTTTCCTAGTAGAAAATTCAATACCTTTTTTTTATATTTCTTGGATAGTTTTTAACCCACCTCAGACCCCACCCTTGGACAGTTTTTAATCACACGGAAGAATGGCCAAGTCCACGCAACGCAGAGTTGTTTCTCCTTCGCTTAAGGCGGAAGGGAGGAACCGATCCGTGAAGGCAGCCGACTCCTCTGCTGCGTTTCCCCCGGGATACCCGCACTGCCTACCTGCCGTTAATTTCTTATTTTGAGGCATTTCTCACCTAAATCGGGGAGCCGACTGCGCAATTTGGTGCTTCAAGCTTACCAACTGTAAGGAAGGCTTTGGCCACCACGGAGCCGTGCGCGTTGGTGGCTTCGCACGTGTACTCCCCGCCACGCTCGGGAGTCACGTTCCTCACGTGCAAGGAGCTCGAGCCCGCTTGGGACACCCAGGAGGAGGTGGTGGGATCCGCGACGGCGCTGCCCGGCGTCGCTCGAGGAGGTTTCTGCGGTTTGGAATGAAGCACCTGGGAAGGACGGCTGGTAATAAGTCCTCTGCTGTCATACCAACGGATCACGGGGACGGGTAGGCCAGTGGCATTGCAAGACAGCGTAACGTCCCCACCATCTGCCACAGTGACGCTTGCTGGTGGAGAGACTATAACCGGGCTAGAGCCTTTGCCTAGGGGGGAAAAAAAAAAAAAAGACACCCAAAGAATGAATTTGGCTAAGGAATATGACGCTTAGTGGCCCAACGAGCCAATACAATTAAAAACGTCGCGCGTGCTGCTTCTTAACCATTTCCGCGGTTCTCTAGACTTCCACTCCAGACTGACGAGATCGGCCGAGAGTCGTGCCCATAGAAAAACCAGGCTCAAACCACGCTTCACGTTTTCTCAATAACAAAGACTCGACCGTCAGCAAGGAAGGCGGTGCAGGAAGGACCGGCTTTGCCCACTCCACGGACAAGCGGGTCGCCAAATATCTGCTCAGCCAGCCTCTGCGCGGCTCGCATCCGCCTTAACGGGTGCGAGAAGGGAAAAAGCTTCAACTCTCGAGTTCTCTGGGTATTAGAAAGTGTCTTCGGCTGGGAAGCGATCAAAAAGACTCTTGGCACCCGCTCATCTGACACAGGGGAAGTGGGCATTAACCCCAAACCTGGTGATCGCTTTGTAGACGTGACGCTATGGAACAGGCAGAATTACTCGTCAGCCAATTCTGCTTAAGTACATCAGTTCCTCCGGCACAACAGGACCCTGATTCTATTTAAGAATAAATTGCGTGAAATGCAACCACAAACTGATTTAATTGCAGCTGGTAATCTAGGTTTTAAGTATCAAGTAACCAGGCTACCCCAGAAACACCCACATCTCTTAAAATTGAACCGAAAGCACCTTCTTCGTAAGATCTGTTACAAACAGCGGTCAGAAAGAAACCAATACATAATCTGAGGCCACGGGGGCGGGGGGGGGGGAAGCCAAACAGAATAAAGCTTGAAGTACAAGTGCTTAATTGGAGTTCTTGAGGGCTGCGAGCGCTCCTACCTGGCAGGACACGAAGCCTCCCAGTGGACTGCACAAATCCCAGCCCGTTGTTCGCTACACACTGGTACAAGCCGGAGTCCTCCTGGGTGACGCCGCGGATGCGCAGGCGGTTGCCCGTCGGCAGATGCCGCGGGGAGAGGCGGAGGGGGGCCGCGTTGTGGAGCCAGGTGAGGGTCGGAGCAGGGCTCCCGCGGACCTCGCACCAGAAATGGGCGGTCGCTCCAGCGGCCACGGTTTCGTCTTGCAGTCCCTTGGAGATGGAGGCAGGTTCTATAAAGGGAAATAAGTTTACAGAAACCGCCGCGTGTTGATTTTAGCCTGAGTCCTGGAAAAAATACCACGAAAGGTTACAGAAACTTATCACATAACAAAGGCTAAGCAAGCACTAAATAATTCTAATTCTACACAGCCTAAGGCTGTTTTTTTCCCCCCACACGCTTGCTTGTTTTAATGGTCTCTCCCTTCTGTTCCAAACAGTCACACGTTTGCGTTAATACCGTAAATGAAACACCTGTATTCTCAAAATAATTCTGCAGCGGCATCCCCATAACAAAGGGCGCGTTGTGTGTCAACAACCTGTTTTCTGAGTTACTCTAATGTACGCATCCCAAAAACCAAACAGTCACGGAGGCAAAAGCCTCAAAACAACAGGAAAATCTGCTACAAAGGAAAGAGGAGATTAGGAACGACTTGCAGCCGCACAAAAGAGGCCAAATGTATTTCTTTTGCCCCTTTTTTTTTTTTTTTGGCCTCATCCAAACATATCGCTTCTCCTCGCCAGCTTTTTGCTTACGTACAACCTCAAAAAAAAAAAAAAAGAGAAACATCTGATCTCTGGCACATTATTGACACCGTATCCCATACACACTTGGCACTCCACAGCAAAACAAACAGATCAGTTCTTCCCTCCCAGTTTGTTATCCTTTACTGTTTAATTATTTCAGACCGCAAAGGATTTGAAGAGATAAATAGTTATGGATTTTAACTCGGGAGAGATGAGGAGATATGGTCATTACGAGCGTATCTTAATTCTTTATTTTAACACGCTTCGGTTGAAAAAGGATGTTAGGCTATTTGTAACCAGATGCCGAAACCAGCAAGCATACGAAGAAAATTTCATCGCCTGGACGTGAAGATTTCTTTGCTGCTTACCAAGTATAGTAAGTGAATAGTTAACGTATTTCACTACTCCAAGTTCATTTCCCACCACGCAGGAGTAATTCCCAGAGTCCGATGCCTCGAGCCTGTCCGTCACCAGGTGGGAGCGCAGCAGTTTCCACCTGCCTTTTCCCAGGGCGTCCTGGCCGTCCTTCACCCAGCGGACGGAGGCCGGAGGCGACCCGCTGACAACACACTCCAGCGTCAGGGGGCTGTGCCGGGGCACTGCCAGGCTCTGGGGAGCCAGGGGGTGAAGGATTTGGAAGCCGCCTGAGGAAGAGCCTGGAGGAAAGGAGACGAGGCTTATCACTAACCACTCTTTTAAACCCTACTCTCCCATCCCGTCCGCCAGTCCCGAGGTCTGCCATGTCTCTTCAAGCACAGCTGCTTATCCTCGCGATTAAGCACGATACTGTAACGCTCTCTTCCGGAAGCCCTGCTCCAAAAATCGGTTTGGCGACTGCCGTTATTAGCAACACCCCCTTTTCAAGGGCTAAGCACCCTGTCCTCTCAAGATCCGAAAAGCAGCCGTGCCGCTCCTCCGCAGCAAGGGGAAATAAGAACTGAACCTGCCAGTAACGCAGGACGGATTTTACGTAACACGGCATTCGAGACCAGCGGGTATTTAGGCCGCTACGCCCAGGCTAAAAACCTCCGGGACATCATTTATTCGGTTTGTGATGTATTAATTCTGGAAAGCTGAGGTGTATACTCACGTGTGACTACGAGCTTACGCCCAGTGAGTTCTACTCTGAGATCGTGAGTAACCGGGTTGTACGCCGCACATTTATAGGACCCTCTGTCTTCTAAAGATACATTCAAAATCTGCAGGTTTCCAGATGGAAGAATTAGGTAGTTGTCTAAACAAGCGGGGAAAGGAAAAAAGATTAACTTAAGTTTCAAGAAAAGATTTCCTTTTAAAAAAAACCAAAACAACACAACACATATATTTTTAAATATCTTGTCAGATATACCAATCTGTTCTAAATGTTCTAAATGTAGGATCACAACAAAATCGTGCTGCCTTGCAAAGGATATTAATTTACAAAGGTCAGTTTATCTAAAGTGATTTCCACAGGAAGTTCTGCAAGTTTTGGGTTTTTTTTTTTTTTTTTCCCCTTCAAGTTCTAAGGAAAAAAAAAAAAAAAAAGTAAAAATCCAGGCAAGTTTTTACTGGATATTTACGTTGCTGATCAGGGGCACAAAACACCTCACCTGTTGATTGTTCCAGCCATTTCCCCCGCACTTGAAAGCGAACCTGGGCTTTAGGGTTGCTTTCTGGCACCTTGCACCCGATGAAAGCCGTACCTCCTTCCTCCGCCGCGACGGCGGGCTTCACCGACGTGTCAAAGTCAGCTAAACCTAGAAAAGAACGGGCAAAAGGTTAAGGGCAGCCACGGCTTGGGAAAGGGGAAGGGCAGCAAGCTCAGTATTTGCGCTTAAAGCGTCGCTGGTTTCAAGCTGATTTATCTTCCGCGCTGCAGCATCTGGACGTTCATATCAACAGGCGTTGTCTTTCTACAGTCCATAAGGGACTAAACCCTCTTGTGTACGTACACCCCCTTACGACCGAAAAGGTCATTTTTTATAAACGGGAATAGTCAGGAAAGAAAAAAAAAAATAAAATAAAATATCTCCTACGTTCCCTCAGCTGCAAAAAGCAGGCGGAGAAACGTGAGAGGCTGCAGTGACGCTGGCGGGCCCTGAAGGCACCACAGCAGACAATTTACACAAACAGCAGGAAGCCTGTCCGTACGGAACGTTAAATTGTCTTTCTGCGATTATAATTAAACACAACACCGAGTACGGCAGCGCCTTCCCCACTGGCTGCCGCGAGCCACGAGGCCGGCAGAAAGCCTCAGCAGCTAACGGCGCCTTCCCATTTGCTACTAAAGCCTCCAACGGAGGAGAAAAAGCGCGGAAGCGGCTCTTCTGCTCCGTTCGCGTTCAAAGCGTCTTCCAGGTTGGGAAGTTTTTCTATGTTAGCCACCCTTATGGCTCTCTCGAGAGGGTCTCGCTATGGGTCAGTACTTTACCAAAACACTTAACTTCTCGCACTTTTAAGAAAAATTTTCCTCCCCGGGGGATTTTGGACATGCTCCATAGATGAGGTACCCTCATCGAGAAATCACTCGGATCCCGCCTGACAAAAGGCCTGATTCAGACAGCACCAAGCCGACAAATCAAGCTCACGGAGGAATATTACGTTCCCATTCTCAGCATCACGTCGCCCTTTCCACGTGGAAAACACTGCCCTTCCTCTTCTAAAGTCCTTTACGATCAAATAATTTACAGATCAGGCACTACGGCAGAGACTGATCAGAAGAACCAGGGCCACTGAGAGGAAGGAAATCGCACCTGAAAGGAGAGAAGACTGTCCCCACCTGAGGAACATCCGGATAGTTTTGACCAAATGAAACAAAGTGAGGGATAAGGAGGATTTGCAACTCCCACTTATTTCCCAGGCAACAGTTCTCACTCATTTCTCCTCTTTTCTAATCAAATCTCAAGCATGCTTCTGCGGTGACATGGCAGCTCAGTTGCTGTTTCAAGATCCTTTTTGAAGGGAAGCTTTTGGGAACCTTGTACTTCCAGGCCAGTTCATTGAAATTAATGTTAATTTCGCTGAACAACGTTTATATTTGCTTGAAAGGCCTCTTGAAGGTCTCTAGCCCAGCCTTTCAGCTCGAAATGCTGCTGTCGCCAACGCTAAATCCATCAGCTGTGGTCCTGCTTGAGCCTGTAAAGGCCTCCAAGGATGGAGATCCACAAGCTCTCCGGAGGATCCGTTCCAGGGCTGCCTCACCTGACAGGTCTCAGGTGACACAGGAGAAGAAAAATTGGCGAAAAGCGTATAACTGATCACACACCAAGTTAACTGGCTGAGGGGGAAAAAAAAAAAAAAACAACAAAAAAACCCACAAAACCAAAAACCACCACCTTGAAACTAGGTGTTTTCTAAAAGCCAAAGATAAACAAACCACAGAAACCAGCTGAGGTCGATACAATTTGCAAGGAGCAGAGGAATACGGAGGAAGAATTAACTTACTGCCCATGGATACCGTCGCAGGCCTGCTCACAACGGCGCCCACGCTGCTGTTCGCAACGCACCGATAGCGGCCAGAGGTCGGCAGGCTGAGGGAGGCGATCGTCAAGGAGCCTGGCTGGATTTCCACTTCTCCCCCCTTGCTGTCCAGAGGCTCCCCATTAAAGAGCCATGACAGGCGAGCCGCGGAGGGCTCGGCAGAGCAGCGGAGTTGTACAGACCCACCAGGCTTCTGGACAGTAGACGAGGGCTCAGAAATAAAACGGGGAGTTAAATCTAAAAGGTGGGGGGAAAAAAAAAAATAAAAATAAATAATTCAGTTAGCGAGCGGCATTTTGCGCGGACGCAAGTGATAAGGTTAACGATGACTCGGGCAAGAGACTGACGATGATCTGATTTATAGTAACGCTCTCTCCCGAGGCTCCCGCCGCTCTTCAGACCTGGCAAACTTCTTTCATCACAAGGTTAAATATCGCTAAAAGACTATTCAGATGAAGCACAGACAAATAAAGGGTTTACACTTGCTAGCGACGCTCCAAGCAGGTGTCACCTTTTCCTCCGCAGCTGGTGACACAGACTCCCACCGTCCCCAACGCCAGGGAAAACTTCAAGACTCAAACCTCATTAAGAGGGTAACGGCGATGAAACGAAGGTAGCTTCGGCACACAGGAAGGGTGAGAGATATCCCCGGGGACGGGGAGGGGGGGGACGAGGCACATCACACTTGCTCGGGCCAGCAAAAACCGCAATCCCGCTGGATTTACGCGGAGCGGAACAGCGGCCATCACCTGTAGAGACGGAGTTTGGGAACACGCAGCTGTAGCTGATCTGTCCCATATGAGGCGGGCCCGGACGTGACTTGTAAAATTTTAGAAGTGGTAGCAGCCTGCCAGGTATTTATGCAGAACCGTCTCAGAGTCTGCAGAACTAATTAAAAATAGCAGGATAAAAAAAAAAAAAAAAAAAAAAAAGAGCTGGACGAACAGCAAAGGCTCTTGTTAATTCCAAATCCATGGACTTCATCAGGAGGAGGATGATGAATTGGGCATCCATTATCTTTACTCGGTAAAGATGAGCAGAAACAGGAAAAGCTGCTAATAAATAAAAGGTTCAGCTCCACAAAACTTGGTTACGAGAATCCGTTTATTTGCCAGAAGAAAATTCCTGCTTGTTGGAGGAAACTTTCTCCTATCCAGGCCAACGAAACGCTGGGAATTATTTCAATTTGTTTTCTACGGAATTCTCCGCTAAAGATTTCGTACGGCAAAAGGCAATTAACGCCGGTAACGCCCATTTGGTTAGAAATACGGGAGGAAAAAAGAATAAAAAATTTAAATAAAGACAGAGCGGCTGGGGGAAACAATTTCTAGTTTGTAAATACGCTAAGGAATTCCAGATAGCCCAGGTCGAGAAGATATTAAGTGACATCCAAATAAGAGACAGTTTTCTTGTAGGTGGGGCCCTCAGCTCGTGCTTTTCTTCTACAGTCAGTCCATCCAGGCTCTGTTTATGAGTTTCAGATGAGGAGCTGCACAGTTTGAACAGAACCATAAACTATCTGCATAAACATAAAATAAAACTGGAAATTGAAGTGTGGCTTCACTTAACAAAAAGAGATGAAATCCATAAAAACGGTACCCAAGCATTTCACAGGACTCCAGATGTCCATTTTTAGCTTTTAATTAGACAACTGTTTTTCCTATTAGTTCAGTTTGCATTTCCAGGGGTAAGAGAAAAAGCAACGACCTTTTTAGTTCGCTAGCCACCGAGGGCTACGAAACTGCACTCTTACTTTCATCTGCGCCCCTGCCCTTGCTCATGACACCAACACTTTGCGCTCGGAGTAAAAGTCAAAATTGGTAGCAGTGACCCTGCAGCTGGAATTTATCTCCCATGACTGCTTGAAAAATAAAATTTATCCCATTTGCTTATAACGATTGGCTATGAAGTGCTAAAAGTAGTAAAAGCTTCTTTTTTGTGTGGTTACGTTAAGACAAGCTGACTACACAGAGCAGATGTGTCAATTAAAACCATCCCTCTTCTTTTTTTAACGCAAGAGCTGTTCCAACTGCAGCCACGCATCAGCGTTCGTGTTTCAAAGATCTGATTCCCCGCTCCCCCTACAAATTTCAAACCCCTCCCAAGCCCACGGGAACACAAGATGCACTGGACACAGCAAAAAAATCGGCGTCCAGCTCAGTCCGCGGAGATCCCAAAGAACAAACCTACCTAACAGAGCCTTCCACGTTCAAGCACTTGTTTTGAGCCAACTTTTCAAAAGCAAAGACATAGATTCAGCTTAAAGACCATGTGCAAGTACTCCAGGCTTCCTTAAAAGCAGATTGTCGATAACACGCGTTGGCCACCGCCGCGTTGGCCACCGCCGCGTTGGCCACCGCCGCACACCCTCTAAATCGTCGTTCATTCGAAAGCCTGGACTCAACCTCCAGAACCTGCGAGCAAATCACCTCGGCTCGGGTTGGAAGGCCTTACCTGAACTGGCGGCAGCGATGAGACCCGTGGCAGTGATGAAGAGCAGTGCCTGTAAGCGTCCGGGATCTGGATGCATAGCGCCAGATTCCAGAAGTTGAAAGCACCGAGCTCCAGACTAAGATGAGGCACCGAAACAGCTACAAAACAAACAAACAGATGTCTACTGTAAGCTTCAGGAGTTAGTCTTTTAACTCTCTTACAACAAAGTGCTTGGGGTTTTAAAAAAAAAAAAAAGCGCAACCAGGAAACAGCCAATATTCTTTGCAATATAGAAACCATCTGTAAAAATGAGTTAGAAGTTGAACTTAACTACGTTTCCAAGTACTATTCTTAATATAAGATTTTTTTTTTTTTTCCACAGCTGGGGTATGAGGCATCCGCGCCGAACCACACTGCCTTGATAAATTAGACTACTTTCCAACCAGAGGAATTGAAGTCCAAAGTAAACAGCTTATCTATTGGAGATAATATTGTTTGCAAACAATAATCGTTTGACCATCTATCACCGGGCTACACTTGTTTTACAAGTTTATGAATTGACACGCTGCGATGCGGCTACCGCTCATCATTGCTCTGAACCTGCCCACTGAGACATGTCACCTGCTTCCTCCTCCTGGTGGGCTTTGCAGTCCGACCGTGGCAAACGTCTACCGGAAAAAAAAAAATCACCAATATTAATCTAATTCTCAATTACACTCCCAATCCAACAGTGCTTTCTCATATATTCTTCCGGGGCGCCCGTTATGCGTGCTTTTATCTACGCGGCGTCTTCTACAACAGGACGCTCCTTTTCTTGGCCATATCTCGCCTGACCGTTCTGCTACGCAAGATCTCACTTTCAGCCACAAAAAAATACCAACTACATCACAAACCCAGCAAAATCCAAACTCAACCCAGAAACCGGCGCTGCAACTCGCCCGAGGTGAGTCTCGGAAACGGTGTTTCTGACACTCACGCGTCTCCATCAAACGTTCTTTTCTCCAAGAAATAAACTAATCCGCAGCTGTCGGTCACTTAAATTTTTCTATTTGCCTTGCGTAATATAATGATGAATAAGATTAGAGTTCATTGAGCGCAGTTACTTCATTTATCAGCCCGGCCGTACAATTTTGCCGCTGATAACACTCAACATGCATTTGAAACATCTCATCGATCAGAGGCGTATATAAACACGTATGTGACACACATACAATAACTAGGAGTTTTGCTGGCAGCGCGCAGAAACAAGTGCGACACCACACAGGCGTGGTAGAAACGAGCCCCAGTTTCTTGAGCGCTCGCAGAGCCATTTGCTTTCCAAGAAGCCGGATCCAGATAGTAACGGCAGCGTTATTCCCGCGGTTTATTTAAAAATAACGGGGTTTTATCATCGGGACATCACTGCGAAATACATACGCAAAATAAGCATCAGGAAAAGACTCCAATAATAATAATAAAAGGATCACGCTAGATTTTATGGAGCTGTTTGCTTACTGCTACTTCTCCCTGCAAATCGCGCTCCAGGCTTACGACGACAGCTTGAGACGTCGAGTTCTGCTCCCATTTCGGGGCGGTTTTATCTGATCCGGCAAATTCCTTTCAGCTGTTGGGAAGAGCCGGGAATCCCGCGGCCCAGGCCAGTTCCCCAACAAGAGCCGCGGCTGTTTTGGGAAGAGGCGGATGGCAGAAGAGCCGGGCTGAGCAGAAAGGGGTTTGGTTTATTTGAGTTCTCGCTCGGTTCAAGGGCAGGAGAGCCGCTCCACCAGCCCGCGCAGAGGACAAAGTAAACACCCAGAGAACTTGTTAACATCAAACACTTTGCTGAAGAGGGGTGGGGGGCAATGTTGCTTTTTGCCAAATCTTCCCTCCACTATTTATTTATGAAAAGCAGTGAAACGTATATTCTAGGTCAACTTTAACCCCAGCACATGGAGCTACTGGGTTATTTTGCAGCTGTCTTTTTAAACAAGGCCAGCTCATTATCTTTAACTAAACTTTATCTTTGGAGATCTACTTTATCCAGGCTCTGATTTCCCTCTGTTTATCTTTCTCTTTACATGTTCCTAGCTGCCAGTGTCAACAGCTACTCCTCTTTTGACCTACCAGCTTGGCTTTCGCAGGCTTGCGGAGTGGGAAGATCAACTGTAAAGCAGCGAGCACGCAAAGCCAGCCACAAATACCAGAAGTTCTTTGACTGGAGCAGGGGGAAGGAAAAAATACTCGCTTTGACTGGAGTAGCATCGTTCAGCAGCAACGCTCGGCCATCCCGACAAAGTTTCTCTACCATCCACTTCGGAAGGGACCGCAGAAACCTCCTATTTGCCGGCAGATGTGGGAACGCAAGGGGAAGAGAAGATCCAACGTGCGATACGCAACCCAAAAATACTTGCTTTTTTTCCTGTTTCTTCTGCAGATGGTGTCACCACAGAAGCTCCTCGCCGGGTACAGAGAAGAGGGCAAGAGCGCGGCTCGTAGTTTTGGGGTCTTCAGAAACCCAGCAGAGAAACCTTGCCTTTTTACTGTTGGATTAATATATATCCGAGCGCTAAAGGGCCTCAGGGACGGAAAACCAAAACTCTTCCCCCCTGCCATCATTTCAATAACCCTGAACTCCCATTCCGACAGCAGGTACCAGTCATTGGGGACCTACTGGGCACAGAAAGAGGAGCGCTTTGGTTAGGTGTGGCTGCGTCTAAGTGTCTCAGACTCACCCGGGAACAACTCTGCCCGCTGCTCACTCACTATTCCTCGCTTGAGGGAATGAATCTCCTCGCCAGCGGATTCATCAGCCCAAGTTATTTCGAAGTCAGTGGTGCCACTGAAAAAAGGGGCTATTTTCAAGCCTTGTAAAATAACACTAGTATCAGGAGGTATTCCTATCCATGAGAATATTATTCAAGGTTGAATAGAGAGGGACACGGTTTTCACGGATCAAGTCCTTTCCACTTTCACCGGCAATTTCTCCAGACTATCAGTTCCATACACCAGAAAGCCACAGCATGGCAAAAGCACGTATTTTCCCTACTTCCACCGGGACATCTTCATCTAAATGCATCTTCCAACTATTTTCATCCAGCACTTGACCCCCCTCGTCAGCTCTGAAGTCATTTGCTGCTCACGGATGAAGGGAAACGAGGAAGATAACGGACTTGCGTCAGGAGTCGTCGTCCTGACCGTTCCAATGGCCTTGGAAGCACACTGCACACGCAGGGGCATCCAGAAACGTGTAGCTGGTACTTTTGGAGACAGTTAGTACCATGGAGTACTTCTGACGACCACATAATTCTGGCTGTGCGTCTCATTTGTCACATAAACCATCAGAGCTACCTCCAAACACAGGGGAAGGGTACGTTTCAATTAGTCCCTGTAGGAGCCCCAGGGAGGTTTCCCAGTGCGGGAGCAGGGCTGTCCCCACTGCCAGGCTGTCACATCAGCCCCGGCGCACGCTGGCTCGGTTCCGCGGGGCAGCATACACACCATCACCTGATTGTCGAGGCCTGAAGACCTCACCGGGATGGACATGGGCCATCCCCAGCACACGGGCTTACCAAAACATCCTACTGGGCCGACACGGGAAAACACAGGCACCAGACCGGCTTCTCACGTCTGATCCAGACTCAGTGCAGCGAGACAGCGCAGCCCTGGCAGCGACCCTCTCCTCTCTTCCCAAAGCTTCAACGCTTGTCGCTGTTTCTCCGGAAACCAGCGGTCTTCAGTGGAAGGCTCCACGTCTGGTCCGTTCAGTCTAACGAACTTAACCTACCACCTCCAAACTAAGTCGCTCCTGCCTGTGCTTGCCCCCCCCCGCAAAAAAAAAAAAAAAAAAAAAAAAGGTTTTACACTCTACAAAATGACAAAACGCTGGCCTGTGTCCTTCCAAACACGGCCGAGAACCTGCCCTGCTTATTTACCGGACCATGAACTTCCCATCTCCACCCTCGCAGCTGAGGGCAGAGCCACTACTAAGGAGAGCGTTATCGCACGCCCGTTCTTGTTCCCTCTGGTTCAGCTCCCTGAATCATCTTCCCACCACCTCAGACCAGCTCCCTTCCACCGGCGAGCGGCCACCAGAGCTACGTAGCCACCACCCCACCTCAACCTAACCTGCCACCGCGTTCCCGCTCCGTCGCTCCCCTCCAAAACCCATCCCACCTTCAGCGACCCAACTTCAGCCTCCTGAAGCCGAAGGAGGAAAGGGTTTCTTCGCTCGCCAAACGTTCCGGGTGCCATAAACGCTGGAGCAAAGTGGAGGAGGAGGAGGAAGGAAACGGCACGCTCGGGAACAGAGGGAGTTATTCAGGTTGCCCACTCCACCTCCAAGAGCTCAGGGCCTTCTCTAAGAAGCCCTAGGAAAAAGTGACAGGGAGCTGCTGCTTCGGGGCAGCACCACCCGCCAGCTGCAGACGTGACAACACTTTCCACTTGGAATAAAACAGCTTTGGCTACGAAAGATCTCTTATTTTGTTAAGCTCAACTCCAAAAAAAAAAAATTAAAAAAAATAGATAATCAAGTAATCCAACCTCACTTTATAATGCTATATGTGATCTAACGCCTAAAGCATGGCAAGTACTGAGATTTCCCCCCCCTCCCTTCCCCCCCCCCCCCCCCAGGTCATTTATTACAGAATTACCAAGAAAAATTTCATTTTAACTCGCTGGCCAAGATTGTTTCCACCAGTACAACAAGAATTGCAGATTTTTCAAAGCACCTAAATTTAAACCCCCGGAATTAACTAAAACACCGCGCCTTTAGCGCGAGTGAGATCATTAAATCTCGCACCGAGACACCTTAAAAAGAAAAAAAAAAAAAAAAGAGGTATTGAAGCCTGTGGCATTCCAAGAGAAAGCAATCAGACATTCCTGCAGCTCGGCTCCTCAGTGATCTCCGAAGCCTTTGATCACTGACTGTCTTCATGCTGTCCTCCTGGGGTCTGGCAAAATGAGTGTAACAGCTGGCATATATACTTCATTAGCTTTTTGTGGCGGGGAGGAGCGGGTTAGCAGCCCGTCGGCTTTACCGACTAACCTCCGAGGTTTATTCCTGCCTGGAAAAGCCCCGGCAGGGTCCCCCAGCCAGCGACACCGGCGCATTCGCGCGCGCGGCTCGGATGTTGCCGGCGCGCCTCTCCTAAAAAACACGCCGTCCCTTAAAGATGCTGACTTCTAACGCCAACGCGCGGGGCTGAGGTGGCTAAAAGGCAACCCAAGCCCGGTGAAACCCCCGTTTTTATGAACGCTTAATGACCACTCAATCATTAACATCAACCTTTAAAAAGCAAATGCAGCACCTACAGTGTTCATTACCCTCCCCCTCCCCTCTTTTCAGGGTCTCAATCGAGTCAGTCGAGCGTGCAAACCGATCCTGTCGCCAGCAAAAGCATTTCCTTTCACTGTGGTCAGCCCAAAGCCGGGGAAGAAAATGGAAGTGACTTGGAGTTATGGCACCAAAAAGGCCAGACAAGCAAGGAAATAATCAACTCCACATGAGCCACTTCTAGCCCATCACAATGAAAAGGGCCCACGACTAACCCCAGGAAAGGTCAGCGGGACTATGGGGGTCAGAAGCTGAAAAAGGCAATAGCCAGCAGCTGCCAGCTGCAATAAGA
The DNA here is from genome assembly GCF_963924245.1 of Chroicocephalus ridibundus. Lineage (NCBI taxonomy): Eukaryota > Metazoa > Chordata > Aves > Charadriiformes > Laridae > Chroicocephalus > Chroicocephalus ridibundus. Next base: position 7,952,049 of record NC_086301.1, on the reverse strand, counting down.
ATCAATGTGGTCCTAATTACGCTCTGACGAGAGGGCTCGAGCACCGAAAAAAGTCCTGCTGTAATCACAGCTTGCGTCGGGGAGAGGGGTGGGGGGGAAAATAAATAAATAAAAATTTTCAAGCGCTCCCGTTTTACTCCCTTTCTCCACCTCGAGCACTGAAACTGCAGTTTCTGCGTTACTAAATTACAGGAAGCCGAGCAACGGAGATAAGGAGCCAGGCATTTACATAAGTGGGTTTGGTTTTTTTGGTTGGTTTTTTTTTTTTTTTAAAAAAAAAAAAAGAAAAAACCAACCATAATTAGGCATTTGTATTAGAATTATGGCATCACGAAAGACAGGATTTGGTGAGCGTCAGTAATAAAATTACGTACTTCAAAGGGCTTTTGTGGGCGCTTCCAGAAAACAAACTGAACTCTGCCTGGCAGTCCTTGCAAGCCGGGGTTATTTTCTCTATCCTAAAAAACCCAAAAAGGGAAAACCCCCACAAAACCAGTTTGCTGACAGTGACCCTATAAACCAAGTGTGAAAGATATAAACAGGTCAGAATGCAGCGAAACATACTCAAAGGCATCTACGGAAACAAACCAAATGGAAAGGCATTTAAAAGTTACGAGGAAAAGCATCCTTTGATGTTACGTTCATATTTATTTATTGCGTTTTAAACAAAATGGAAGTATACTTTCCAGATCTTTATCGCAACAACTTAAAGGAGAGAAATCACAGTTGCGCAACCCTCGCCGGGGATTTCATTAACGCCTCCAAATTTCTGCCCAGCGTCCAAATCAATCCGTGCATCCAAGAGTTTCCTATGCGCGTTCCCACTTAATGATTCAATTGGTCTTTCCCCCCCCCCAGCCCCCAACTCGTTTTAGCTAATACACAGTTTTACCAGCGGCCTTGCAGGATCACGCACGGAGCTTCACGTTTGCTCCCCACGATTTAACACGCGCGCCCACCCCTGTGAATCGGTGACGAATTTTGGGGGGGGCTAAAGTACGGATTGCGCCGCATTTTGTAATGGCACGCTATTTTTGCCTAAATGAAGACTGAATGTTTGCTCGGGGCAGCAAACGAGAGGAAAAACAAACAGCACTGAGCAAACGAGACGGTGACCGAGTTCCTACGAGGAGAGGAGGCCTTAAGTCCCGATGGCCTTCCTTAAAAAAAAATAGGCTCTTACGTCTTTTTCCAAAGCTATAAACCACCCTCAATAACATCAGCAATTTACTCAATCTCTGCTACAGGTAGAGTTCAGCGTCACAGGACAAAGGTGACGCCACAAGACATTAAGTAACTGAAGAGGGGGTGGGGGGGAGAATTAAAAAAAAAAGAAAAAAAAAAAAAAGAGAGAGGTATTAGCCTAAAAACACGACCAAAAAGTTGGCCTGCCTCGAAGATGGAGCAGCAGATCTTTGGCCGAGCTGTTCACTGGATTTTTCTATTTTGCTTTCAGGCCTGGAAAGCCTCATGGCTGGTATCAGCTGTTGGACTCCGATCAAAGTTTAGCTTTCCATTAATCCTTTGAGTTATATGTGAGGCTGATAGAGAATTTTTTTTTTTTTTTTTTTTAAAAGAAGACAGTTAAGATTACTCAGATACTTAATTTGCGCTCCAATATTTCAAAAACACCTTGACTTTAAAAACCTCAGTCTTGGCGTACATATGGTCTTGATAGAGGAGCGCATGCCTTGGCATCGGCTGAAGAAATGGATTTGTGAGCCGAGGGGAGAAAATTTAACGGTTTGTGTACTGGGCCGCTGCAAAACGCAGCGGAGAAACCCCCCGAGCCGCTCCTCCGCTATCCACACGCGCCTACCTTCTGCTGGGGGAGAGCTGGGATTTCCACCCCGCCGCAGCCGCGCACAGCAAGGCAGACGTCAGGAGGAAAAAGAAAGAAAATAAATATAAAAAAAAAAAATAGATCAGCACAGAAGCCACACTTTCTTGGCCACAAACAGGCATAACAATTAGGTTAATTTTATTATTAACTTCGGGGGGGGGGGGGGGGAAAAGGCTGAGACAGTCCCCCTGCTGCCGCGCTAATGAAGTGGGTATGGTTTCTGAGTCTTCTAGCCCCGGGGGAAGAAAAAAAACAGAGCATTAGCCTAATACACAGTTCTGCCGGACTGCAATTATGCTTAAATGCCTAAATAAGGGCTTTTAGACCTCAAGGGATCCGAAGGTATCATTAGTCTACCAGTTCCATCAACTGTAGACCAAATACATACAAAACTTCTCACCCGTTGCTCTTCAAGGCCCCGGAGACCTCACCCCTCTCTTTCTCTCCTGCCTGGGCACTACTTTGCCTGATATTCCTGTTTTCTTCCCCGTATCTAGCTCACCACCTGTACCAAATCCGTCGCATCACCTCACCACCACCACCACCACCAGTTCTGCTCACCTTCAAACCGGGTCTCAAAGGGTCCCTTCTGCGAACATCCCTCTCTGCTCCTTCCTCCCTGGGAGCCGGGGGGTTGTTTTACTTTTCCAACTGAGTGATTTTTATTTATTTATTTATTTTACCAAGACTGAGATTTTGCAACCAGTTCAAGCCAATTTAAAGCCAGGCTGCTGCCCAGGAGGGCAGCAACACCTTCCTTCAGGACCTGGCTTGCGTTCTCCTATCTGCGCCAACGATCGCGCGGCCACCGAGTGAGTCAGATCTTCTGGCAGCTCCGGCTCAAAACTCAGCCAAAGAAAAAACGAGGTTTAGTTTTCACCTGGACGGGGGAGCAGTTTCAGCTCCCTCCCGTAGGCCTGGCGCCCAGGGAGGGGGTAGGGATGGACATCCATGCAAGGGAACTTTGCACTCGAACAGCGTTGAGGCCTCAGATCAGGTTAGGAAGCACCACCCCAGCATCTTTAATAAACTCACGAGTGCCAGAATGTCAGCAAAAATAAAGGAAAAACACACGAAACCCAACTCCAAGCGAGACATGCCCGCTTTCTCAAGCGAGCTAGGGGACTCGCCGTCCTAATTATCTGAAATACACGTGCACGAGCCACAGCGAGCTTCAGTACTGCCTTGGGCTGGGTCTTCTCCCCTCCAAAAAGTTTGCATCTTGCACGCCAAGGACGATCACCCGGGTTTGTAATTTCTCTACGGTTCCTATAACCCGAATCGAGCACTATTGAAAGAGGGGACTAGAACCCCAGGCTGGCTCTGGTCATCAGAAAAACCTGTCAGACTCTCAAGACAAAGGAGCTTGTGTCCACGCACGCTGCCTGAAGCTCCACTCCCAGCGGCGCCCTCGCGCCCGGTAGGTTTTGAGACACGCGAACGTTCACCACCAGAAGAGCAGCCGTGGCCGAACTCTTGGAGGACAGCAAGCTCATTTCCGAGGCGATTCCAGATGAACACCGACACCTCATCCATCGGTGGCCTCCGGCAAGCTCTGAAAAAACGCAGGCAAATGGGTGCTTTTAGCTGCCTTACCCCGAGTCCAACTCGGTCTGTTGCAACTTGCAGGGATCCATGCTATCCGTGATCCCTTAAAGGGAAGCACAACTATTAAATCCACACCTGCAGCCAGAATTTATAGCAACCCCATCTACTGCTGTCTTACATCATAGGCAATTAGGAGCCTGTGAACTCATGGCTGCAGGATATGGGAGGCGCGCTGGAACCGGAGAGCCAAGCCTGCGTTACAGCACAGTCGTTAGTCACCCTGCCGAATTCACCGTGCCTGCGGAGGGCTGAAATCGCGCGCAAAACAGAGCGACTGATCCATTTTTTTGACTTGGTTTCCTAAATAAAAGTGCCGTCCTCCGCTTGAAATTGCTGCTTCCCCTCCTTCTCCAGCAGCCCGTACGCCGCCACGTGCAATGCCGACACACGCTGCCGCTGAACCCAGTCTCCGGGGTAGAACGGGCAGGAGAACAATGCTTATTAAAAAGCAAACGGGCTAACCAGTGACAGCTGAGGGAGAAAGCAGGAAAGAGCCCGTCCTTTCTTCCCCTGATTAAAACAAGCCTTCGAACAATTCATCCTTCAGCGTTACAGTAAGCTAAGCGGGTAATTCGGTTTTACTGCTCTCCTCCCCTCCCTTCCCCCATAGCTCAACAGATCAAACCTGGTTTCAAAATTGAAGTCCGAACTCTGCGGCGAAAACACGCTTCTTAACCTAGAGGGAAGGAATCCTGACACGGCTGACAGTATTCCTCCAGCAAAGCAGCAAAACAACCCCATTAGCCTCAGGCCCAGATAAAAGCTGTCTCGGTGCAACAGCCAGGCAGAAAAAAAAATGAGGGGGGAGGAAAAAAAAAAAAAAAAAAAATCACATTGGTCAGGTTTGCTACAACAGACTGACTTGGCTCCCACGCCAGGAGAGGGGCAGCAGAACACGGCGGGGGGGAGGCTTTGGGTTGGATTTGCTCATCAGCATTGCGCAAGCGAGCACCGGCCGTAGCCTCCCGCCTCCTTCCTCGTGCCAGCGGAGCCGAAGGAGAGGCGTCGATCCAGAGGAAGGAGGCAGCAACCATCCCAAAACCATAGCCGGAGGGTTCGGCTTCTCCAGCTCTGCTGCTTCACCCGCAAAGCCGGGGCAGGGACCCCCGCTCAGGGCGGTGGGGGGCACAGCGTCAGACAGCCGCAGGGCCCGAGTCGGAGCCCTCAACCCGCTCCGGCGAATCGAGGTGACGGCAGCCAGCGGAACCAGTTCCAACACGAGCAACTGATAGCAAAGTAGTTAAGTTTCATCACGGGTACCAGGGAGAATTTTCCACCAGGTTAACCTGACTGCGCCCTGTTCTCACTCGCACAGGCACATCCTACTTTGCCGAATGGGATTTCTGTTCGGACATCCAACGGCAGACCGGAGATTCCGGGAGACACCTTCTCAAAGGAAGAAGGGACACCACTGCCGTGGCTTCACAAGGCAGGAAGAAAGTTCGAGACTCTTCATAGCATGTCAGCTCCCCCACCAGAGTTTAATGCCGAGCTCAGCAACAGGCAGGGGCCCTACAAAGATAACCGGCTGCCGGGACTGATTCCATCCCACGTTAGCATCCATCAGATAGCAAGAAAAACAAGATTAAGCAGAACCACGGCATTAGTCTTCATTTAAACTTGGCAAAGAAAGCGAATGTTTCTTTTTTTTTGTTGGCTCCTCTTTGTGTGTTTTTTAAGGCAATCTCAGCCTTAGCCAGAGGAAGGTGCCTGGACTTTTTAATATTGGGGGATTAGAAGGGACAACACTTGTACGCTTGCCAGACCCCAGATAAGTGGTGAATGCTTAGGTTAAGCAGGCTAGCATCTGCCTCCCGCAATATATACATTGCCAGAGTGAAAATAAACAGCTTCACACCTTTGGCTCAGAGAAGGGCTTCAGCTTCTTTTACGTCCTCAACCTGCAGCCGCTCCACTTAAGGAAGAGGGTCAGAAGGGTGAGGGTTACTTGCAGTTCCCCTTTTCCAGCCTGTAAGAACAAGGCTGGAAAACTTTCGGTCTCCTGTTGGACGGGGTAGGAGGATTAGGGTCTTTCCTACAGCGCGCGGGATCTGGTGTTGCCTCGCTGTGTTTTGCTGTAACCAGTAAAAGTTGTTTCCGCATGCGTCGGTGACATAGGAGCAACAGCAGATGCACTGAGTACGAAAAACGCTAATTTGAAAACCAGACCATTTTTTAAAGCCCTCACCTCAGAAGGCCACAATCTAGGAAACCGCACCATGCTACCACCCAATTCACCCGAGGTCTGCTCCTGCGACGATTCACGGAGCCGAAGAGCCCCGCAACCGCAGACCGGCCAAGTTCAGTACCCACCGTGGATGATCCGGTCCTAGACTCCTCTCTGCTTGATCCCGGCTCGCACAGCGATCCGAAAGAGCAATCTGCACCCAAAAAAACACCTCAGTCTGAATAGCTGAATTCAAAGCGACACCATTAAGCCCGAAATTTCGACATATTTAGAGAGTTTTGATAATAACATTTTTGATTACATCCGTTGCCAGCTTCCTTCTACACCCTGACACCGATTTAAAGCATACATTCCTATTTCATTCTGCAACAAAGATTAGTGGCAGGAACAGAAAACATCTCCTGTTCCAAAAAGCCCTCGGGGTTTTCCTCCTTAGCTTGCATTTTATTAAGAGGAGACTCAAATCTCCATCAAGCTGCCATACACTGTCACTGCAAAGCATTTCGGCAACGAGTATCCCCAGTGCTACAGCAAAACGCACCTTGGGAAACAAAAGAGATTTCCTGAAGCTACGGCAAAGGTGAAATAGCTCCTCGGAAGCAACAGCCCTCAGCAAACTTTATGAAAATCCGGGCCTACGCTCCAGCAGATGCACGCGTAGCCGTAATTCACAAACTGTTGTGAGCTCTTATCGGGGGGAAGGGGGGGGAACAAAGGAAAACCACATGCTATTGTTTAGTTTGACTCCGCAATGCATTTAATCTACATGGGGTTGGAACGTTACGCGGCAAAACTCTTCAGCTACCAGAAATTACGCACAGCCAACGCTAGCAAAACCCATTCTCCAAACGGGGAAATGCCGTTTTAAAGATCTTATCCGTGCCCCACACAGCACAGAAATCCTCCAGCACGCAGCTGAAAGCTGTCACTAGCACTTCCGACCCCACACCCCCAAGGGGGATCGGATCAATGCAAGAATACCAGCACGCACGAAACCACGGAAAGCCAAAGCTGATGAGTTTCGCCAACTTGACCTTGAGCTACCGGAGCTTTTGCTAGCGAGCGAACAAGCCTACAACAGACCTGGGGGGGTCCTGCGCAGAGGGAAGACCCACCCAGACACCTATAACCATGGCATCTCACAGGCTCTTGGGGTCTATCAACAGTGTCTATCTACCCTTGATGAGTTCGAAGACTGTAACGTGACAAGACACAGTTTATGAGCTGCCAGAGTTATTCCAGTACATCCATAGGGACGACAACAGATTCAGCTACATGAATTCCACCCCTAAAGTTGCACAACTCCCTTCCCAGCCCCCTTCCCAACTGTGTGTGCGGTAACAGGGACTACACACATGTCACCGGGAGAACAGCTTTGGTGCGTGGCTCCAGAACAACCCCGGCCAGCTCAGAATCATAGAACGTGTTGGGTTGGAAGGGACCTTTGAAGGTCACCTAGTCCAACACCCCTTGCAGTGAACAGGGAGACCTTCAACCAGATCAGGTCGCTCAGAGCCTCATCAAGCCTGGCCTTGAACATCTCCAGGGATGGTGCCTTCACGGATCTGCAGACGAGGCATCAGCCGGTTGGGCCGGCAGATCTATCCCGGCGCAAGTGAAGATCCACCTTCCTAAACATCGTATTTCTCCTTCTAAAGGCACCCATTGCAATCTGGTCTCCAACAAGTTCATCCCTACTTCTCAAGCTCCTTTAGACAACTTTTTTCCAGGTCGCAGAGCACGCTGCCTGCTGTCGGGGCCCCCAAGAGACCTGAGCTCACCGCCCCCCGGCCCCGGCAGGTGCCGGCATCAACCCTTCTCACCAGGGTAAGGAGTACGTGCAGACGAGTGATGTCATGGCTGGAGCAGCTGGGTGACATCATGGCCAGCACAGCACCGCACCGCCAGCGCCCTCGCTCCAACCTGAGCCTCCCCCCGGCTTGGGAGGGGGGAGCTGTGGTTTATCTTCTCGCCCACCTTTGGCACAGCCCCGTCCTCATCCCTCCTTCGGTCCGGGGTTGGGGGGAGGTTGGAAGGTTTCAGCAGGCAGGCGGAATGAAACAGTGAAGAAAGAAGCTTTTCAGAGGGGGAGGCGGGGAGGGGGGAGGCACACACGTATTAAACAAATCATCTGTTTGGAGCGCTGGCTCCTACTTGTTCTCGGTTATATTATTCACTCAAGAGTGGATTAATCCATCACTGCAAAGGAATCTCCTGATCTCAGAGATAAAGGCAACAAGTCATGCACTGACTGTCTGCGGGTCCTCCTGAAAATCGCCAGCCTCTCTCATACCCTTATTTGGGCCGATCTATCATCTCTTCACAAACAAGAAACAAAAAAAAAAAAAAAAGAAATAAAAATGAAAAAAATACCACCTGATTACATTAACTTTATTCAGGAAAACCTAGCTTGGATCAATCTGGAAGCAAGTAAGGGATTTCAACTGGGAAGAATCATCTTCAGTTTGTTTCAGAAGGGGCTGCGTTAACTGTCCTCTTCCCTTGCTGCAGCTCCCCAGATGGGACTTGTCCTCACGAGAGGACACCCCCCACTTCCCTGGGGGTTACCTTCTGAACCAGCACGTAAAAAAACCACCATGATTTCTTTTAAGGTTCTTTAGAGTGAGACCTTTTAGACAAATGATGTGCTTCACTCGGGTGAGGACTGGGTAAGTACCGTCCCCTTGCAGGAACGAGAGCATCTCCCCCTAGAGCGGGCTGCGCTGGGACACAAGGTGCCTACACAAGATACGATGACACTCTCCAGCATCCATTCATCCTTCATCCCTTTAGCAACCCACAGCTGGCTTTGCCAAGGCAAAACACTCCCCAAAAACACCTCAAAAATTTAAACCAGTGGTTCCCGGCCCCTCCGCAGGGCCTCTTTCTTCTCAACGAGGGGCTGCCCAAGATACGATGACACTCTCCAGCAGCAAGGCCATCTCCAGCATCCATTCATCCTTCATCCCTTTAGCAACCCACAGCTGGCTTTGCAAAAGCAAAACACCCCAAAAATTTAAACCAGTGGTTCCCAGCCCCTCCGCAGGGCCTGTTTCTCAAGGAGGGGCTGCTCGCCGCATAAGCATTTTTCCCCTCCTTTTAAGCGTCCTTTGGCGTTCTACAGGTTCGCTGCGAGGAAAACCAAGTCTGCGAGGCAGGCCGACTTTGTACGACTGCGAGGTAGGAAATATTAAACTCGTCTTTGAATTAAAGAAATAAGGCTCAACCGCGCGGTTCATTATCAGATGCAACGGTTGAAGTCTGTGGGGGAAAAACTAAACAGCAAAAGGCAAGGTATAAATCAAAGGCGTGACCTGGCAGACAGGTGAGGTTTCACCTACGGAGCCCAGCGCCGGCCACTGCCAGGAGGGACTGTCTCCTTCCCCGCTCTGGAAGAAAATATTCCAATCTTGCGCTGGGTTTGGGGGGGAATTATTAATATTCCCACACACCCCCCGCTTTAGTGAGCTAAACGGGTTTAATCAGGCATTTCTAGCAAGGGGCAGGAGATGGGGGGGCGGGGGGTGGAACAGCAAGATCCCCACACGCACCTCTGCAAGGGAACCGGCTCCTGGCTCAGCCACAGCATCCAGAGCGCAGGTTTATGAGACAGCGAAGCCAATTTAAGAGCCGGCTGCTGCCAAAAGGGGCCGGTCCCCACCCCCACCCCCCCCACCCCCTCGGGCCCCCAGAGGCCTCCCCAGTCATCGGGGTGGAAGATTTAGCAATTCTAACTGCGGGGCAAGATCCAGCGGAAAGTTTGGGGCTTGTTTTTTTTGGTGATTTTTTTTATTTTATTTTATTTTTTTTTCCTTTGGAAGGGTTAGCTGGAGTCACTCCCCTGCGGCTGCTCCGCCGCCGGATTCCCACAGCGGGGATGAGGCAGGAACGTACCTGCCACCTCCTGCAGCAGCGAGTCCTTGACTGAGCTGTAACGTGAAACGGCGCCCAAGCAGCCAGGGAATGGGGGGAAAAGGAAAAAAAAAAAAAAACATAAAAAAAATAGAGTCCCACCTGGCTAGAAGAGCTCCGAGACATCTCATAGGTACGGGAAATGGGAAAACAACCCACCTTGCATGATTATTTTCCCTCCTGTTGAAAGACAGGAGATATTTCTCACGTAGAAAGAGCAAGCAGGGGCTTAATGGAAAAGACAGGTGGTCTGGATGCACAAGTCTCAATCCCTGGTAGGGCTGAACAAGCAGTTTGCCCTGAAGTGATAACTGTCACCGGAGAGTCATCATCCGCAGCGGAAAGGGAGAAGCGAGCTGGGGAAACCGAGTGGGAAAACTGACACACGCCACCCTGGAAGTTGTACTGAGCCATCTACCAAGGAAATTACTGGAAGAACACTCAAGTGGTTAAAAAAAAATAAATAGATATATACAGAGACACAGAGGAAACTGTCTATTCTAACAGTTCTTGGGTAGCTGGAGACCTCTCGTTAGCTCAAGTAATACAGCAAAGAGTTTTTTTGCTTGAGGACCTTTGCCAAGGACAAATGCTATCCCAGAGCGAACGACGCGGGCAAAGGGGATGCACAATACCAGGGCTTGCTTGGGGAGGCCACCAGGAGAGCATCAGGCAAGTAGGAAAGGGAACACACCTGGAAACAGACCGAGTACCAGCTCACCCCTGAGCAAGCTAGATCAAAATAGCCAAAAGACAAAAAAAAAAAAAAAAAAAAAAGCACGCAGAGAATACCATTTGTACCAGCTTTAGCAGTTGGGCTTGCAAAACAAGCTGGAAATCCCCATTTGAAGAGGAAATTTGACCAATTCCGCTTCATACAAGATTTAAAGTCTTTAACCAAGATTTTTAAGCTCCATAAGGCAGCGTTTTTCATCAGTCTCCCCCCACTTGCAGACAGGGATTGGCTCAGAAGCTCCCCGTCCCCCTGGAACACTGAGGAAAACCAGAAAACCAACAGAAAAACAAGTGGGGAAAGCGGTGTGACTCAGCTGGAGGGAGCCACTCACCAGTCAACAGATCATAAGCAAAGCAACAGACAAAAAACTGACTCTACATATAAAGGTCAAGTTTACAGTATCAATTAATTCATACAAATTAGACGTTGCCTAACAAAAGGCGTCAGGCAGGTTTCTGAGCTGCGTGCAGCGCGCCGATTAAAGCGATTCCATATAAAACGTTATCTGAAATACCAGATCTCCACAGGTTTGTGGGCGAAGACTCGCTCAGACTCGGGGCTTCTGGTGCCAAACCAGACGTTTCGAAGCCTCGCCTGAACCAAGTTCACCACCAACGCCACGCGCAGCTCGAGCGGCCACCAAATTCATTTCGGCGGTCTCGGTAACGACCAAGGGCTTCGTTAGGCAAAGCAGGTCTGCTCAGGGATAGGCAGAGGAGGATTTATGAGATGACGAACACCGGTACGGCTGTGCGCTCGGGCCAGCGAATCAATTGCTGTGCTTCACAATTTCCACATCTGCAGAAGCCGTCTTTAAACAAGCCCGTGTATTTTTAAGCTCTGACAGTTAAAATCCTCAAGTGACATCACCTGAAGTTGGAGCACAGCTGCCTTATTCCTCCGGCACGCCAGCGAGCCAAAGTAAGCATGAGCCTCAGTTTATAGGCTTACAGCACACCTCCAGATAATGAAAGCGCTGCTGGGATTTGCCCCGTAGCAGAGTCAGGCCTCTCCTTACGCCTTTTTTCCCCCCCACCACCACCTCTTGGGTCTTGGGGCAAGAAACACGAAGTTTAGTCCCAGCACATCCCAGCAAGCCAGCAGAGGGAGCACGCAGGAATCCCAGCCTCCAGAAGGCAAAAAGAACCATGAGCGCCAGGTAGAGCTGGCGGCCCACCAAACCCCAGCGCTCGCAAAGGGATGAGAAGTAACCAAAATTGCACGAGGGACGGCAAAAAAACCAAACACACACACACACACCCCCCCGCCAACCTGCTGCACCGAGGCCGCCCCGCGCGGGCACGAGCACGGCTGTTTACAAGCTCTCAGGGCAGCTTAAGGGTGTAAATCGCCTTAATCCGAGCAACAAAGCTATCGCGCTCATCCTTGGGTGAATTACTAATCCCTCGCACTAGAGCGGTTCCCCCTCAGAGGTGGGGGAAAGGAAAAAAAAAAAAAAAAAACACAACAAAAAAACCAAAACAAACCTTTTCACATTAATCCAGCAGGTAAAGCAGTGGATCCCCTCTCGGCACGTCTATCTGCGAGCCCGGCTTTAAATAACCGAATAGTTTTGAGCGACAGTCACGGCTTTCTTACAGCCGCTTCGCAAGCCCGCGGGTTTTCCTGGGCTACACACCGAGGCAGTCGGAGCGTTCCCTCTTGTTTCGGAGAAGGGATTAAAAGGAAAATGTTATCAAGGCCTCCCCACAGGACAGGCTCGCAACTGCTTTAAAAAAAAAAAAAAAAAAAGCCGGGGTTTGGTTTCGACGCGTTGGACTCACACACGGGGCGCTGGCCGCCTCTTTTAGCTTGGCGGAACAAAAGCACGCTGGTTGTAATTAGGGCATATAATATCAAGTTTAACAGAAAAGCGTTAAGAAATCAGGCCGCGAAGCGTTTACCGCGACTTCGAGGCGAGAACTTTTGGAATATAGCGACGCGACGCAGCGGGCCGTTGCCCCCAGCAACTGCTATCACAAGAGCACTTTTTCCCCTCCTGAAAGAAGTCCATCCCATAAATCGCAACTGTCAAAACACCGGAGTGGTGGGAGATGAGCAGGAAAAGCCAGCCGGCTCCACGCAGCTCGGCTCGAAGCCGCGGCGCGACGGGATTACCTGCTTTGTTCAAAGAGAGCAGCGGGCCACGAAGGACGAAACCCCCCCGCGAATAAGAGCTTACGCGCTCCTGGTAACCCCCGTGACCAGCGTCTGCGGAGCGACAACCCTGGCGTTTGGGTCAGTAAATTGTATTTCTGGTGCACGTGTGAAAGATACAACTCACTGAGTAAACACCCCTTCAGAGCTGACAGTTTTACAGCCGCAGGCTCGGCTACTCCTTCTCAGAAACCTCCTCGCGCATCGACGCAGCGAATCATTTGGGGAAAGCAGTAAAAAGAAGAAGGAAAAAAAAAAAAAGCTACATAAAGCCATCACATTTACCCGTGCGCCAATCCTTTAAAAAGTTACGAGGCAGGGGCAACATAAACATCGCCTGTTTTCTGCCTCACAGCTGAAAGCTGTGGGTCAGGTCTGAAAAAACGCTTCCCTTTAGGTTTAAAAACATCAATATCGGAGGCATGCAACAGTCGCCTGGAAAGTTCCTTCGTTAAAACTCAGCAACTGTGTAATTTTTTTTTTTCCCCCCCCGGCAGAGAGGCAGACAAAGCAAGCGAAAAGTAACCTGGAATTCAAGAGCTTGAAGGATGGAGGCACCTTGATGCAGAAAAAAAAAAAAAGTAAAAAAAATAATAATAATAATCAGAGTTGAGATGCCAGGGTGCTCTACAGCCGGAGTCCTGGAGCATCCCACGCCAGCGCCTGCTCCAGGGGCTGCCCTTCGGGCGCTCCGATGGCGGAGAAAAGCCACCTTACGGATTAAAAACCAGCGCGGAGATTATCAGTTTTATAGACGGTCAGAAGAGGCTGGACGCGACCCCGAGCCCACCCCCTGCCTTCGAACATCTCCATGACAAATAGAGCCGAGCCGCAGCGGCGAAACAAGAGCGTAAATCAGTAACAGACCGGCGGCGCAGAAATTGCGCTCGGAGGGATTTATTTTTTTTTTCCAACTCACCACGGCCCTCGCCGCAGAGGGGGAGAAACGGTTAAAAAAAAAAAAAAAAAAAAAAAAAAAGAGCCTCGGGGGACAGAAAAAGTGAAAAAATAAAAAAAAATAAGGAGTCGGACGGTTGGAATAAAGGAGCGCGACGAGCCCCTCCGGCCGTGCCTCACGCCTTCCCGCCTCCGCCTCCGCCTCCCCTCAGGTGCCGCCGGACGGGGCTCTGCCTCCCCGGCGTCCCCCCTCCTCCCGCCCCCGGCAGCCTGACAGGAGCCGCCGGGATCCCGCCGGGATCCCGCCGAGCCGCCACCTGCGGCCGCCTCCCGTCCCCTCCGCCCGCTCGCCCCCTCAGCCGGCGGGAAGCGGCCGCCCTTTACCTCCCAGCGGCGGCGGCCGGTCCCGGTCCCGCTCGGCGGCGGCTCCCCAGGACATTCCAGGCTGGGGAGGGCGACCCGGCGGGCGGGAGCCGCCATCCAACGCCGCCCGGCCGCGCCGCTTATCTCTCACCACCGCCCCCCACCCCCCCAACTCCCCTCCCCGCCCCGGCTCCCACCGGCGCCCCGTGTCGGAGGAGGCGGCGGCGGCGGCGGCTCCTCCCCGCCCCGCCCCGCGGAGCGTACCAAGGGCCGCCGCGGGGGGGGGGGGGGGGCGGGCCCGGCGGAGGGGAACGGGGATCCGCGGCGGGGGGAGAGGCGGGGGGGAGCTGGCGGCACCGGGCGCCCTTCCAGCGCGCAGCCACACGCCCTGCACCCGTAGAATCACGGAATGGTTGGGGTTGGCAGGGACCTTGAAGGCCGCCCGGTGCCACCCCCCTGCCCCGGGCAGGGACACCTCCCACCAGCCCAGGTTGCTCCAAGCCCCGGCCAACCTGGCCTTGAACCCCTCCAGGGATGGGGCAGCCACAGCTTCTCTGGGCACCCTGGGCCAGGGGCTCACCGCCCTCACAGCAATTTCTTCCCAATATCCCATCTCAATCTCCCCTCTTCCAGTTTGAAGCCATCACCCCTCATTCTATCCCTCTACTCCCTGCTCCAGAGTCCCTCCCCAGCTTTCCTGGAGCCCCTTGAGGGGCTGGAAGGGGCTGGAAAGTCTCCCCGGAGCCTTCTCTTCCCCAGGCTGAACCCCCCCAGCTCTCTCAGCCTGTCCCCACAGCAGAGGGGCTCCAGCCCTCCCAGCATCTCCGGGGCCTCCTCTGGACCCATGCGCCGTGCGACCGTGCACCCTTGCAACCATCCGCCATGCCCCCTTGCGAGCGCACGCCGTGGAACCGCGCACGGTTGTGGCCCTGCGCCGCGCGACCACGCACCCGCGCAACACCCTCCTTTGCACCCCCGCACCCCCGCGACCATCCGCCCTTGCACCCTCAACAGCCGCAACCACGCGCCCTCGCAACCACGTGCCCCCGCACCCCTGCGACCGCACACCACGCGCGGCTGACGGGCCGCTCGCTTGCGGCGTGTAGCGCGTGCGCTCCCCTGGGCCACGCGGCAGGCGGGCTCGCTCGCCCCCTTGCCCCCCTGCTTGCCACGGCCGGGCGGCTCGCTGGCACCGGGCCCGTTGCGGCCCCCTCGCAACCCAGGGGCTGCCGGCCCGAGGGCAACCCGGCGGAGAGGCAGGGAATGCTGCGGCTCCCTCCGCAGCTCCGGCTTTTATTCCAGAGGGCAGGAAACACGCTGCCCGCACGCTCCGTGCGGGATCTCCCGCCGGGGAACGCCACCGAGAAACCCCTTGGTGGGGCAAAAGGGGGCTGAAAACGGTCAAAAAGGGGGTTTATCGCCACTTGGATCGCGACGCATCCGGGACGCTCCCCTCGTTTGCGGCGTATTTAGTATTAACGGCTTGCCAAGTCACCCCGCGTTAGACCTCATCGGCAGGATTAAAAATGTCACACCTTGCCCTGCACCCAGACCCTCGCTGCTTCCCCAGCCCTTTCCGAAAGGCCCAAAATACGCCCCAAATGCCTCAGTTTGGGGGAATTTACTAAATTTTGGTCGCATCTGCGTGTGGAGGTTGAGCTGGAAAGGGATTTATCCCGAGGAGGGTTTCGCGTAGAAAGGCTTCATCAGCACGTGGAGCGGGCCGGAAAGAAACACAGCTCCTGTGTTTAAAAGGAAAAGAAAAATAGGCTTTTTTTTTTTTTTCCAAAAAAAAGAAAAAACCACCATTGGAACAAAGTTTCTTGGGTTTTGGGCAAACCTGCAAACCTACCCTGTGTTTACCAGCCCTAATTTTATCCCTCAGGAGGTTTCCTGTAGGACGTCATTATTTCCACAAGTGTAAAAGGGGAATAAAAATAAAGAAAACGAGGACTAGAAACATCCTCGGCGGATTAAAAATCCCTTTTAATCCAAAGAAAACGCCCCAAAACCAAACCGAAAGCGGGTTTGGCTCGGACGGGGAGTTAAATCCCTTGATTCGTGGTGGCCACCAGAAAAGCCGAGGACTTGAGGATCCTTCTCATTGCGGAAGCGAGATGGCCAAGCTTGGGTTTTGGGGGTAAAAATCATCAAAATCGAGACTATAACGACGGGCTTTCGCAGGACGGGGATGCTGCCAAATCACGTTTCCTCCCCGTACAATTTTCGGGGCATTTTATTCCCCTCCAAATCCCCTCCTCGGGCGCTATTTGCATGAGAATACCCTCTTTGGGGGCGGGGAGGGGGGGGGAACTGCTGCTTAATTAGAGAACAGCAATCGCTTTAATTAGCATGTCTCCATGCTCCCTGCTATTTTGCATGGATTCAAATGAGATGCTCATTAGGGAGCAGGCGCCCGGACAAGCTACGCCCTTTAGCCGAGCGCTAACCCAATTAACCTTGACGAGGCACAACCGTGCCGGGGCTTTGGCCAGCGCCGGGCTTCGTGCCCGTGCCAGGAGGTGCCGAACCCCTCGCAGCGACCTGCTCCCTTCGACCCGCTCGCTGCGACCCGCGCGCTTCGGCACGCTGCGACGCGCTCGCCAGCAGGCCCGGTCTTGCCGACGGCGAGAAGGCTTCGGCCTTCGCCGGGATTTCGGCTTTGCGATGGCGTGGTTCCTTCCTTGCAAGGTCTCCTTCCTTCCCTGATTTTCCTCCTTGCAAGGTTTTCCTTCTTGAGAGGTTTCCTTCCTCGCAAGGTTTTCCTCCTCGCAAGGTTTCCATCATCGCAAGGTTTCCATCATCGCAAGGTTTTCCTCCTCGCAAGGTTTCCATCATCGCAAGGTTTCCATCATCGCAAAGTTTTCCTCCTCGCAAGGTTTTCCTCCATGTGAGGTTTCCATCCTCACAAGGTTTCCATCATCGCAAGGTTTTCCTCCTCGCAAGGTTTCCATCATTGCAAAGTTTTCCTCCTCGCAAGGTTTTCCTCCACGTGAGGTTTCCATCCTCACAAGGTTTCCTTCCTCGCAAGGTTTCCATCATCGCAAGGTTTTTCCTCCTTGCAAGATTTCCTTCCTCCCAAGGTTTCCTTCTTCCCAAGGTTTCCTTCTTCCCAAGGTTTTCCTCCTCTCAAGGTTTCCATCATCGCAAGGTTTCCTTCTTTGCAAAGTTTCTCGCTTCGCAAGGTTTTCCTCCTCGTAAGGTTTCCCTCCACGTGAGGTTTCCTTCCTCACAAGGTTTTCCTCATTGCATGGTTTCCCTTCCTTGCAAGGTTTTTCCTCCTCGCAAGATTTTCTTCCTCCCGAGGTTTCCTTCCTCGCAAGGTTTTCCTCCATGTGAGGTTTTTTCCTCCATTTGAGGTTTTCCTCCTCGCAAGGTTTTCCTCCTCGCAAGTTTTTCTTCCTCACAAGGTTTCCTTCCTCGCAAGGTTCCCATCGTTGCGAGGTTTTTCCTCCTCGCAAGATTTCCTTCCTCCCGAGGTTTCCTTCCTTGCAAGATTTTCCTCCCTGGGAGGTTTTCCTCCGTCCAAAGTTGTTCCTCCCCACACGGTTCCCTTCCTCGCAAGCTTTTCCTCCTTTTCCTTTCCCCCTCGCTGCTGGGATTTGGGATCAGAAATGGGGGGGACGCCCCCAAGAGCCCCCCTCCCTCCCTGGGGACCCTCAGGCCCTCCCCGCGCCCCTTCCCCGTGTGTCCCTGGCACCGTCGCAGGCGGACGCAGGGGAGGCAAGGAGCAGGACAACGCACTTGGAGCAGGAGCGCTGGGATCCGGGAGTCTCTTTTGTTTGTACGTGCCGGCGTGTTCGCAGTGAGGTGATTTTTTTTTTATTTTTGTTTTTCATTTTTGTTTTTGTTTGTTTGATTGTTTGGTTTTTGTTATTTCTCCTGCTCCGTAATCCCATCATCTTGTCACGGTTCCCCAGGAAGCGGGGCTGCCCCGAACAAAGCCCCCGGAGCATCCCGGCTTCCCGGAGGGGGTTTTGCAGCTGCGCCTCGGAGCGTGACCGATCGGGAATGAGCCTTTGCAGCGCGTCTAATGCCGTTTGGACAGGGAGCCTTTCATCCGCTCGTGGGAGCGGGGCCCCGGCATTGAGCCGGCAGCTCCTCGCGCTCCGGCCCTCAGCGCTCCCAACCCGGCGGGAGCCATCCGGCACCGCCGCAGCGGCGTTGGGCTGAGTGAGGTGCAGACCGGGGTCCTCTCCTTGCTGCGGGTTTGGGGAGGGGGAAGGCGGTGGGCGCACAGACCGGGAGCAGTGGCCGGGGGGTGAGGCTGGGAGACGCTCTCCATCGCCATGGACTGGGCACCGTCACCCCATCCTGGGTTCCATGGGGTTCCTTGTCCCAGTCCCCATCGCCCACATCCCCAGCAGGTACCTCATCCTGGTCCCCATCACCCTGTCTCCAGCAGGCATCTCGTCTGGGTCCCGTTGCCCCATCCCCATCAGGTGCCTCCTCCCAGTCCCCATCACTTTGTCCTGGTTTCTGCCACACCATCCCAGCCCCCATCGCCTCGTCGCAGTCCCCATCACCCCGTCCCCGCCAGGGACCTCATCCTGGTCCCCACTGCTCTGTTCCCAGCATGTACCTTGTCCTGGTACCCATCACCCCATCCCCGCCAGGTATCTCATCCTGGTCCACATCACCCCGTCCCCACCAGGTACCTTGTCCCCGTTCCCATCATCCTGCCTCCAGCAGGCACCTTGTCCCAGACCTCATTGTCCCATCCCCAGCAGATACCTCACCCTGGTCCTCACCCTGTCCCCAGCAGGTACCTTGTCCAGGTCCCCATCACCCTGTCTCCAGCAGGCACCTCATACAGGTCCCATCGCCCCATCCCCGTCCTCCCCATAGATTCCTTGTCCTGGTTCCTATCACCTTGTCCTCGTCCCCATCACCTCACCCCAGTCCCCGTCAGGTGTCTTGTCGCAGTCCTCATCACCTTGTCCTGGATCCCACCACCCCGTGCCAGTCCCCGTCAGGTACCTCATCCCAGTCCCCATCACCTTGTCCCAGTCCCCACTCGGTACCTTCCCCTGGTCCCTATCACCCCGTCCTGTCCCCAGCAGACACCTCATCTCCCCACCCTGCTCCCCCCATGGGGCTGTCCCGGCTCCCCCCAGGCTGCCCCATTGCCCATCGACATCCGAGGATGTCCAGGGAGGGAAGGTTTGGGGGATCCCTGCTGGGAAGGGGCCAGTGGGTGCCAGCCGGCTGCCTGGTGTCCCCCTACCTTGGTGATGGAGGTAGTGTTGGGTGGCACCAGCTACTGAACGTGCTCTGCAGTGCAGCGGGCACTTGGGTGAGTGGGGAGACCGAGGCACGGAGCAGGAACAGGTGGGGGAGCCGGTGGCAAGTTGTACGGGCGCAAAGGCTGGAGGGACATCAGGCTGGAGCTCACGGGGGCACACACCTCACCTGGGAAGAGAAGATGAAGGAGAAGAGAAGATGAAGACGAAGAGAAGATGAAGACGAAGAGAAGATGAAGAGATGAGAAGAGGCAAGACAAGATGAAGATGATGAGGAGAGAAGATGAAGAGAGAAGAGACAAGGCAAGATGAGACAACAGAAGGAGATGAAAAGGGGAGGAGTGGGAGAAGGACAAGTAGAGGAAGAGGAGGAGAAGGAGGACAAGAACAAGGATGAGAAGGACAAGGAAGATGAGAAGAAGAAGGAAGAAGGAAGGAGAAGGAGAAGGAGGAGGAGGAGGAGAAGGAGAAGGAGGAGGAGGAGGAGGAGAAAGAGGAGAAGGAGGAGGAGGAAGAGAAGGAAGAGGAGGAGGAGGAGAAGGAGGAGGAGAGGAGGAGGAGAAGAGCTGTTGGCTCCAGAGAAGACGTATCTCCCCGTGAGCGTTGCCAGCCCATCACTTCAGGGGTCAGACAGGTTTTTTTGTTGGTTTATTTTTCCCCCAGTGAAAAGTGGCTTTTTGACCCGAACACACGTTTTCATAGAGAAGGTTTATTTTGGCTGAAAGCCTTTTTTTCTTTTTTTTCCCCCCCTATTAAAAAGAAAAATGGCAAGGCTGGTGGGAAGGGTCACTCCTGTAAAAGTTTTTTTTCTTTCAAAAAAAAAAAAAAATTGGCTTTTTTTTTTTTTCCATCAGAAATACCTCGGTGGGAGGCTTGGGGAGTGAATCATTCCCGAAATCCCCTGTCCCACACCGTGCCTGGTCCTGCCCGGCTTTATCATCTCTCCCTGCAGCGAACGCCCAGCGACAGCAAAAAAAAAAATAAATAGAATTATTAGAAAAATACTCTTTTTTCTGTAATTTTTACGGTCGACCAGAGGACCTTTTTGCCCCGTTTTCTTACATTTTCGTCATTTTAACCCCACAGAGCCGCTCTGGCGCTGGGTCCAAAAATTGCCTCGATCTTTAGGAAGGAGCAAAGACTGGCCCCGTGCAGGTGTTGAGTTTCTCAGGCCGTTGGGGTTACCTCCAAGAGGAACCTGGACCTGCTGGGGGTGGGACAGACCTCGCTGCACCCCCTTGGTAGGTTCTGGGGGTGATAAGAGGTCTTCACGGTCTTCAGGACCTTCCCAGCTCCCTTCTGCCCTAAGCCAGAGCTGGGCTGAACTTCACTGCAGGTTGTCTTCAACCATGGATGAACCTCTGGATGATGTTGCAGATAGCTTGTCTCCCTGTCTTCTGGATGGACACATGGTGTAGGTAGCTTGCCTTCAACCATGTCTCCTGGGTGGACCTCAGGCCGATGTTGCAGGTAGCTTGTCTTCAACCATGTCTCCTGGATGGACCTTGGGCCCATGGTGCAGGTAGCTTGTCCCCAGCCTTGTCGCCTGGATGGACCTCAACATGATATTGCAGGTAGCTTCTCCCTGATCATGTCTCCAGCCCCATAATCTGGATGAACGTCTGACTGGTGTTGCACATAGTTTGTCTCCAGTCCTATTCCAAGTCTTATTTCCTGCGTGGACCTCAGACCAACATAGGTGGCTTCTCCCTGCAGTTTCCAGCCCCGTCTCCTTTATGGCCCTCAGATCAACATTACAGGTAGGTCTTCTCCAGCCCTGTCTCTAGCCCTATCTCCCGGATGGACCCTGAACCTACACTGCAGGTAGCTTATCTCCAGCCCTACTTCCAGCCTCATCTCCTGGTTGGACCTCAGACCTATGCTGTATTTAGCTTCTCCTCAACTCCATCTCCAGCCCAGCTAGTCCTCAAACTGATGTTGTAAGTTTCTTGTCTCCATTCCTATCTCCATGAAGGACCTCAGACCAATGCTGCAGATACCTTCTCTCCATCCCTACCTCCTTGAAGGGCCTCAAACTGATGCTGCAGGTACCTGCTCTCCATCCCTACCTCCTTGAAGGACCTCAAACTGGTGCTGCAGGTACTTTGTCTCCATCCCTACCTCCTTGAAGGGCCTCAAACTGATGCTGCAGGTACCTGCTCTCCATCCCTACCTCCTTGAAGGGCCTCAAACTGATGCTGCAGGTACCTGCTCTCCATCCCTACCTCCTTGAAGGGCCTCAAACTGATGCTGCAGGTACCTGCTCTCCAACCATGTCCTCCTGAAGGACCTCAGGCCACTGCTGCAGCCCATCTCCACCTTCTCTGAGCTCACCAAACCCAACCTACCACCTCACCTCACCGACAGCATCCATCCCCAACCCTGGCTAGACCCAGCTCATGGTGGACACCCCTTGAGGGGCCAAGACCGTGGCGGAGGGAGAACAGGAGACAGGCGGAGGGGATGGAGCGCCTTCAAAATTGACACCATATGGCTGTTCCTTATCCCTGGGCCCAGTAAATAGGTCTTTCATGCTGGGCCGGTTGCCATAGGAGCAAACACGCAGGAAATATCCCAGATAACTGGAATAGTGGCGAAAACATATGTTTTGGATAAAAACCCGGGAGAAAATCGCCCCGTTTAACCCCTCCAAGGCGTTTTACCCGCATGGTTTTAACCCCTTTCCATGTCTGCGTGCATGTACAGGGTGGGGAAACTGAGGCAGGTCGGTTCTCCATCCCCTTGTCACCCAGCGGTGGGAAATCGGCTGGGTTTCTTGCAGCAAAGCGCAATTGCTGACAGGTCCCTGGCATCATCTTGCCTCCCCCTCCTCTTCCTCCTCCTCCTCCTCCTCCCCGGAGCCCCTTATCAAGACGGATGGCTGGATACAAGGCCGCACGCTCACTCCGCAAGCATTTCGCTTTGATTTGCCAAGGAATTTGCTTTGCTTTTGCTTTGCTTACCCCCCCCCCCCCCCCCACCTCTTTTTCTTTCTTTTTCCAGCCTCGGCCGAACCTTTCCTTATCGCATCTGGCGCGCAGCGGGCCCCCAGCGCTCCCCCTGGCCGCCCTCCAAGCGCCGAATGCGGAGCCGCCGGCCAAGCTGCTGCGGGGCGCAGCCAGGTTTCCCAGCGCCGCGGCGTCCCGCGAGCAAACCGACGGGCCCTCGTGCTGTGCGTGCTCTCGGGGAAGGGGAAACTGAGGCACAAAGAGCCTGAAAAGCTGCTGCGGGTGTTCCCGGCTCCCGCAACGTGGCTTCGTGCGTCCCGCTGTGCTGCAAGTGTCCCCGCGTGCTGCAAACATCACTGTATTCTGCAAGCATCCCCGCACTCCGCAAACATCCCCGCGTGCTGCAAGCATCCTCACGTGCTGCAAGCATCCTCACGTGCTGCAGGCATCCCCGTGCACTGCACATATCCCTGCATGCTGCGAACATTCCCACGCGCTGCGAGCATCCCTGCCGGCTGCTGCAAGCATCCTCCTGCGCTGCAGACATCCCCGCGTCCCGCCAGCATCCCTGCGCTCTGCAAACGTCCCTGCCTGCTGCAAGCAGCCGAACGTGCTGCGAGCATCCCCGTGCGCCACAAATATCCCCGTGCACTGCAAATATCCCCGCGTGCTGCAAACGTTCCTGCAGGCTCCAAACATTCCCGTGTGCTGCAAGCATCCCTGCGCATCACAAGCTTCCCCGTGTGTTGTGAGCGTCCCTGCCTGCTGCAAACACCCCTGTGCTCTGCAAGCATCCCTGCGTGCTGCTGCAAGCACCCCTGCATGCCGCAAACATCCCTGTGCGACGCAAACCTCCCTGTGTGGTGCAAGCATCCCTGCCTGCTGCGAGCATCCCTGCATCCTGGGAGTGTCCTTGCCTCCTGCAAGCATCCCTGCCTCCTGTGAGCATCCCTGCATCCTGCGAGCGTCCCTGCCTCCTGCGAGCATCCCTGCATCCTGCGAGCGTCCCTGCATCCTGAGAGCGTCCCTGCATCCTGCGAGCGTCCCTGCATCCTGCGAGCATCCCTGCATCCTGCGAGCGTCCCTGCATCCTGTGAGCATCCCTGCATCCTGCGAACATCCCTGCATCCTGTGAGCGTCCCTGCCTCCTGCAAGCATCTCTGCCTGCTGGGAGCATCCCTGCATCCTGCGAGCATCCCTCCCTCCTGCGAACATCCCTGCATCCTGCGAGCATCCCTCCCTCCTGCGAGCGTCCCTGCCTGCTGCAAGCATCCCTGCCTCCTGTGAGCATCCCGGCATCCTGCGAGCGTCCCTGCCTGCTGTGAGCATCCCTGCATCCTGTGAGCATCCCTCCCTCCTGCGAACATCCCTGCATCCTGCGAGCATCCTTCCCTCCTGCGAACATCCCTGCATCCTGCAAGCATCCCTCCCTCCTGCGAACATCCCTGCATCCTGAGAGCATCCCTGCCTCCTGTGAGCATTCCGGCATCCTGCGAGCATCCCGGCATCCTGCGAGCGTCCCTGCCTGCTGCGAGCGTCCCTGCCTGCTGCGAGCATCCCTGCGTCCTGCGAGCATCCCTGCGTCCTGCGAGCATCCCTGCGTCCTGCGAGCATCCCTGCCTGCTGCGAGCATCCCTGCATCCTGGGAGTATCCCTGCATCCTGCGAGCATCCCTGTCTGCTGTGAACACCCTCGGGCATTGCAAACACCCTCGCATCCTGCGGGCATCCCTGCGCCACCTCCTAAAGCCTGTTGCCTGCAGGAGACATCGCTGCCGGGTCTTTCCAGCGTCTGCCCGGAGATGGAGCAACCCCATGGCACAGAGTCCACCCCAAACCCTGCCCCCGAGAGGGGCAGGGGCCACCCTGTCAGCAGCTCTGCCCCTGTCAAAGGCCGAGTCAGGGCACCCATGGGTGTTGGGCTGGGGAAAATTTTGGGGAGCGCTCTGGAGGGGGATGAGCAGGATCTTTCCATAGGACGGATGGCACCTGTAGGATGTAGATAATGCCCAAGCCAAGGGGCTCAGGGAGCAAAAACTGGGATGAAGCAGCAATATGCTGCGGGGCCACGGCATGGGGCGGTAACTGGCGGGAGGTGGTCGGGCCGACCTGGGATTTCTCCCGGTGCCGTCGTGTAAATACTGCTGACGGGAGGAATGTGTAAGTGTGGAGGAGAAACCCCTTTCTCCAGCCGGAACCTTGCCTCGCTCCTCCCTCGCAGCGGGGAACAGAAACCCTCAAGATGCTTTTTTTTCCCCTTCAATCCTCCTGGGCAATATTTTTCCCCCCTTTATTTTGATGGGGTGCACAGACTCAGCAAGGTGCAGCATCCCTGCCACCCACTGCATCCCTGCCACATCCCTGCCATCCGCAGCATCCCTGCCACCCGCCGCATCCCTGATGCATCCCTGCCACATCCCTGGTACCCGCAGCATCCCTGCCACCCGCCGCATCCCTAGTACCCACAGCATCCCTGCCACCCGCCACATCCCTGGCACCCACAGCATCCCTGGCACCCGCCACATCCCCGCCACATCCCTGCCAGCCACTGCATCCCTAGTACCCGCAGCATCCCTGCCACCCGCTGCATCCCTACCAGATCCCTGCCACATCCCTGGTACCTGCAACATCCCTGATACCCGCTGCATCCCTGATGCATCCCTGCCACATCCCTGCCACCCACAGCATCCCTGCCACCCACCACATCCCTACCACATCCCAGGTACCTGCAGCATCCCTGACGTATCCCTGCCACATCCCTGGTACCTGCAGCATCCCTGACCTATCCCTGCCACATCCCTGGTACTTGCAGCATCCTTGGTACCCATGGCATCCCTGCCGCATCCCTGCCACATCCCTGCCATCCGCAGCATCCCTGCCACCCACCGCATCCCTGATGCATCCCTGCCACATCCCTGGTACCCGCAGCATCCCTTGTACCCGCAGCATCCCTGCCACATCCCTGGTACCCACAGCATCCCTGCCACCCACCACATCTCGGCTGCATCCCTGCCAGCCACTGCATCCCTAGTACCCGCAGCATCCCTGCCACCCGCCGCATCCCTACCAGATCCCTGCCACATCCCTGGTACCCGCAGCATCCCTTGTACCCGCAGCATCCCTGCCACATCCCTGGTACCCACAGCATCCCTGCCACCCACCACATCTCGGCTGCATCCCTGCCAGCCACTGCATCCCTAGTACCCGCAGCATCCCTGCCACCCGCCGCATCCCTACCAGATCCCTGCCACATCCCTGCCACCCACCGCATCCCTGCCACATCCCTGGTACCTGCAACATCCCTGGTACCCGCCGCATCCCTGATGCATCCCTGCCACATCCCTGCCACCCACAGCATCCCTGCCACCCACCACATCCCTGCCACATCCCGGGTACCCGCAGCATCCCTGACGTATCCCTGCCACGTCCCTGGTACCTGCAGCATCCCTGACCTATCCCTGCCACATCCCTGGTACTTGCAGCATCCTTGGTACCCATGGCATCCCTGCCGCATCCCTGCCACATCCCTGGTTCCCACAGCATCCCTGCCGCATCCCTGCCACATCCTTGCCATCCGCAGCATCCCTGCCACCCACCACATCCCTGATGCATCCCTGCCACATCCCTGGTACCCACAGCATCCCTGCCACCCACCACATCCCCGCCACATCCCTGCCAGCCACTGCATCCCTAGTACCCGCAGCATCCCTGCCACCCGCTGCATCCCTACCGGATCCCTGCCACATCCCTGGTACCCACAGCATCCCTGCCACCCACCACATCCCGGCCGCATCCCTGCCACCCACTGCATCCCTGCCACATCCCTGGTACCTGCAACATCCCTGGTACCCACTGCATCCCTGATGCATCCCTGCCACATCCCTGCCACCCACAGCATCCCTGCCACCCACCACATCCCTACCACATCCCAGGTACCCGCAGCATCCCTGACGTATCCCTGCCACATCCCTGGTACCTGCAGCATCCCTGACCTATCCCTGCCACATCCCTGGTACTTGCAGCATCCTTGGTACCCATGGCATCCCTGCCGCATCCCTGCCACATCCCTGCCATCCGCAGCATCCCTGCCACCCACCGCATCCCTGATGCATCCCTGCCACATCCCTGGTACCCGCAGCATCCCTTGTACCCGCAGCATCCCTGCCACATCCCTGGTACCCACAGCATCCCTGCCACCCACCACATCTCGGCTGCATCCCTGCCAGCCACTGCATCCCTAGTACCCGCAGCATCCCTGCCACCCGCCGCATCCCTACCAGATCCCTGCCACATCCCTGCCACCCACTGCATCCCTGCCACATCCCTGGTACCTGCAACATCCCTGGTACCCGCCGCATCCCTGATGCATCCCTGCCACATCCCTGCCACCCACAGCATCCCTGCCACCCACCACATCCCTGCCACATCCCGGGTACCCGCAGCATCCCTGACGTATCCCTGCCACGTCCCTGGTACTTGCAGCATCCTTGGTACCCATGGCATCCCTGCCGCATCCCTGCCACATCCCTGGTTCCCACAGCATCCCTGCCGCATCCCTGCCACATCCCTGCCATCCGCAGCATCCCTGCCACCCACCGCATCCCTGATGCATCCCTGCCACATCCCTGGTACCCGCAACATCCCTGCCACATCCCTGGTACCCACAGCATCCCTGGTACCCACTGCATCCCTGCTGCATCCCTGGTACCCGCAGCATCCCTGCCACATCCCTGGTACCCACAGCGTCCCTGGTACCCGCAGCATCCCTGCCACATCCCTGGTACCCACAGCGTCCCTGGTACCCGCAGCATCCCTGCCACATCCCTGGTACCCACAGCATCCCTGGTACCCGCAGCATCCCTGCCACATCCCTGGTACCCACAGCATCCCTGGTACCCACTGCATCCCTGCCACATCCCTGGTACCCACAGCATCCCTGGTACCCGCAGCATCCCTGCCACATCCCTGGTACCCACAGCATCCCTGGTACCCACTGCATCCCTGCCACATCCCTGGTACCCGCAGCATCCCTGCCACACCCCTGGTACCCACAGCATCCCTGCCACCCACTGCATCCCCGCCACCTGCAGCATCCCTGCCGCTTGCAGCACCCCTGTGACCTGCAGCATCCCTGCCACCGGCCCCATCCCTGCCCGCAGCTGCCCTGCAGCTGCAGAGCCCCGCTGCAATCCCCAACTCATTTTCCCTCTTCAGCTGCTTGTTTCCTTCCCCCCCCCAGCTTTTTTTTAATAGCCCTTCAGTGCATCTCCCGGCCTCCTCCTTCCCCTCGCCTCCCCTCCCCACGCCCCCCCCAAGCTCTATTATGGCTTTGTGAGGTTTAGCAAAATAAACACGGCCAAACCATAACCCTCCTAATGTGCTAAATTGCTGGAAAAGCCAGAACAGCTTCGCAGGGCGTCTGAGGGCTCGCGGCGAGGCACCGAAAGCCCCCTGAGCTGCTCAGCCCTCCAAGCGAAGTGGGGTAGATGCCATCCCTTTAATTTTTTTCCCCTCCTTTTTGATACGTTTTCCAGCAGGGTTTAGTCCTCGGGCCCAAGTCCCTTTGCCCAAGGCGGGGTGTTGGTGGGTGCTGAGCCCGCCGAGAGGACGCTAAATCAAGGAAGGAGCGGAGCAACGAGCTAAAACCCTCCAGGATGACGGGGAAAAGGGCATTTCCCCTGCCAGATCCCCTCGCTTTCCTCCTCTCCCGGCAGAGGCCAAATGATGCTCGAAAACGGCTAAAAAGTTCAGTTCCCCGTGCCTGGGGAGAGTATTTTTTATCCCACGATGGGCTGGTTTTGCTCTTCTCCCCCTCCGATGCCCAGCTTGCTCCGTGCCTGGAGGGTTGCAAAGCAGCAGAGGGTATTTTTTTGGGTGGGAGCTTTGGGTTTTGTTTTTTTTTAGGGTGCTTTGGGGTTTTTTTGGGGGCATTTTGAGGTGTTTCGGGATTCGCTCTTGACGGCGAGAGCGGTGCTTTCTCCCCACCCTGCCCAAGAATGTTTCTGCTGATATTGAACCCGACCCGGAGGCATTTGGAAGGAGCCGACTTCCTCGCCAAAAAAATGACCTCAGCCTCCCTGATCTGGAGCTTTTTCTTTTTTTTTTTTTTACCTTTTTAAAGCATTTTTCTCCCCCTCCCGCCTGCCGGGCGAGAGGCACCGATGGGGCCTCTCACCCCCGGCCCCAGCACCACCACCGAGCTGCATCCGCGGTGCCAACCCCCCAGTTTTGGCGGGGGGTGTGTGGGAGATATTTGTAGGTTTGAACCCACGAATTCCAGTTTTAACCTGCAAATTCCAAGTTTTCCCCAGCAAAACCCCTGGCAGGAGGATTCAGGGGCCAAACCCAACTGCAAAAACCCACCTTGCACCATCCTCCGGGCACTCCACGACCTGCAAAACTCATGTCCCCGGTGAAAAAAAGAGGGGGGAAAAAAGCCCGAATAAAAAGCCAGCCTTGCCTGGGGTGTTTTCTGGAAGGGTTTTTGCAGGAGTTTCCTTAACAAACTCCTCTGCATTTTTGCTTTTAGTAACGCGGCGCCTTTCCGAGGCTGCTGCGATGGTTTTGCAAGAGCTAAAACATCTCCCGAGTTAAAAATCCAGCCCCTCCGGCACCTCCACAGCGGGAAATGTGCTGAGGAGAAAGGAAGGAGATGCCGATTTAGGAAGGGAAACGCTGGATTTCGGTGTTTTCGGATGGAATTGCTCCAGCTTTAGGGTGGTTTGGGTTTTTTTTTTTCTTAAATTAATATTTGCTGCCCTGGAGACGCTGAGCTGATGGGGGCGGTTCAGAAAATAGAAATGCTTCTGCAAGAAACAAACCGGTTGGATTGCCAGTCCCCAAAAGGCCGATGTTAGCGGGAAAATGCCAAATTTCCCCCAAAAAAACAGATGGGGAAATGTTTCTGCCAGTTTTCCATGCTCAAAGTGGGGCATCGCCATCCCGGAGCTGTATCTGCATCCCGCATCTGCATCCTGTACCCGACACCTGCATCCTGCATCTGCATCCTGCATCCCGCATCTGCATCCCGCATCCCGCGCCTCCTGCATCCCGCATCTGCATCCCGCACCTGACATCTGCATCCTGCATCTGCATCCCGCACCTGACATCTGCATCCTGCATCTGCATCCCACATCCCGCATCTGCATCCTGCATCCCGCACCTGACATCTGCATCCTGCATCTGCATCCCGCATCCCGCATCTGCATCCCACATCCTGCACCTCCTGCATCCTGCATCTGCATTCTGCATCCCACATCTGCATCCTGCATCTGCATCCTCCATCCCACATCTGCATCCCGCACCTGCATTCCACATCCCGCATCTGCATCCCGCACCCTGCACCTGCATCCCGCATCTGCATCCCACATCCTGCATCCCGCACCTCCTGCATCCTGCATCCCACATCTGCATCCCGCATCTGCATCCTCCATCCCACATCTGCATCCTGCACCTGCATCCCACATCCTGCATCTGCATCCTGCATCCTGCATCTGCATTCTGCATCCCGCATCTGCATCCCGTACCCAACGTCTGCATCCCGTACCCAACGTCTGCATCCCGCACCCGACGTCTGCATCCCGCACCTGCATCCTGCATCCCACATCTGCATCCCGCACCTGCATCCCACATCCTGCACCTGCATCCCACATCCTGCATCCCGCATCTGCATCCCACCTCTGCATCCTGCATCCTACATCTGCATCCCGTGTCCCATATCATCTGCATCCCACATCTGCGTCTTGCATCCCACATCTGCATCCTGCACCCCGCATCCCGCATCTGCATCCCACCTCTGCATCCTGCACCCCACAGCCTGCATCGGCATCCTGCATCCCAAATCCCGCCTCTGCACCCCGAGCCCTGCATCTACGTCCCATGTCCTGCAGCTGCACGCTTCATCCCACAGCCTGCACCCCACACCTCCTGCAGCTGCAGCCTGCTTCCGCACCCTGCGCCCCACTTCTTGCATCCCACGCCGGCGTCCCAAATCCTGCATCTGCACCCTGAGCCCTGCACCTGCATCCCGGGTCCTGCACCTGCCCCCTTCGTCCCACGTCTTCCGCACGCACCCGCATCCCGCGCCCTCACCTGCACCCTGCCTCCCCATCCCACGTCCTGCACCTGCATCCCAAGCCCTGCGCTTGCATCCCGCATCTCCATCCCGCCTCCCGCATCCTCACCCCTGTCTGGGCTGGGAACCCCTATGGCTGCATCCTGGCTGCGCCCCATCCCCATCATCCCCACCCCCAACCCCGCAACCGCGGGACGAAAGCTTAATTGCAATTAAAATAATCTGCAAGGGCGGATCGGTCCCATCCAGTCCTTCCTTCCAGCTCATTCCTGGTCCCATTCAGGCGTTTCTCCGGAGCAGGTGTGATACGCGAGAGCGGCGTTCCCAATCCAGCCTGCACAGGGATGAAGCCAGGAGGTTTCCCCATCCGCAGGGGCTCTGTTCCCCTTCCCGAATCGCCGCCCTGACACATCTGGCGGACAGATGTGGCCACGCAGCCGGGCTCTGCCTCCCAGATGGGGGACGAGCTGCAAAATCCCTGTATGAGATTCAATAGCTATAATTTTTTTTTCCTTGGAAATCTGCATTTCCCGACTTGTTGCACGCGCTCCCCATCTCCGGGGGTGCCGCGACATCCCTGGGCAGGGCCTGCACCGTGACGCTCCGGGGCTGGAGCATCCTTTGTCCTGCACCTCCATCCCGTCTCTGCATCCTAAATCCTGCTTCCACATCCCCTGTCCTGCATCTGCATCCCACCTTCTGTGTCCTGCATCCTGCATCCCACCTCTGCAGCCGAAATTGTGCTTCCGCAGCCCGTGTCCTGCGTCTGCGTCCCAAATCCCATCTCCGGCACCTGCATCCTAAATCCTGCATCTGTTCTTTCATCTCCTGCCGTGTCCTGCACCCCACATCTGCATCTCCATGTGTTCTGTATCCATGTCCTGTATCCTCCATCCGGGACCCTGTGTCTGCAGCAGCCTAAATCCCCCCTCCCATGTCCTTCCTGCATCCTAAATCCTGCTTCTGCATCCCTTCTCTTGTATCCCGCATCTGGCACCCTGCATCCGCACCCTGGATCCTCCATCCCCCCCCAATTCCTGTGTCCCACCTCTGCATCTCCATGCCGCATCCGGCATCTATATCCCAAATCCTATATCCTACATCTGCTTCCTGAACCCTCCATCCGGCATCCGCATCCCAAATCCCATATCCCATCTGCATCCTTCATCCCACATCCTGTATCTACATCCTCAATCCAACATCCCCCATCTGCACCCTAAATCCTCCACTCTGCATCCTGCACCTACATCCCAAATCCCGCGTCCCACCTCTGCGTCCTCCATCCCACATCTACATCCTAAATCCAATGTGCCCAACCTGCATCCTGATTCCTCCATCCCGTACCTACATCCTAAATCCTATATCCCACATCTGCATCCCACATCCTGCACCTACATCCTAAATCCTGTGTCCCACCTCTGCATCCTGCACCTACATCCCAAATCCCACGTCCCACCTCTGCATCCTCCATCCCGTACCTACATCCTAAATCCCACGGCCCACCTCTGCATCCTCCATCCCGTACCTACATCCTAAATCCTATATCCCACATCTGCATCCCACATCCTGCACCTACATCCTAAATCCCGCGGCCCACCTCTGCATCCTCCATCCCGCACCTACATCCTAAATCCTGCATCCCACCTGTGTCCTCCATCCCACATCTACATCCTAAATCCTGCATCCCACCTCTGTGTCCTCCATCCCGCATCCTCCGTCTCCATCCCAAACCCTCCATCCCACATCTCCATCCTGAATCCTCCATCCCGCATCCTGCGCCTACATCCTAAATCCCACATCCCACCTCTGCATCCTCCATCCTGCACCTACATCCCAAATCCCGCATCCCACCTCTGCGTCCTCCATCCCGCGTCCTCCATCTCCATCCCGAATCCTCCATCCCGCATCCTGCACCTACATCCTAAATCCCGCATCCCACCTCTGTGTCCTCCATCGCGCGTCCTCCGTCTCCATCCCAAACCCTCCATCCCACATCTCCATCCTGAATCCTCCATCCCGCATCCTGCGCCTACATCCTAAATCCCGCAACCCACCTCTGCATCCTCCATCCCGCATCTCCATCCTAAATCCCGCATCCCACCTCTGCGTCCTCCATCCCGCGTCCTCCATCTCCATCCCGAATCCTCCATCCCGCATCCAGCACCGACATCCTAAATCCCGCATCCCACCTCTGCGTCCTCCATCCCGCCTCCTCCGTCTCCATCCCAAACCCTCCATCCCACATCTCCATCCTGAATCCTCCATCCCGCATCCTACACCTACATCCTAAATCCCGCATCCCACCTCTGCGTCCTCCATCCTGCACCTACATCCTAAATCCCGCATCCCACCTCTGTGTCCTCCATCGCGCGTCCTCCATCTCCATCCCAAACCCTCCATCCCACATCTCCATCCTGAATCCTCCATCCCGCATCCTGCGCCTACATCCCAAATCCCGCATCCCACCTCTGCATCCTCCATCCCGCATCTACATCCTAAATCCAGCATCCCACCTCTGCGTCCTCCATCCCGCGTCCTCCATCTCCATCCCAAACCCTCCATCCCGCATCCTGCACCTACATCCCAAATCCCGCATCCCACCTCTGCGTCCTCCATCCTGCACCTACATCCTAAATCCCGCATCCCACCTCTGCGTCCTCCATCCCGCCTCCTCCGTCTCCATCCCCCTTCCACGCCTGCCTCCCTCCATCCCGCCTCCCCTCTCGCCGCCTCCCAAACCCCAGGACCTCGCGAGGTGCCCCGGGGACGGCAGGAGAACCCGCGTCCGGCCCCAACGCCATGAATTCGGGATGAGGTGGGGGGGAGAAAAGCCCCCCCCTGCCCGGCCCCGGCCGCCCGCGCCGCCGATAATGTTGGTTTAAGGCATTTTCCACGCTCCGGTGCCTCTCTGAGAGCGCCTTGTCCCCAGCGGGGCCGTACAATGGGCGCTTTCAGGGCCCCGGCTCCGCACGGCCCCCTTTTTTTTTTTTTTTTTTACCCGGAAAGATTTTAAAATAAACCTTTTATTCCCCCCCACCCCCCCCAAAATTCCCCCCCCCCCCCCTCCGGAGCAAAAACCAACCAACCAAAAAAAAAACCAAAACCAAGCCGCAAAAATTGGGGGCGAAAAATAATTCCCGTGGGATACTCGAGCCCGGTTAACGCGCGAGACCGCGGCGGAGCGCGAGCGGCGCGCGGCCTCTGCCGAAGCAACCCAGGGAGGGGGAAAACGTGTCACACCCCCACCCCCCCCCCAAATAACCTATTTTTGGCAGGAAAAAAAATAATTTGTCGCTAAAGGGGAGGCTCCGGCCTCACGGCCTGCAAAGGTGAGACCTACTCGTGCAACGAGTTGTGTCCGGCCTCGCAACCACCCCCCACCCCCCCCCCGAAAACCCGTTAATTCCCCAAGGCATCCCCGAAGCTTTTATATTTTCTTTTCCCTTAGAAATATAAATTCCTGGGGGGAGTGAACCAGAAAACCCTGTATTCAGCTTAATTATCCCCCCCGGCTGCAATCTGTGATCTCCGGGACAATTAAAAGCGCTTAATCCCGGCTGAAAAGCAAACAAGGTCGGAGGCGGCGTCTTCCTGCTTCCCCCCTCGCCCGCCGCCGGGGTCTCGCTCCCCGGCTGCAATATAAATATGCAATTAAAAAATCGCCGCTAATTGCTTCGCCGGGGGGGGGGGCGGCGGCGGTTCCCACCAGGAAAAAAAAAAAAAAAAAAAAAAAGCCAGGGAAAGGGATATGAAAAATACTTACTTTAAGAAAAAGGGGGAAAACTAGTAAAAAGAGCGTTTTCCACCCCAATAACGAAAAGTTGAGGCGGCTGTTGGGGTTGTGGTGCTCGGTGGGGGTTTTTTTTGGGGGGGATGCTCTTTTTTTTTGGGGGGGGGGGGGGGGGGGAGGTTGTTCTCCCCTCGGGGTTAATCCCCCGCTCTCCTCTCTCGCTCCAGCGCTAACAACCCCTGGCAGCTCTCGGCTCGTTAGCCCTTCCGCAAAGCAATTAAAGAGGTTGGAAAACGAGGGCAGCCGCTGCCCCGAGACAGGGCAGGAAGGGGTGGGGAGGGGGGGTTGGGGGGGGGGGGGGGGTCAGCCCCCAGATCCTAGGTGGGGTGTCATGGGCTAGTTTAGGGCTGCGGGGCTCAGCGCAGACCCCGGAGTGAGATTTCCGCCGGGCCGAGCGATGCTGCGCCGTCAGTAGGTTTCAGAGTGAACGAGCCCTGTGCTTGTCGAGGAAAAAAAAAAAAAAAAAAAAAAAACGTCGCATCCCCGCACCCCAAAATCCGGAAAATGGGTGACATCGCGGAGCAGCTCCCGGCACCTCTGGGGAGGTTTTTTTGCCCACAAATCTCGAGGTTTGGGGCAAAATGCTGGTGCCGGCGCGGGGCTGGGCTGGACCCAGCAGGATTAATTGGGGTAACGAGGCCAACTGTGGCCCTTTTTGGGGTGCAACTAAGGTTGGGGGTGGGGGTATTGATCCCTAATTGCTATTTTTTTATTTAACGCCGGTTTTAATTGCCGGGCCGTGGAGCCCCCCCCCCCCGCCCTCCCCGCTCCCCCCAAGCACCCCGGATGCAGCCAGCGGCAATCGCTTTGTCCCCCCCCACCCCAGGGCTTTATTGAACCTTTAAAATCCGAAGCGCGCGGTCGGTCGCCTTCACGGCGTTCGGGTGCTGCCACGGGAGCCCCCGCCAGGAGAAGGAGGAGGAGGAGGAGGAGGAAGAGGAAGAGGAGGAGGAGGAGGAGGAGGAGGCAGGTGGGGTGCAGGGGGCTCAGGTGGCGGGCAGCCAGACTTTCTGGGTGCTGACGACGTCGCTGAGCTTGCCCTTGATTTTCAGGAAATGCCTCTTGAACTCCAGGCCGTCGCCCTGCGCGGGGAGAGACGGGGGGGGGGGGGGCGGGGGTGTCGCATCGACGTGCGCCCACCTCGCGTCGCCTCCCGCCCTCCCTTGCACCCGCCGCGCAGGCCTTTGCGCCCGCTGGGCACCACCGTGCGCCGCCTCGCACCCGACCTGGCACGGCCCTGCATCACCTTGCATGGTCCTGCACCACCTCGCACCCACCTTGCATGGTCTTGCACCCACCTTGCACAGTCCTGCACCACCTTGCATGGTCCCGCATCACCTTGCACCCAACCTTGCATGGTCCTGCATCACCTTGCACCCAACCTTGCATGGTCCTCCACCACCTTACACCCAACCTTGCATGGTCTTGCACCCACTTTGCACGGTCCTGCATCACCTTGCTTGGTCTTGCACCCACCTTACGTGGTCTTGCACCACCTTGCATGGTCCTGCACCACCTTGCACCCACCTTGCATGGTCTTGCACCCATCTTGCACCCACTTCGCATGCTCCTGCATCACCTTGCTTGGTCTTGCACCCACCTTGCATGGTCCTGCATCACCTTGCTTGGTCTTGCACCCACCTTACGTGGTCTTGCACCACCTTGTACCCAACCTTGCATGGTCCTGCACCACATTACGCCCAACCTTGCATGGTCTTGCACTCACCTTGCGTGGTCCTGCACCACCTTACACCCACCTTACACGGTCTTGCACCACCTTACACCCACCTTACATGGTCTTGCACTACCTTGCATGGTCTTGCACCCACCTTGCATGGTCCTGCATCACCTTACACCCACCTTACATGGTCTTGCACCCACCTTGCACGGTCTTGCACCCACCTTGCACCCAACCTTGCATGGTCCTGCATTACTTTGCATGGTCTTGCACCCACGTTACATGGTCTTGCACCACCTTGCATGGTCCTGCACCACCTTGCACCCACCTTGCACCCACTTTGCATGGTCCTGCACCACCTTGCACCCAACTTTGCATGGTCCTGCATCACCTTGCACCCAACCTTGCATGGTCCTGCATCACCTTACACCCAACCTTGCATGGTCTTGCACCCACTTTGAACGGTCCTGCATCACCTTGCATGGTCCTGCATCACCTTGCACCCAACCTTGCATGGTCTTGCACCCAACCTTGCATGGTCTTGCACCCACTTTGAACGGTCCTGCACCACCTTGCATGGTCCTGCATCACCTTGCACCCAACCTTGCATGGTCTTGCACCCACTTTGCACGGTCCTGCATCACCTTGCTTGGTCTTGCACCCACCTTACGTGGTCTTGCACCACCTTGAATGGTCCTGTATCACCTTGCACCCAACCTTGCATGGTCCTGCATCACCTTACACCCAACCTTGCATGGTCTTGCACCCACTTTGCACGGTCCTGCATCACCTTGCATGGTCCTGCATCACCTTGCACCCAGCCTTGCATGGTCTTGCACCCAGCCTTGCATGGTCCTGCACCCACCTCGCACCCACTTTGCACGGTCCTGCATCACCTTGCATGGTCCTGCATCACCTTGCACCCAACCTTGCATGGTCTTGCACCCAACCTTGCATGGTCTTGCACCCACTTTGAACGGTCCTGCATCACCTTGCATGGTCCTGCATCACCTTGCACCCAACCTTGCATGGTCTTGCACCCAACCTTGCATGGTCTTGCACCCACTTTGAACGGTCCTGCACCACCTTGCATGGTCCTGCATCACCTTGCACCCAACCTTGCATGGTCTTGCACCCACTTTGCACGGTCCTGCACCACCTTGCATGGTCCCGCATCACCTTGCACCCAACCTTGCATGGTCCTGCATCACCTTGCACCCAACCTTGCATGGTCCTCCACCACCTTACACCCAACCTTGCATGGTCTTGCACCCACTTTGCACGGTCCTGCATCACCTTGCTTGGTCTTGCACCCACCTTACGTGGTCTTGCACCACCTTGCATGGTCCTGCACCACCTTGCACCCAACCTTGCATGGTCTTGCACCCACTTTGAACGGTCCTGCATCACCTTGCATGGTCCTGCATCACCTTGCACCCAACCTTGCATGGTCTTGCACCCAACCTTGCATGGTCTTGCACCCACTTTGAACGGTCCTGCACCACCTTGCATGGTCCTGCATCACCTTGCACCCAACCTTGCATGGTCTTGCACCCACTTTGCACGGTCCTGCATCACCTTGCATGGTCCTGCATCACCTTGCACCCAACCTTGCATGGTCTTGCACCCAACCTTGCATGGTCTTGCACCCACTTTGAACGGTCCTGCACCACCTTGCATGGTCCTGCATCACCTTGCACCCAACCTTGCATGGTCTTGCACCCACTTTGCACGGTCCTGCATCACCTTGCTTGGTCTTGCACCCACCTTACGTGGTCTTGCACCACCTTGCATGGTCCTGTATCACCTTGCACCCAACCTTGCATGGTCCTGCATCACCTTACACCCAACCTTGCATGGTCTTGCACCCACTTTGCACGGTCCTGCATCACCTTGCATGGTCCTGCATCACCTTGCACCCAGCCTTGCATGGTCTTGCACCCAGCCTTGCATGGTCCTGCACCCACCTCGCACCCACTTTGCACGGTCCTGCATCACCTTGCATGGTCCTGCATCACCTTGCACCCAACCTTGCATGGTCTTGCACCCAACCTTGCATGGTCTTGCACCCACTTTGCACGGTCCTGCATCACCTTGCATGGTCCTGCACCACCTTGCACCCAACCTTGCATGGTCTTGCACCCACTTTGCATGGTCCTGCATCACCTTGCTTGGTCTTGCACCGACCTTACATAGTCTTGCACCACCTTGCATGGTCCTGCATCACCTTGCACCCAACCTTGCATGGTCCTGCACCACCTTGCACCCACCTTGCATGGTCTTGCACCCACTTTGCACGGTCCTGCACCACCTTGCTTGGTCTTGCACCCACCTTACGTGGTCTTGCACCACCTTGCATGGTCCTGCATCACCTTGCACCCAGCCTTGCATGGTCCTGCACCCACCTCGCACCCACTTTGCACGGTCCTGCACCACCTTGCATGGTCCTGCATCGCTTTGCACCCAACCTCGCATGGTCCTGCATGGACCTCGCACCCGCCTCGCGTGGTCCTGCACCACCTTGCACCCAACCTTCCATGATCCTCCATCACCTCGGACCCACCTCGCACGCTCCTCCATCACCTCGGACCCACCTCGCACGGTCTCGCAAGTCCCCGCATCGCCTTGCCCCCACCGCGCCGCCATCGCGCGCCCGCCCTGACCCCCCCCACCCCGCCCCCCGCTCACCTTGGAGAGGCGAAAATCCACCAAAATCTTGCCCTCCATCTCCACCAGGTTCACCTTGAAGATGAGCTTGTTGTTCCTCCTGTCCGTGGTCGAGATGGTGACCTGCAAACCGGCAGCGAAGCGGGGGTGTCCCCAGATGATAGGCAGACGCAACGGCGTGGTCGGGGGTGTGGGGGGGGTCCCACTCCCTGATTTGACCCCCCGATCCCTACCTGGTTGGTGCAGCTCTTCTTCCAGCCGTACCCCATCTTCTCACACACCTCCTTCAGGGCGCGGTACGAGCCGTCGGCGTCCAGTTTGGTGAAGAAGCGCGTCATCCGCTTCACCAGCCGCTGCCACGGGCTCTGCCGGCCGCCCCCCCGGGCCAAAACACACACACACACAAAAAAAAAAAAACACAAAAAAAAAAACCAAACCCACCATCAAAAGTTACGAATCCCCGCAAAGTTGGAGCCGCAGCTCGGGAAAAAAATCCCGGCAACGTTGCGGAGCTGCACCCCCTGATGGCAAACGCCGCCAGCTGCAGCGCCCGGAGCCCCCGCGCGGCGAGGTGACGCCCCCCAAAATATTACAAACACCGGGCAAAATCGCACCGTTGCTCCCCCGCCATCCTAAATGCTGTGAAGGCGCTCCTTAATCCCGTCTCCGGAATGCAAAAGGCGCGTCCCGAATACAATAAATAGCGCAACGTGGGACCCCGGTGTTCTCAATCGGATGCATCCCCGATATCGTGACGTCGCTCCCCGATATTATATATACTGCGGAGTTGCATCCCAAATCCTGCACGGCTGCATCCCGGGATGCTAAAACCCGGCCAAGCCGCATCCCCGATATCGCCAAGTCGCTCCCTGATACGACACATAACAGGAATTTGCATCCCAAACGCTGCACGGCCGCATCCCGGGATGACAAAACATCGCAAAGCCGCATCCCCAGATGATAAAACCTGGCAAAGCCGCGTCCTGGGATGACAAAACCCGGCAAAGCCGCGTCCCCAGATGATAAAACCTGGCAAAGCCGCGTCCTGGGATGACAAAACCCGGCAAAGCCGCGTCCCCAGATGAAAAACCTGGCGAAGCCGCATCCCCGATATCGCGACGTCGCTCCCTGATATTATATATACTGCGGAGTTGCATCCCAAACCCTGCACGGCCGCATCCCGGGATGCTAAAACCTGGCAAAGCCGCATCCCCAGATGATAAAACCCGGCAAAGCCGCGTCCTGGGATGACAAAACCCGGCAAAGCCGCGTCCCCAGACGAAAAACCTGGCGAAGCCGCGTCCCCGATATCGCAACGTCGCTCCCCGATATTATATATACTGCGGAGTTGCATCCCAAACGCTTCACGGCCGCATCCCGGGATGATAAAACCCGGCCAAGCCGCATCCCCGATATCGCCAAGTCGCTCCCCGATACGACACATAACGGGAATTTGCATCCCAAACGCTGCACGGCCGCATCCCGGGATGACAAAACATCGCAAAGCCGCATCCCCAGATGATAAAACCTGGCAAAGCCGCGTCCTGGGATGACAAAACCCGGCAAAGCCGCGTCCTGGGATGACAAAACCCGGCAAAGCCGCGTCCCCAGACGCAAAACCTGGCGAAGCCGCGTCCCCGATATCGCGACGTCGCTCCCCGATATTATATACCCTGCGGAGTTGCATCCCAAACCCTGCACGGCCGCATCCCGGGATGCTAAAACCCGGCCAAGCCGCATCCCCGATACCGCAACATCGCTCCCTGATATTATATATACTGCGGAGTTGCATCCCAAATCCTGCACGGCCGCATCCCGGGATGCTAAAACCCGGCCAAGCCGCATCCCCGATATCGCCAAGTCGCTCCCTGATACGACACATAACAGGAATTTGCATCCCAAATGCTGCACGGCCGCATCCCGGGATGACAAAACATCGCAAAGCCGCATCCCCAGATGATAAAACCTGGCAAAGCCGCGTCCTGGGATGACAAAACCCGGCAAAGTCGCGTCCCCGATATCGCGACGTCGCTCCCCGATATTATATATACTGCGGAGTTGCATCCCAAATCCTGCACGGCCGCATCCCGGGATGCTAAAACCCGGCCAAGCCGCATCCCCGATATCGCAACATCGCTCCCTGATATTATATATACTGCGGAGTTGCATCCCAAACGCTGCACGGCCGCATCCCGGGATGATAAAACCCGGCCAAGCCGCATCCCCGATATCGCCAAGTCGCTCCCTGATACGACACATAACGGGAATTTGCATCCCAAACGCTGCACGGCCGCATCCCGGGATGACAAAACATCGCAAAGCCGCATCCCCAGATGACAAAACCCGGCAAAGCCGTGTCCTGGGATGACAAAACCCGGCAAAGCCGCATCCCCAGACGAAAAACCTGGCAAAGCCGCGTCCTGGGATGACAAAACCCGGCAAAGCCGCGTCCCCAGACGAAAAACCTGGCGAAGCCACGTCCCCGATATCGCGACGTCGCTCCCCGATATTATATATACTGTGGAGTTGCATCCCAAACGCTGCACGGCCGCATCCCGGGATGCTAAAACCTGGCAAAGCCGCATCCCCGATATCGCGACGTCGCTCCCTGATATTATATATACTGCGGAGTTGCATCCCAAACGCTTCACGGCCGCATCCCGGGATGCTAAAACCTGGCAAAGCCGCATCCCTGATATCGCAACATCGCTCCCTGATATTATATATACTGCGGAGTTGCATCCCAAACGCTGCATGGCCGCATCCCGGGATGATAAAACCCGGCCAAGCTGCATCCCCGATATCGCCAAGTCGCTCCCCGATACGACACATAACGGGAATTTGCATCCCAAACGCTGCACGGCCGCATCCCGGGATGACAAAACATTGCAAAGCCGCATCCCCAGATGATAAAACCTGGCAAAGCCGCGTCCTGGGATGACAAAACCCGGCAAAGCCGCGTCCTGGGATGACAAAACCCGGCAAAGCCGCGTCCCCAGACGAAAAACCTGGCGAAGCCGCGTCCCCGATATCGTGACGTCGCTCCCCGATATTATATACCCTGCGGAGTTGCATCCCAAACGCTGCACGGCCGCATCCCGGGATGCTAAAACCTGGCCAAGCCGCAGCCCCAGGAGCGCCACGTCCCATCCCGCCGTGACAAACGCTGCACGCCCAGCGTGCCCCCCACCCTGCCCGACCCCCCCGCCCCGTGCGGCACCTGGGAGCTGCCGGGGGTGCCGAGGAGCTGGCTGTTGAGCAGCATGTGCTCGGGGCAGGCGGGCTGCGAGAAGCTGATGCCCTGCACCAGGCGGTCGATGGTGGTGGCCCCGTTGTCCCACAGCGTCCCCCCCGTGCCGGGTTCCGGCTGCGACGTGGAATAGCCCGACTTCTCCTCGCTGCAAGGCAAGGGGAGATGGGGGACGGGGGGCGGGGGGGGGGGATCAGCAAGGACGGGGAAGGGGGAGAAAGGGGAAGCGCAGCGTTTTGGGATGTTCTGGGGCGCGCGCGAGGGTAAAGGCGGGTTTTGCGCTTGCACCGCCCCGGTGGGCACCGAACCGCTGCCGGGGGGGGAAGCGGGGAGAGCCCTGCGGCGTGCAAAGCCCCCCCGGCGCGGAAAGAACTGCAACGTGCAAACCCCCCCCGCCACCGGCGCCGTGCAAAGCCCCCCGCGCCGTGCAAAGCCCCGGAGCGCGCGAAGCCCCGGAGCGTGCGAAGCCCTGCGGCGCGCGAAGCCCTGCGGCACACGCGGAGGCCGGCGTCGCGCGCAGCCCCGCGACGCGCAGAGCCCCGCAGGGCGCAGGCCTGCCAGAAACCTCCCGCTGCCCCCGGAGCCACCACCCCGGCGGCACGGACACGCAGGGACATGGAGGGACACACAGGGACGTTGAGGGACGTACAGGGACATGGAGGGACAGGGACGGGGAGGGACATACAGGGACACGGAGGGACACAGAGGGACCCACAGGGATACAGAGGGACACAGAGGGACCCACAGGGACACGGAGGGACAGGGAC
This sequence comes from Chroicocephalus ridibundus, assembly GCF_963924245.1. Classification (NCBI taxonomy): domain Eukaryota; kingdom Metazoa; phylum Chordata; class Aves; order Charadriiformes; family Laridae; genus Chroicocephalus; species Chroicocephalus ridibundus. The sequence continues at coordinate 7,909,929 of NC_086301.1, read as the reverse complement.
GGGGAGGGATGTGCAGGGACACGCGGGGATGTGTAGGGACATGGAGGGATGCGCAGGGATGTAGAGGGACATAGAGGGACGTACAGGGACACGGAGGGACACGGAGGGACCCACAGGGACACGGAGGGACCCACAGGGACACGGAGGGACAGGGAGAGGGAGGGATGCACAGGGACACGCGGGGATGTGCAGGGACAGGGAGGGATGCGCAGGGACACGGATGGACACAGAGGGACCCACGGGGACACAGAGGGACAGGGAGGGACACTCAGGGACATGGAGGGACATACAGGGACATGGAGGGACACGGAGGGACGCAGAGGGACCCACAGGGACGGGGAGGGATGTGCAGGGACACGTGGGGATGCGCAGGGACACGGAGGGATGCGCAGGGACGTTGAGGGACACAGAGGGACATGGAGGGATGTGCAGGGACACGGGGGGACACAGAGGGACCCACGGGGACACGGAGGGACAGGGACGGGGAGGGATGCGCAGGGACATGGAGGGGCACAGAGGGACCCACGGGGACACAGGGGGACATGGAGGGACACGGAGGGACAGGGAGGGACACGCAGGGACAGGGAGCGGGAGGGATGCACAGGGACATGGAGGGACACAGAGGGACCCACAGGGACACAGGGGGACATGGAGGGACACGCAGGGACAGGGAGCGACACGCAGGGACAGGGAGCGGGAGGGATGCACAGGGACACGCGGGGATGTGCAGGGACAGGGAGGGATGCGCAAGGACACGGACGGACACAGAGGGACCCACGGGGACACAGAGGGACAGGGAGGGACACGCAGGGACATGGAGGGAGAGGGATGCACAGGGACACGCGGGGATGCACAGAGACGTTGAGGGACGCGCAGGGACATGGAGGGACGTACAGGGACATGGAGGGACACAGAGGGACGCAGAGGGACCCACAGGGACGGGGAGGGATGTGCAGGGACACGGGGGGATGCGCAGGGACACGGAGGGATGCGCAGGGACACGGAGGGACGCAGAGGGACGCAGAGGGACCCACAGGGACAGGGAGGGATGTGCAGGGACACGTGGGGATGCGCAGGGACACGGAGGGATGCGCAGGGACGTTGAGGGACACACAGGGACATGGAGGGATGTGCAGGGACACGGGGGGACACAGAGGGACCCACGGGGACACGCAGGGACAGGGAGGGGGAGGGATGCACAGGGACACGCGGGGATTCACAGGGACGTTGAGGGACATACAGGGACATGGAGGGACGTACAGGGACACGGAGGGACACAGAGGGACAGGGAGGGGGAAGGATGTGCAGGGACGCGCAGGGATGCGCAGGGACAGGGAGGGATGCACAGGGACGTAGAGGGACATACAGGGACACTGAAGGACGTACAGGGACACAGAGGGACAAGGAGGGACACAGAGGGACCCACAGGGACACGCAGGGACGGGAAGGGATGCACAGGGACACGGGGGGATGCACAGGGATGTTGAGGGACACACAGGGACATGGAGGGATGTGCAGGGACACGGAGGGACACAGAGGGACCCACGGGGACACAAAGGGACATGGAGGGACACGCAGGGACAGGGAGGGACACGGAGGGACAGGGACGGGGAGGGATGCAGAGGGACACGGAGGGATGCAGAGGGATGTGCAGGGACACAGAGGGATGTGCAGGGACGCAGAGGGACGCGGAGAGACACGGAGGGACGTGCAAGGACACGGAGGGACGCGGAGGGACGCGGAGGGACGCGGGGGCTCACCCGAGCGCGCCCTTCACGGGCGAGAAATCCATGTCGGAGCGGACGTGCTTGGAGAAGCCGCCGGGGGAGTCGGCGACCCCCCCCGAGGACACGCGAGCCCGCTTGACGCCTGCGAAGGGACAAGACGCCCAGTGACACCCCCCCCAAATTTGGAGGGGGGGGTTGAGGGGGGGGGCAGCGCGCTCCCCGGCGTCCCCTTACCCTTTTTGAGGGGTTTGCTGAACCACCGATCCTTCTTGATGTCGGGAATGGTGATCCTGGCCGTCGGGCTCTCCGTCAGGATCTTGTGCAGCAAAGCTGGGGGTGGGGGGGGGACACACACGGGACGGGAGATGGGTGACCCCCGGGGCGGCACCGGGAGCCGCCGGGTGCCGGTGACTTACCTAAGGGCGCCGAATCGATCTTCTTCCAAGGCGGGAGGTAGGTTTTCCGCTCTTTCCAGTCGCTGTATTCCTGGCAGGCGTCGCTGGGCTGGTCCCAGGGCAGCTCTGTCCCAGGGGAGAACCCGCGGCACCCGGGATACGTCCCCTTACGCATCCCACGCGTTCCCGGCCCCCTTTCATATACGGCCCCTACGGATTCCGTACACACACCCCCCTCCGCCTTTCACATACGCCCCTCTGCTTTTCATACACAACCCGTTATACATTCCGTACGTATTCCGTACGTACGCCCCTTATGCACCTCGTATACCGCCCCCCCCCCGCATTTCATATACACCCCTTATGGATTTCCTATGCAGCCCCTCCGCATCTCATATGCCCCCCCGTGCATTTCATATACGCCCCTAATGCGTTCCATATACAGCCCTTAGACATTCCATACGTACAGCCCTCGTACATTTCATACTCCCCCCTTATGCACTTCACGTCCCCCCCCCGGTGCATTTCACACACAGCCCTTATGCATTCCATACGTGCACCCCTTATGCATTTCATATACGCCCCTCACATATTTCATATACATCCCCCCTGCATCTCGTATACCCCCCCGCATCTCATATAATCCCCCCTGCATCTCATATACCCCCCATCTCGTATACCCCCCCGCATCTCATATACATCCCCTATGCATCTCATATACCCCCCCATCTCATATGCCCCCATCTCATATACATCCCCTACGCATCTCACATATCCCCCCATGCCCCATCTCATATACATCCCCTCTCCATCTCATGTACCCCCCCACACCTCATATACCCACCCCCCATCTCATATACCCCCCCGCATCTCATATAGCCCCCCATCTCATGTACATCCCCCCATCTCATATACCCCCCATCTCATATACCCCCCCATCTCATGTACATCCCCCCCATCTCATATACCCCCCCATCTCATATACCCCCCCATCTCATATAACCCCCCATGTCACATACATCCCCCCCACATCTCATATACCCCCCCATCTCATATACCCCCCCATCATCTCATATACATCCCCCCATCATCTCATATACATCCCCCCTGCATCTCATATACCCCCCCATCTCATATACACCCCCCCATCTCATATACACCCCCCCATCTCATATACATCCCCGCATCTCATACGCCCCCCCCCGCATCTCATATACATACCCCCCGCGTCTCATATACCCCCCATCTCATATACATCCCCGCATCCCATATACCCCCCCATCCCATATACCCCCCCATCTCATATACATCCCCGTATCCCATATACCCCCCCATCTCATATACCCCCCCATCTCATATACATCCCCGCATCTCATATACCCCCCCTGCATCTCATATACATCCCCCCCGCATCTCATATCCCACCCCATCTCATATACATCCCCGCATCCCCTATACCCCCCCCGCATCTCATATACCCCCCCCGCATCTCATATACCCCCCCATCTCATATACATCCCCCCATCCCATATACCCCCCCATCTCATATACATCCCCCCATCCCATATACCCCCCCATCTCATATACCCCCCATCTCATATACATCCCTGCATCTCATATACCCCCCCCGCGTCTCATATACCCCCCCATCTCCTATACCCCCCCATCTCCTATACATCCCCGCATCCCATATACCCCCCCGTCTCATATACCCCCCCGTCCCATATACCCCCCCCGTCCCATATACATCCCCGCGTCTCATATACCCCCCCCGCAATTCATATACCCCCCCATCTCATATACATCCCCCCCGCATCTCATATACCGCCCCCCCGCATCTCATACCCCCCCCTCTGCATCTCCCGCACCCCTGAATGCCCTTTACACACACACCCCCCCCCGCTGTGTCACCTGCGTCCCCCCGAGCGTGTCACCCCCCGCCCCCCCCCCAGGCCCCCCCCCTCCGCCGCGGGCGCCCACCTCCGGCCAGCATGGCGGTGAGCACCACGCCGCAGGCCCAGACGTCGACGGGCTCGGCCCTGAAGTGGGGGCGGCGCAGCAGCTCGGGGGCCACGTAGGGCAGGGTGCCGCACGTCCTGTTGAGCAGCCGCTCCCGGCCGTTGTGCCTGAAGACGGTGGCCAAGCCGAAATCGGAGATTTTCAGGTTGTCTGGGCCCCAAATTCATCAAAGGCGGAAAATTTCAAAAAGGGCGAAGGAAAAAAAAAAAAAGGGCGAGTCAAATCCCAAAAGCGGGCGGGAAAACGGAAAGGGCGACGGCGCGTGAACCGGAAAGCCACGGCGCAAGCGGGGAGGGAAAGGGAATTTCAAATCCATCTTAAAAGCAAAATTAAGCCAAGTTTCACAATTTTCGTTTTAAAATTAAAATCCGAAACCGAAAAGGAACAGCCGAAGTCGGAGCAAAAGGAAATTAAATTTCAAGCGAAAACGTCACAGCGCGAGGCAACGCAATTTAAAACTCAAAAAATTAATCTCAAAACTACCACCGAAATTAAACGAAGAGGAAACCTTAAGAGCAAAACTAAAAAGTAATTTAACGTTGAAAATTAATATTGAAATTAACAACACACTTAACGTTTGAAATGAAAATTTCAGATTTCAAACGTTTGAAATGAAAATTTCAGATTTCAAACGTTTGAAATGAAAATTTCAGATTTCAAACGTTTGAAATGAAAATTTCAGATTTCAAATTAAAGTTAAAAGTCATTTAAAGCCTCTTAAAATCAAAAGCAAACTTCAACCAAAACTCAAAACGAAAATTCAAAATCAAAAAGGTGACTTAAAACTTAAAATTAATCTTAAAATTAAAACCACCGTTAAACTAACCCTTTGCATTCGCTTTCAAAACGAAAAGTTAAAATAAAGAAGCGTTTTGCAATTTGAGTGCCGCGATTAAACGCAAAACTCAGTTAGATTTCAAAAATACATTTTAAAAAGCCGTTTTAACGTTCGGATAAAAAGTAATTTAAAACTTCAACGTTGAAATTAAGAGTGAGATCCCAGCGAATTTGGAAATTAAGTTTTAAAATAAAACATTAGAATTAGAATAAAATGCAAGAGAAGACTTTTAAGTCATATTAAAGTTAAAAAAAACCAAAGTTAAACTAATTTTTAAAGTGAAATTTTAAAATTAGAAATTAAAATTAAAGGCAATTTAAAGCTTAAAATCGATGTTAAAATTAAAACCAAAAGTAAACTGAATTTTAGAAGTAAAACGGAAATTAAACTAAATTTTCAAATTGATTTTTAAAATGAAAAACGAATGTAAAATTTCAAATCGCGGGCAAGACCAACAGGAAATTCAGTTTTGACGTTAAATTTTAATGCGAAAAGAGAAGGTAATTGAAAACCTAAAAGGCACATTCCACCAAAAAACCAAAAGCGAATTAACCCTTAACGGGAAATTTCGAAAGCGAGAAAGGAGTTTGCCGCGGCAAATTACCGTGGAAATTAAACCCCGAATCGAATCGAATCGCATCGAATCGACCCCCCCCCGCCCCAACCTCGCTCATCCAGCAGCAGGTTCTCCGGCTTCAGGTCGCGGTGGGTGATGCCGATGCCGTGCAGATAGACCTGGGCGGGGGGAGAGAAGGGTCAGCGTCGCGCGGGGCGGGCGGAAACCCGCCGCCGTCGTCGTCATCGTCGCCTTCGTCCGGCGTCGCCTCCGCGCTCACCACGCCGGCGATCAACTGCTGGAAGAAACGCTGCGCCTCCGGCTCCGGCATCCCGATATCCGGTTCTGCGCCGGTGAGGGAAAAAAGAAGAGCGTTGAAGCCTTCGTTTCGTTGTTCGACGCCGTCGCCGTCGCGGCGGCGACGTCGGCCGGCCGAGGCGGGCGGAGGCGGGCGCACCGATGCGGTCGAAGAGCTCGCCGCCGCTGCAGTACTCCAGGAAGAGGAACTGCGTGGCCCCCTCGCGCCGGTGGCCGTAGAACTTGACGACGTTCTCGTGGTTGAGCATCTTGTTGATGCAGATCTCCTTCTTGATGTTCTCCGGGCAGTCGGCCGCGCGCTTCATGTCCACGATCTTCACGGCCACGGCTTCCTCGGTGCGGCGGTTGACGGCCAGCTGCACCCTAAGGCGGGCAAGGCGGGGGGCACGTGACGGGCAAGTAGTAGTGGCCAAAGGAGGGGCAGGCAACGGCCAAGGAGCGGGCAAGCAGCGGGCAGACACAGGGCACGCAGTGGCCATGTAGTGGGCATACGACGGCCAAGCAGGGGGCAAGCAATAGCCACATAGTGCGCATGCAATGGCCAAGCAGGGGGCAAGCAGTGGCCAAGCAGGGGGCAAGCAGTGGCCACATAGTGGGCATACGATGGCCAAGCAGGGGGCAAGCAATAGCCACATAGTGCACATGCAATGGCCAAGGAGGGGGCATGCAGTGGCCACATGAGGAGCATGCAATGGCCAAGCAGGGGGCAAGCAGTGGCCACATAGTGGGCATACGATGGCCAAGCAGGGGGCAAGCAGTGGCTACATAAGGGGCATGCAATGGCCAGTCAGGGGGCAAGCAGTGGCCACATAGTGGGCATACAATGGCCAAGCAAGGGGGCAAGCCGTGGCCACACAGTGGGCATGCAATGGCCAAGCAGGGGGCAAGCAGTGGCCACATAGTGGGCATATGATGGCCAAGCAGGGGGCAAGCAATAGCCACATAGTGGGCATGCAATGGCCAAGCAGGGGGCAAGCAGTGGCCATGTAGTGGGCGTACAATGGCCAAGCAGGGGGCAAGCAGTGGCCACATAGTGGGCATATGATGGCCAAGCAGAGGGCAAGCAATAGCCACATAGTGGGCATGCAATGGCCAAGGAGAGGGCAAGCAGTGGCCACATGAGGGGCACACAATGGCCAAGCAGTGGGCAAGCGGTGGCCACATGAGGGGCATGCACTGCCCAAGTAGCAGGCAAGCGGTGGCCACATAAGTGGCAAGCAATGGCCAAGCAGGGGGCAAGAAGCGGCCATGTAGTGGGCAAATAAGGGGCATGTAACAGCCAAGCAGCAGGCAAACAGTGGGCAAGCAGTGGGCATACACAGGGCAAGCAATGGCCATGCAGCGGGCAAGTGGTAGGCGTGTGATGGGCAAGCACTGGCCAAGTAGCAGGCAAGCACTGGCCAACTAAGGGGCAGACAATGGCCAAGGAGCGGGCAAAGCAGTGGGCGCACGAGGGGCACGCAACAGCCAAGTGGCACGCAATGGCCAAGCAGTGGGCAAGCAGTGGGCAGCATGTGATAGCCAAGCACCGAGCACATAAGTGGCATGCAACTGTCAAGCAAGGGGCAAGCAGTGGCCACACAAGGGGCATGCAAGGGCCAAACAGTGGGCAAGCAGCGGGCACATAAGGGGCTCACAATGGGCAAGCAGTGGGCAAGCAGCGGGCTCACAACTGCCAAGTGGTGGGCAAGCAGCGGGCAAGCAGCGGGCATACACAGGGCAAGCAATGGCCATGCAGCGGGCAAGCAGTGGCAACATAAGGGGCATGCAATGGCCAAGCAGTGGCACGTAAGTGGCACGCAGTGGCCAACCAGTGGGCAAGCAGCAGGCATACACAGGGCAAGCAATGGCCACGCGGTGGGCAAGTAGTGGGCAAGTGATAGCCAAGCAATGAGCAAACAGTGGGCACATAAGAGGCATGTGATGGCCAAACAGTGGGCAAGTGGTGGGCATACACAGGGCAAGCAGCGGCCATGCAGCGGGCAAGCAGTGGCCACATAAGGGGCATACAGTGGCCAGGCAGGGGGCAAGCAGCAGGCACACAACTGCCAAGCGGTGGGCAAACAACGGGCACACACAGGGCAAGCAATGGCCACACGGTGGGCAAGTAGCAGGCAAGTGATAGTCAAACAATGAGCAACTAGTGGCCACATACGGGGCATGCAATGGCCAAGCAGTGGCCACGTAAGGGGCACGCTATGGCCGAGCAGGGAGCAAGCAGCGGGCATACACAGGGCAAGCAATGGCCACGCGGTGGGCAAGTAGTGGCCAAGTGACAGCCAAGCAATGCGCACGCAGCGGCCACATAAGGGGCACGCAGTGGCCAAGCAGGGGGCGAGCAGCGGGCACAGACAGGGCACGCAATGGCCACGCAGAGGGCATGCGGTAGCCAAGCAGCGGGCACATAAGGGGCACGCAATGGGCAAGCAGTGGCCACATAAGGGGGAATGCAAGGGCCAAGCAGCGGGCAAGCAGTGGCCACATAAGGGGGAATGCAAGGGCCAAGCAGTGGGCAAGCAGTGGCCACATAAGGGGCATGCAATGGGCAAGCCGTGGCCACATAAGGGGCATACAGTGGCCAGGCAGGGGGCAAGCAGCAGGCACACAACTGCCAAGTGGTGGGCAAACAACGGGCACACACAGGGCAAGCAATGGCCACACGGTGGGCAAGTGATAGTCAAACAATGAGCAACTAGTGGCCACATAAGGGGCATGCAATGGCCAAGCAGTGGCCACGTAAGGGGCACGCAGTGGCCAAGCAGGGGGCGAGCAGCGGGCACAGACAGGGCACGCAATGGCCACGCAGAGGGCATGCGGTAGCCAAGCAGCGGGCACATAAGGGGCACGCAATGGCCAAGCAGTGGCCACATAAGGGGGAATGCAAGGGCCAAGCAGTGGGCAAGCAGTGGCCACATAAGGCGGATGCAAGTGCCAAGCAGTGGCCACATAAGGGGCACGCGATGGCCAAGCAGCGGGCACATAAGGGGCACGCAATGGCCAAGCAGTGGCCACATAAGGGGGAATGCAAGGGCCAAGCAGTGGGCAAGCAGTGGCCACATAAGGCGGATGCAAGTGCCAAGCAGTGGCCACATAAGGGGCACGCGATGGCCAAGCAGCGGGCACGCCGGGGCGTGCAAGTGGCACACGCCGGGGGTCCCCCCGCGCAGGCAGCGGCTGTGCAAGGGGCGGGCGAGCGGCGGGGGCCAGCGGGCGAGCGGCGGGGGGCAGCGGGCGAGCAAGAGGCGCGCAAGGGGCAGCAGCCCCGACCCCCCCACCCCGCCCCCGGGCTCCCCCCGCCCCGGACTCACTCCCCGTAGGCGCCCTCGCCCAGCGTCTGCACCAGGTCCCAGTCCTCCACGAACGGCACCGCCATGCCCGGCGCCGGCCCCGCTCCCGCCACGCCGCCCTTTCCCGCCGGCGCCACCGCGACACGCCCCGCCTTGCGCGCGCAGCACGCCCGAGCCCCGCCCCCGGAGACTCCCGGGTCCTTCCGCCCGCCCGCCCGGAACGCCCGGGTCCTCCATCCACCGCCCCCCACATGTCACTGGGGGATACTGGGAGGCACTGGGAGGGCACTGGGGGATACTGGGAGGCACTGGGAAGGCACTGGGGGATACCGGGAGGCAGCGGAAGTGGCACCGGGGGATAGTGGGAAGCACTGGGGGATACTGGGAGGCAGTGGAAGTGGCACGGGAGGATACTGGGAGTCACTGAAAATGGTGTTGGGAGTTAGCGGGAGGCACAGGCATCATACTGGGGAGTACTGGGCCGATGCTGGGGATACTGGAAGGCACTGGGGGCTCCTGGGGGGCACTGGGAGTAGCCCAGGTGGTTACTGGGTGGCACCAGGGGATACCGGAAGGCACCGGGGGATATTGGGAGGCAGTGGAAGTGGCACTGGAGGATACTGGGAAGCACTGGGGGATACTGGGAGTCACCGGGAGGCACTGGCATCATACCGGAGAGTACTGGGCTGATACTGGTGATACTGGGAAGCACTGGGAGTGGCCTAGGCGGTTACTGGGAGGCACAGGGGGATACTGGGAGGCACTGGGAGTGGCCCTGCCAGTTACTGGGTGGCACTGGGGGATACTGAGAGTGGTACCAGGAGTTACCGGGAGGCACTGGGGGATAGTGGGGGATACTGGGAGGCAGTGGAAGTGGCACTGGGGGATAGTGGGAGACACTAAGAGTGGTACTGGGAATTACCGGCAGGCACTGGCATCATATGGAGGGTACTGGGCTGATACTGGGAGGCACCGCGGGCTCCTGGGAGGCAGGGGGAGTGGCCCAGGTGGTTACTGGGAGGCACTGGGAGTGGCACTGGCCGTTACTGGGAGGCACTGGATGCCTTGGTCCCTCCCCCAAAGCATGACCCAGCCCCGCTTTGGTCCAGATTTTCACCCGAATCACCGAAAAGCATCAAAAACGCCCCCAAAATCCCTCCCCACACATTGGTGGAGGCGGAAAAATCCCCACCAAAATGGCCTTTTTTAATTATTTTTTTTTTTTTTAATTATTATTATTCGTAATTCTTCGTTAATCAACCCCCGGCAAAAGCCGTTATTTCTGATTGGGCGACGGCTCCGTGCGTATATAAAAATCACTCCCCGGCGGGCAGGGACGGGCAGGGACGACGTCCCGCCGCTGCCTGCGATAACCAACGGTATAAAACAAAAATAAATCAACTGCCCCCCCCCATCTCCCCCAACGAAAAAAAAAAACCCAAATCCCCCCCAAAATATTTCTGCTTCACAGGCAAAGGCTGGGTCAGTGCGGTGCGTGGCGCGGCCGGCGGCGGCTCCTCTACGTCCTCGACAAGCCACGGTTATCCAAATCCTTCACCTGGGTGGGGAGAAAGGGCTCAGTTGGGTGATATTTCATGGTTTTTTTCCCAAATTTGGGGAGTTTGGGCTCATTTCGGGGCCGTACCTTGTATATTCGGACCAGCCAGTGCTCTGTGGTGTACGCCTCCTCCAGCACGTCCAGCTCAAAGTCCTTGTTGCCGATCTCGGCGTTCCTCACCCGGTCGTAGCCCGGCGGTCGCTCTAGGAGAGGGCAGGGTACAGTGGGGGCTGCCACGTCGCGCCCCCAGGACGTGGGGCGCCCCAAAAGCGGTGCGTGTGTCCCCCCCCGCCCCGGGAGGAGGGTTCTGGGGACTTACTGGCCTCGGTGTAGACCTGGCCGAAGCGGTAGTAGCACATCTTGTACATGAGGCAGTTGAGGAGCACCGGGGAGCCCTCGCGGTCCACCCGGAACTCCCCCGTGGGGGTGTAGTAGTCGTGCTCCTTGATGTGGCGGCCCGTGTCCGTGCTGCCCCCGATCCGCACCATCCACAGGAACTTGTTGATGTCTGAAAGGCGGAGAGCAGAGTTGGGGGGTGGGGGGCAAAGAGTTGAGTCGGGGACAGAGAGCGAGGGGTTGAATGGAGTTGGGGGGCGAAGAGCGAGGAGGTGAGCTGCAGGGCAAAGAGCGAGGAATTGAGTGGAGTTGGGGGGCGAAGAGCGAGGAATTGAGTGGAGTTGGGGGGCGAAGAACGAAGAGTTGAGTTGGGGACAGAGAGCGAGGGGTTGAATGGAGTTGGGGGCAAAGAGCAAGAGTTGAGTTGAGTTGGGGGGCGAAGAGCGAAGAGTTCAGTTGGGGGGCGAAGAGCGAAGAGTTCAGTTGGGGGGCAAAGAGCGAAGAGTTCAGTTGGGGGGCAAAGAGCGAAGAGTTCAGTTGGGGGGCAAAGAGCGAAGAGTTGAGTGGAGTTGGGGGGCAAAGAGCGAAGAGTTGAGTGGAGTTGGGGGGCAAAGAGCAAAGAGTTGAGTGGAGTTGGGGGGCAAAGAGCGAAGCAAAGAGTTCAGCTGGGGGGCAAAGAGCGAAGAGTTGAGTGGAGTTGGGGGGCAAAGAGCTGAGTGGAGTTGGGGGGCAAAGAGCGAAGAGTTCAGTTGGGGGGCAAAGAGCGAAGAGCCGAGTGGAGTTGGGGGGCAAAGAGCAAAGAGCCGAGTGGAGTTGGGAGGCAAAGAGCGAAGAGTTCAGTTGGGGGGCAAAGAGTGAAGAGTTGAGTGGAACTGGGGGGCAAAGAGCGAAGAGTTGAGTGGAACTGGGGGGCAAAGAGCGAAGAGTTCAGTTGAGTTGGGGGGCAAAAAGCGAAGAGTTCAGTTGAGTTGGGGGGCAAAGAGCGAAGCAAAGAGTTCAGTTGGGGGGCAAAGAGTGAAGAGTGGAGTTGGGGGGCAAGAGCGAGGACTTGAGTTGGAGACAGAGAGCGAGGGGTTGAATGGAGTTGGGGGCAAAGAGCAAGAGCTGAGTCAAGTTGGGGGGCGAAGAGCTGGGTTGAGTCGAGTTGGGGGGCAAAGAGTGAGGAGATGAGTTGGGGGGCAAAGAGTTGAGCTGGGGGGCAGAGGGCGAGGAGTGGAGTGGAGTTGGGGGGCAAAGAGCAAAGGGCCGAGTGGAGTTGGGGGGCAGAGAGTGGAGTTGGGGGGCAAAGAGCGAAGAGTCAAGTCGGGGGCAAGCAAAAAAGGTCCGTGCAGCTCCCAGAGAGGAGCGTTTTGGTACCGTTTCCACTTGGCAGCCCCAGCTGAAGGTGGGACTTTGCTCCTCTGGAGCTGTTTTGGAGACGCTTGTGCCACCAGTGCTGCCTGGGTGGGTTTGACCCAGCTCAGAGCAGACCTTACCGTCAGAGGAGTACCCGGTGAGGCCTCCAAAGATGACCAGCACGTAGCTGACGTCCAGCTCCCTCATGATCTCGTAGGCTTTCTCCTCTGTCGACGCCATCGCCTGGAGGGGACACAGCGTCAGTCACGCCACGCGGTGGCCTCGAAAAGTCAGGGCAAGGCGGCGGGCGAGGGAAGGACCTACCTGACCGACGCGGGAGATATGCGTGTTGTTCCAGGTGTTGTTGTCCACCAGGATGGTCCGGTTGGCCATGGCGGTTATCTGGTACCCATAATCCCACCAGGACATCACCTTGGCGTCCTGCACCCAAACACCAGACGAGCCGTCAGCACCTCAGCGGACAACGTTGGGTCCTCACCGCCCAAATCACCACCGTTTACCTCCGGCGTGTTGTGACGCAGCCAGTAATAAGCTTCTCTGAAGTCATCGAAGATGATCCTGCTGCCGTCCCCACCCCGGGCGGACAGGACAATGGAGGGGGAGGAGTACGCCTCGCTGGTCACCCAGGTGGAGTGGAAGGTGTATGTGATCAGGAAGAAAGCCATGACCAGGATCATGCCACTGGCAACCTGGGGGAACAAATCAGGGTCAACGCTGGAGGGCAGAGGCCACCAGCCTCCTGCACTCGTCCCCACCAGGCCCAGGTGTCTTCTCCTCCTTCCCAAGCCAGCCCAACACTCACTTCGTTTTTGATGGGGTAGGTGGAGTCTTGCTGCTTTTTGCTCTTCTTGTCCGGCCGGCTGATGTCCAGGTTCTTCATGTAGGTGGACAGCACCTGAGAAACCCCGATGCCGGACAGGATGCACATCACCGGGGCCAGCACCAGCATAAGACGCACCTATGGGCAACAGCAGAAGAGTCAGGGCCCGTTGGCGAAGAAATTGGGGCAGAAATCTGAAAGAAGAGGGAAATTAAATGCCGTCCCTAATTCAGCAGAAACATCAGCCTCAAGATAAACCCGTAGCTGATTTTTTGTAGTGGGTGCAGACTGGGAGCTGCCACCATCTCAGGTGAACATCTCCGAGAACTTGTTCTCTGAAGGCCACGGTGCAGAACTGACCTCGATTTAACACCCTTGGGCAAGTGGAGGTGGAGCCAAGACTCAGTACATGCCTCCGCACACAGAAATCAACCCGCATTTAGGGCTCGGGGTGCCAGAGCGAGAGTGGAAACGGGCTCATAAGCAGCCGTCTCTCATCGGTCCCTGCTCGGCTGCCTGGAGAATTTGGTTGGGTTTGCAACTCAGCTATGGGACACCAGGAACCACCCAGTGGGTGGCCGCGTGGAAGCAAGGGACACCAAACCCAGGAAGTTCTGCAACACGGCTGCACAGAGGGGTGAATAAACCCATTTTAAGGAAGGGAGAAAAGCCCCGTGAACAGTTCAGCCCGCTCAGGGTGGAAGAACCGTCCTCAACAAATTCAGAAAAAGAAATCAAAGCAGCTTCGTTAAGCCCATTCCGTCATCCTGCTCGTGCCCGGCAGGCAGCAGCGCTCACCATCACAGCCGAGAAGTACATGCTGGTCACGCCGTACATGATGATGAAAATGCGGGCGTCCGAGAGGTTACTGAAGCAGTAGTACAGACCCACTGCGACGAGGAAAGAGAAACGGGTCAGGTTCACCTTCCCGGAATAAAAAACAGCCGGCAGAGGCCCGCAGCACCGCGAGGAGACGGGAGGCTGCGGGAGGCGGCCGGCAGAATAAAACCCTCCCGGTGCGGTACGGTGAAGTGAATGCATCGGGGTGCGACGATATCTGCGCTGGGCTCACCTGGGAACATGAAAACCAGAAGCTGCAGGTCAAAGTAATAGGAGGACCACGTGGTGGGCTGGTGCTCGGAGACGGAGGCGATGATGGGGATGTTGTTCTTTGCGTAGGAGGGATCCAGCAGGGAGTAGAAACGCCCCGTCCACGGGGAGATTTTCCCTAGGAAAGAGGAGGAAAAAAAAAAAACAATCATACTCGGTTCCAGCAGAGAGTAACCCGATACGTTCTCTCACACGGGAAGCACGTGCAAGGCTGAATGAGCAATCCTGGACCCCGTTTAACATCTCTATTACTCAAAACTGCCATTTTAGAAAAGAAATACGGTGCAATTTTACCCTAAAAAGACTTCTCCCCCGCCCGACCTAAATTTTTAGCATCTCTTCGCTACTACAGATCGCGATTCAGTTTCCAAAGCATCAGCTCAGCGGCCCCAGCGCGCGCTGAGTCACGGCGGGTTTCTCTCTGCGCCTCGTATCGCCCGGAGCTGCTGCTTCAATATTTCCCTGCTAACGCGCAAATTAGGGCAGGTCCCCCTCAGAGGGGGACTCGCAAGCACTGAAATGCGGGCGGTAACGCGGAATCAGGATTGAAAAACGACGTGCTCTTCAAAGGCCCCAAAGGAGGCGAAGCTGGGGGTGAAACGCACTCGTCGTGGCCACCACCTCGGGCTACCTGTCAGCATCAGCACGGCCCCGATGGTGAGGAGGACGAAGCCGACCAGGGAAATGACGCTCCTGAAGAGGATTTCGAACTGCTGCGGGTTCAGCTTGCTCCGGAGGTAGTCTACGAAGGCGTGGATCTGACACAAGCCGAAGACTCCAAGGGCAGCCATGTGCTCCGAGGAGAGGACGGGCTGCGAGCAGGGGAGAGCGTCAGCAGATGCAGAAAACAAGAGCCGCGCTGTGCCCGATATTTTTGCTTTTCACAAATCACTTCTCAGCAAAACCGCTGCCCGAGTCACAGGAAACCGTCCCCTCCCCGCTGCCCTGAGTCACTTTCTTACATCGGCTTCGATTCCCAGATAGGAATCCACGTGGAAAATTAAGGCGATTCTCTTGGAAACGCAAGCTAAGCAGGCATTTTTCCTGTGATACCAAGACAGACCCTGGCCTGTGCGTTTCCTTCACCGAAAACGGAAATATTTTCATGAAAGGTAACCGATGCCGCGAAGGTTATTAGCAGCTTTGAAAGTCATCCAGCGCCTCCAAAAGCTAATCTTGCCAAAGGTCGCAACAAATCAGCGCAACGGGAGCTAGACTTGAAGCCAGCACCCAATTATAATGTCACCAACAAAGGCAAGAAGAGAAACCGGGTGCCAACTCGCTGCTGTTCTGCTACAACCCGTGAAATGACCGTCCTCGAGTCCGCAAACCATTCCGGTCCCCACCTGGAAGCCAACAAAGGAGATCTGCATGGAGAGGATGGTTCCCAAGCAGTAGACAGTGCAATAGGCTACGTAGATCCTGTGGGAGAAGCGGCCGGTCAGCATCAGCACGAGAACGTGCAAGGGGATGAGGTTAATCAGAAAGACGTAGCCGCCCCACGAGGAGACCTGCCAAGAGAGAAAAACAAACAAAAAAACCCCCACGAGTTCCAGGACTGAACAGGTCGCACAGCAGAGGTCAAAGGTGTCAGGATTGATTTTCCCGGGATCAGGTGCAGGATTTTCAGCCAGCCGTTGAGGACGCCCTTGGAGAGGGCGGATCTCAGTCACAGCCGCCAGAAGCCCGGATTTTTCAATGCCGTTAATAAAACCTTGCACAAAAACCCGCTAGTTTCGCTAAGTGGAAAGGAATGAAGAAAGCGTACGTTCGATTTCCACACCAAGCCCTTCAGAGAGGTTCCAGCTCCCTGGATACAAGGATGCAGGAACAGCAGGCCACGTATTTTTGCTCGGCGTATCAGAAACACCTCGGCGCCGGGAGAAGGAACACTTACCATGTAGAAATAGGCAAGAGCACACATCGCCGCCCAATAGATGGAGCCGGTTTTGACGGCTTTGATCCACATGTAGTAAGTTAAGAGCATGCAGAATATGGCGATACCTGGGTGGAAGGAGACAGAAAGGTCAAAGCAAGCTCACATCAGCCCTGAAATGTCAATATAATCTCTGAGGAGCACCACAGCGCCCAGTTGCCTTTAAAATATATATATAAATGCGTTTGCTGCTCCATCAGAAGGTGGAACGGCACCTCGTACAAAGAGCTAGGCTTCGGAAACGGGCTTCCTCTCTGATTTCTAGATCGAAACGCTGTGATGTTTGTGTCTTGCTGCCGGTAACAGCTCACGGGGCCTCTTCAAGCCACAGCAGCTAGCCTTTCTAGATACAGCGACTCCTTACGTCGCCCAGACACGGGAGGAGAACCTGGATTCTCCTCCCGTAGGCATCGACGACAGGATTGCTCCCTTTGCCAGCCCCAAAGTCATTGCCAGAACAGAGAGAAAACCCCGGGGGAGTCGCGCAGCAGCTCCGATCTCAAGCAGAGATTGTGGAGGCGGCAAAACCCTTTTTGTTTGCAAACAAGGATACTCGGGGAAGGGGGTGCGCTCGCTGCCGGAGTCGGGAAACGCTCCCTTCTCCTGAACTGCATAGGCGAGAACGGCCAAGGATCTCCGAGCGGTTGGGTTAGTTCAACTGCAGGGACCCAGCGGGGCTCGCTGGGCGAGGACGGTTCCTCTGTCATGCCCTGCAGCGTCTTTGCCATCGTGTTCCAGCACCCAACGTTCCTTACGGGTTTCCCTGCTCTGAGGGTCGCAAACTCACCTTCGTTATCGTAGGAGCCGGCAACAGATCGAGAGATGTACCCGGGCACAACTGCGATCATGGCGGCAGCAAGGAGCCCTGCCCCTGCATCCTGGGGGAAAAAACACAGCCAAAGGGGGGAAAAAGCCATCAGGTTTTAGGGCTTTTGTTATCGTGCCACACTACACACGGATACGCCTCGAAGGAATAAAAATAGAGCGTTGAAATGAAACTTTAAAGCTGATCTCCCATTTCCCAGAAGTTCTGGCTTTTGAGCAGCGCGGTGGTCACCTCCAAACTGCCGATACAGCTGCCCGCTGCCTTTCTGCGCTCCTCCGTAAAGCAAAAGCCTCCAAAGGCGCGCCCCGATTTTCCCCTTACCTTGAGCTCTTTGGTGAGGTGGTAAGTCACTATGGTGGTGAAAGAGGAGAAGAGGGGAGCCAGGAACACGCAGACGTTTCGGATGTCGATGGTGATGTGGAAGAAGTGCAGCACGTGGTAAATTGCTGCCGACGTGATCATCAGGCCTGCGGGACAGAAACGACATCGTTATCAGGGCGCTCTCGCTCTGTTCGCAACACCGGAGGTCGTTAAGTTTCAAATTAACAGCAGGGCAGTCCAAAGTCTCATCCTGGCCTCGATGAAGGGCATCCCCGAGCTCCCCTCCTCTCCCAGCTGGCGTTCAGGGCTCTGCTTTGCGTACGCTATTTGCCCCTCTCATGATTTTCCCTCATGTGAGGCGCGTTTCGGCTCAGCAGAAGGCCGACAGCTTACCTGGATAAATGGTGCCACCGATAATCCTGCCCAAGGGGTACCACGCTCGGTCGTCAAACCAGTTGTGGAATTTATAGAAGCCCTCCTCCGCCAGAAAGCGGGTTGTGCGGTAGTTAAAATACCTGTAACAGCGACAAGCACTAAGCATCTCCGCATCGGGACGGAGGGATACTGCCTGCTCACCGCTCCTCGGGTCACAAGCGCAGTCCTTAACGAGCCTTCTTACAACGAGGCAGCTTTCGACAGGCACTTCGCCTGTCAAATTGCATGCCCGTTTGGATACCCTTCTCCAACGTCTAGGGGTAAAACGGCATTGAAAGGGCTGACCGGGTTTTCCCGGCAGAGGGAATTAGTCCATTTTCCCTAGACTGCTGCAAACCTCAGCTGCAAGGGTCCATCCCTCCTCCTAGGGGCTTTAAAAGTGGGTTTGCGAAGGTAACGTTCTCCCTCGCGCCTGATTGAACCAGCAACAAGCCTGGGTTGTGGACACAAGGTGTACTAGGAGCGCTCTCTCCTGCTGTGCCCTGCTCAGGTAGAGAATAACCACGGCCCAGCATAAAAGCAGTGTTGGGCGATTAATTAGATCCAGGCTGCAGGATGAGTCCTAGGAACCGAGAAGTGAATTTCGGGTCTGGAAGAGGAAAAACTAGCTTTACTGAAAACTGCCCTCCAAATCCCTCATCCTCAACGGGGATTAACTCAAGGCCCAGCGAACACCACCCGCATTCTGCATGCCCCAGGAGAGAAAAAACCCAGCAGGCCCCAGGAAATGAAAGGGGAGGAAGACACTTACGGGTCAAATTCATGGATGACGCTTTCAAATCTCAGGACGGAAAAAAGCCTCGTGGAGAAAGCTGCAAACACAGAAAAAGGGCAGAGTGAACCTACAGCACTGGCCGAGCCAGAGTTACGTCAGGTTTATCTACTTTTTTGCTGGATTAAAATTGTTTCTGTCTTAAACTGGTCATTGGGAAGCTAAAGAAAGATGCAGTTTTCAAAGGAAAAGGTACAGAAAGAGTAAAGTGGTCACTTAAGGCACGCTTTATAGACAGATGAGAGCTTCACAACCTATAAAAGAGATGACGCAACAGAGGTGGCTCCAGCCCGGGGTCCCCCTTTGAGGGCACCAGCAGCCACCCGCAGTGCCAGGAGGCACTTACAGAGCACAGCTGCCATCGACAAGATGAGGAGCTTGAGCAGAGTGTCTTGCTTCTCGTAGGAGAGCCGGAGAAACCCCAACTTGGTCATCTTCACATCAAAGGCAGAGCTTGGGGATGCCTGAAGACCTGAAAACGCAGAGGGAAGATGATCAAAGAGCGAGGCAGCGCCCAGCCCCACAACGTCCCTAAACATTTCGTGAAACAGGACCTTAAATACCCCGCTCCTGCCCAAGGAGGTTGTGTCCACCTTTAACCCCACCAATGCCCCGTGCCTCCCTCCCCCAACCCCCCCTTGCCTCCCATCCTCACCTGATCAGCTGCCCCAAGTCTCGGCTGAGGTTCTTCTTTCTTTTACAGAGACCAGAACTTCTTAGGGGCAGAGGACGAGTCTGTTTCTCTGCGTACAAAACAAAACCAATCTGTAAGCTCTTCACAAACCCCCTAAATTTTCCCTGGCTGGGCTCTGGAGTTTAACCACGACCCGTAAGCGATGCATTAAAACAGCAATCCATGGAGACCGCAAGAAGTCAGTGCTGTTTTCTCATATATAGGAAGTCCGAATGGCTCCTAGCTGCTCCCACTTTGAGTTATTTACGCTAAACTTATACATCCCAGTGGTTTGCTAACGCGGCCCAGCGCAGTTAAGTCAGCTTTGTTTATATGGGACAACTTGGTGGTTTAATTCAGCCTCCCTGGCTGCAGGAAGAGACAGCAAAATCCAGATATTAAACACCAAGGAAGTGAAACTGTGGCCAAAGAATAACGTCTTTCTACTCTTGAAAACACTCCGATTTCTTTAAAATGCTTCTTTACCCAATCAATTAGGAAAAATACCCCACCACTCCCTGCAGGTTCAGTCCCAGAACCGGCAGATAAACCCTCAGCTCTCCTCTCTGAGCAACAAGGCCAGGGAGGGCAGATTTGGACAGGCTGAGATTTAAAAATAAAATACAAACCGGGCTTGGAAAAAAATCTCTCTGCGACCTAGAAGTGATTCCGACTTGCACGGATTTGTCACTAATTGATACAGAAATAAGCCCGTTTTGTAATTATTTCCTGGTTCCCCTGGGGATAATAAGCAGCAGCTAACGATGACAGAATGCAGATGCCTCCCGGGCACAAGTGGCTCTGCCACCGAGGTACCACCGGCACCCTGATTTCCACAGCTCCGGCAGATGACACACAGGGCGTGGGGGGGACCCTTCGCCACCCAGTAACGCCACAGCTACTGGGAAAACCAGCAGCACCCGGCCAGTGCCCAGATCCTGGGCTGGGAAGGCAGAAAAGCTGTCCTGGGGCCATGGACCTTCCTCTCATCACCTGACAGACCAAGGCACCCCATAACGCCTCACCCCACAGGCCTAGGCAGCCCACAAGGCCCCGGCACCCCACAATCCCACAGCCTCAACCCTGCAGACCTGGACACCCCACAACCCTGCAGCCCCTCACCCCACATGCCTGGGCATCCTCCAACCCCACAGCCCACAAGTCTGGGTACCCCATAACCCTACAGCCCCTCACTCCAGAGACCTGAGCACCCTTACAAAGCCCGGGCACCCCCTCACCCCACAGGCCCACACCCCACAGACCTGGGCACCCCACAATCCCACAGCTCCTTCACCCACACGGCTCCCTCACCTCACAGACCTGGGCACCCCGTAACCCCTCACCCCACAGACTTGGGCACCCCACAAGGCCTGGGCACCCCTCACCTCACAGGCACTCACCCCGCAGGCCCAGGCACCCCACAACCTCACAGCCCCTTGCCCCACAGACTTGGGCACCCAACAAGGCCCAGACCCCCTCCCATCCCACAGGCCCAAGCACCCCACAAGCCCTCACCCCACAGACCTGGACACCCGACAAGGCCCAGGCACCTCCTCACCCCACAACCCCTTACCCCACAGGCCTGGACACCGCACAGCTCCACAGCCCCCTCACCCCACAGACCCGGGCACCCCACGGCCCCTCGGTCCACAAGGCCCGGGCACCTCCTCACCCCACGGGCCCCCACCCCACGGGCCCAGGCACCCTACGACCCCACACCACTAGACCCAAGGCCGCCCCCGCCCGCCACCCGGGCCGCGGCCCTCACCCGGGCGCCGCGCTGGGCCCCGCCGCCCCGGCCATCCGCCCCGCGCAGCCGCCCTCGCCCGCCGCCGCGGCCCGCCCCCGCCCCGCCCCTCCCGCTCGCCATTGGTCCTCACCGACGCCGCTCCGGATGCGGCGGCGCTCATTGGCCGCGGCGCCTGGGCGGGCTGCGCGCGGCGCCTGCCCGAAGGGCGGGGCCGGCGGCGAGCGAGGCGTGACGTGTCCGCCCGGGCTTGGGGCGCCCCGAGGGGGCGGAGCCGGGCGGGTCACGTGGGCGGACGCGGAAGCGGGCGGTTCCCGCCACGTGGGTGGCGAGCGGGGGAAGGCGGCGGCTGGCCACCGTGGCCATCCCCGGACCCCGGTGGCCCCGAACGGCCCATGGGCGGCTGAGAGAGAGAAAGAGAGGGGCAGGCGCAGGACGGCTGCGAATCGTGATTCCTCCGTTTAATGTTTCAGTGTGAAAAGACTAGTGAAAAGTCGGTAAACCGGCCCAAAAACGCAATAAAACCCGGCGGTTTTGGGGACGTCACCGGTTCCTCCCCCACCCCTACCGGTCCGGTACATGCACGGGGATGAGATGGCACGGGTACAAAAAGAGTCCGCTATAAAACCAGGGCAGGGTACCAGCCGGCTCTTGGAAACTCACAAAGGTGTTAAAAATCCGTATTCTTTTTCCCCCCAAATCCCCATTTTTTTTTTAATGTGGTGGCGAGGGGAGAGGCAGAACCGCCATCGACGCCTCGGTGGCCTGCGTCCCGGCGTGTCCCCTCCCGTGGCGGGGGCTGGAGGGGCTCAGTGGCCCGGAGAAGCTGCGTGTTTGGCCGGAGAGGGCTGCGGGGAGAGGAGCCGGTCGGAGGAAGAAGAAGGGGAAGAGGAAGCACCGCTGAGGGCAGACTGAAGGTACACGGTCTTGTGAAAGAGTCTGTTGCTGAGGAAAACCACCAAGGAGAAGAGCCGGAGCTGGAAGTGGCTGGAAGGGAAGAGAGCCCGTCAGCTCCTGGCGACGGAATTCCCGCCCCCCCGGCAGGATTTTGGGGGGGTGGTGGGTGATTTTGGGGTGATTTCAAGGGGATTTAGGGCCCGGGGAGGTGGGGACTCACTAGGTTTTGCCGGGGGTCCTGGCTTCGTTGGCGCTGATGATGAAGAGGGGGAAAAGGATGGAGAAGAGGCAACCGCTGGAAGGGGAAAAATAATAATAATTAAAAATTATTAAAAAATACTAAAAATACTAAAAATAATAAAAAGGGGGGGGAAACGGCGTCACCTGATGATGTAAGAGGACTGCATCGCCGTGAGGAAAGCCAGCGGCAAGCCGAAGCCGAAGTAGTAGGGCCAGTTCCTCTCGATGTTGGACAACCGTTGGTGCATCTCGATGCCTGGCGAGGAGGAAAAAAACCAAAAAAAAACCCAAACTCTTCATTCTGGTTAAAATGGAAGGAAAAAAATGAGCCTCCGGATCCCAAATCCAGAGGAATTCCCCTCCAAAAGGCCTCACCTTTGTTAAACCAGCGGTACTCGAAGCAGTAGAGGGAGTAGAGCAGGGACATGTGGAGGAGGCTGACCAGTTGGCCCACCAGGTCGATGGGGAAGAGGCTCACGATCATCCCCTGGGATTTTAATTAAAAATAAATTTACAAAAAAAAAAAAAAAAAAAAAAAGAAAAGCTGTGGATTCTCTGGATTTAGGGGAAAACACGGCCCCGGAGGGAGGGGGTTTGTTCATCTCACCTGGATGAGGAAAAGCGCCTGCAGCAGGAGGTTAAACAACATGTCGGCGATGATTTTGCTGACGCTGGGGAAGGGGTGAGGTTTCCTGCCGGACACTTCGAACGCCAGATCCGCAATGTCCTGCAGGGGAAAGAAACCCCCCAAAAATAAAGAAAAAGGGTCTTGAGGAAAATTAAATGAAAAGCAAAACAGGCACTTCGGGGAAGTGAAGTTCAAAAGAGGCGGAATGAGCTGGTTTTGCCCACCCAGAGCCCGCTTTTCAGGTGGGATTTCCTCTGACATCAAAAAGCCACCACCCCCCCACCCCCGGGTGCCACCTCAACGAAGAGATTCCCCCCCGTCCGTGTCCCCGTCACCTACCTGGAACCAGATGGCATTGACCACCTTACTGAGCACGAAGAGGGGGAGGACCCAGAGGGCGCTGAAGATGGAGGTGAGGATGAACTCCAGCCAAACCCAGACGTCGCCGTGCAAGGACGGGTCACCTTGGGGAGAGGGGCCGGGGAGGAACGCGTGAGGAACCCGTCCGGGAACCTCCTCCTTCCACCCCGCCAACGGGACAGGGACTTACCGATGATCTGTGCCGTCACCGACTGCAGGACGGGGATAAATACGCGGTAAAACAAGAAGAGACTAAGCTAGAGGGGGGAAAAGAAACGAGAAGGGGTGATTAATTGGGCTGTCGTTAAGGATCAACCTCAGAGCGGGGGAAATCTTTAAAATATCGGTATTTAGTTCAGTAAAACAATATCCCCGTCTGCAGCAGAGCGAGGGGGGAATATTTGGGGTTTAAAAGACTCCGAGAAGCAGCCGGGGTTTAACGTGGAGGTGTCCCTTTGAGCCTATATCCTTAAAATACAGCATGGGGACGGGGAGCTGCGACCCATCCCGGGCTTTCACTGGGATTTTAACATCGAAAACCCAACCAAAAATATCCGCTTACCCAGAACACGCCTCCGTTCCAGGCACAGCACTGAAATATCCGGCTCACTATCCGGGGTTCGCTGCAGGGAGAGAAGGGAGAGACGTGTTGAGGTCCTGGCACCTGGATAAACGTCCCCTAACAAGTCACAAACTGCTTCACAGAATGGCTGGGGTGGGAAGGGACCTCTGGAGATCATCTCCTCCAACCCCCGGCCAGAGCAGGGTCACCCAGAGCAGGTGGCACAGGATCTCACGTCCAGGGGGGTTTGGAATCTCTCCAGAGACGGAGACTCCACACCCTCTCTGGGCAGCCTGCGCCAGGGCTCTGCCACCCTCACAGGAAAGAAGTTTTTCCTCGTGTTCGGATGGAATTTCCCGTGTTCCAGTTTGTGTCCGTTGCCCCTTGTCCCGTCCCCGGGCACCACTGAGAAGAGTCTGGCCCCATCCTTTTGCCCCCCCGCCCTTTAGATTTTGATGAGCATTGCTGAGATGCCCTCAGCACAGAGGTGCTCCGGCCCCTCAGCATCTCCGTCGCCTCCGCCGGACTCTCTCCAGCAGTTCCCTGTCCTTCTGGAACTGGGGAGCCCAGAACTGGACCCAGTGCTCCACAAGCGACCTCCCCAGGACAGAGCCAAGGGGGAAGATGACCTCCCTCCACGTGCGGACACACTCCTCTTCTTCCACCCCAGGAGACCGTTGGCCTCCTTGGCCACAAGAACATGTTGCTGGCTCACGGGCAACTCGTTGCCCACCAGGACTCCCAGGTCAGCCCCCAACCTGTCCTGGTGAGGGGGGTTATTCCTCCCGAGGTGCAGGACCCTACACTTGCCCTTGGTGAACTTCATTAGGTTCCTCTCTGCCCAACCCACCAGCCTCCTGTCCCACATCATGGACACCTTGGGAATGTTGTGGAGAACCAGCTTGACACCGGTTTTATCTGAACAGAGGCATCCCAGAGGAAATCCCCGCGCAGGCTCCTGCCGCTTTTCAGCCAGTGCATGGATTTACACCAGGAAGACTCTTCCAACCTTTGTTAAATTCCCCATATCTGCACCAAAATGGAAGAAAAGCAAAGCTTTCCTCTGGATTTTTGCATTTTTATTACAGATCTCAGGCTTTGATCTCCTCAAACTCTCGCCACAACAAAATCAGGGCTTTTCAGGCGCTTTTTGTTCTGGGAAGAGGCTTTTTGTTCAGCTCGGGGCGGTTTTGGCTTCTCTCTCTTTGCAGCGTGTCTACGGACACGCGAGAGAGCAGCTCTGTGGGACTCCGCAGTACTTCTCCAGTCACCCTCTGCTACCAAAGGATTTGTTACAAAGAAAACCAGAAAAATATGACCGGTTAGTCCCCCCTAAAATATATTTAATTCCTAAGGGCATCCGCAGATGCCTCTGGGGAGGATCGGGACCACAGGACACGGAAGACTTTTCCATCCTCTTGAGATAAAAGGCCAAGCAAATCGGAATAATTTGTAAATACGTCTTAAAAATGTCTTTTCGACTGCGTGAATTGCTAGCCCGACCGTAATTAGGGCAGCGGAGAAACACCTCAGCGCGGTTCGGGAGTCAGACACAAGAGCAGATGCTGTTTTGCTCCCACATGGATATAATTCTGGCATTTCCAGCCTTCGTGGATGCAGAACGCAGCAAGGCTGGGGAAAAAAATGATACTCGATCTGCCCCAGATGCGTAAATCAGATCTGAGCTACCGCTTCTTCCCCGATCCCATGGCTACCAACAACGCCCTATCTTTGAGAGACAGAACAAGTGTTCAGCCAGAAAAGAAATCCAGAAATCCACGTTCTTTCAGCTTGCAGAGCTCCATGCCTCCTATTATTATTTCAAACTAAATGCTTACTCTTAATTGTCAAACAACATAAAAGGTCCAAGTTCTTATCTCACGAAAACAGTTCCGGTTTCATTACACAGAGTGGGAAAAGGGCATTTCACGTCACGTTTTTCATCTTTAGTGGCTCCGCGCCTCCGCGCCATGGGGTTTATGAACCATTTGCAAACGCGCACCACAAGTTCTGCCTTCAATAGACTAATGAAAGGAGGGAATTACCCGGTTTCTGACCCGTCAGGCCCCATACTCACTTCTCTTGCTTCTTCTCTTCCATGTGAAACCTCCGCTGGGCCAGCGCGCTGTTTGCTCTCCTTCGCCTCTGCTCTTCCCTTTTCTGCTGGATCCGGGCGTCCAGCTTCGAGATGGTGCAGATGCCCCAGATGGAGTCCTTAATTCCCTGTGGACACGGGGAGCGGCCGTCACACTCCACCCCGCAGGGAGAGGAGGAATGGGATGTGGCCGATCCAGGCCATGGAAAACCTCCCGCTTACGGAAAGGGACTTGGATGTGGCCAGCCTCGCTCCCTGGCTAACAGGGGAAGCCAGGCACAGCCGGAGCCAAGGTTTGGAGCAGCTACACTGACTGTTTTCCACGGCCTGGTGACCTAAATCACCGCACGTTCCAGCATCTTTAGGAGCAGCACTATTTTTTTTTTTTTTTTTTTTTTTAAAAAAGGTGTGATTTCTCATCCAATCTCTGCTATTTATAACCCTGGCAAAAGCCAAAGAGTCAGATCTCTCACAGCCCATTTCTTCTGCCTGGCAGAAAGCCCTTCTTCCCCTGCCAGCATTTCTAAGGCGAATAAAATAGAATTATACAAAATATTTAGGATGTGCAAAGTCCTTGTGGCCTGACTGTACGTAAGAGCTTGATGCTTATACCTTTACAACTAAAAGCACCCGTCCTTGTCCCAGAAATATCCTCCCATCAGCCACATCCATGCAAACCTGTCAATAGTGCCCAATGCCTTTGCCTTACTCCTTTAAAAGACTGGGAGTGCCACCTCCTAGAACTCCACGGGCAGCTATTTCCAGCTCCAGATGATATCGTAGCCATCGTTACCAAAATCTCACTTCAAAACAAAAACTACAAGGAATCCTGGTGTGAGCCAGGACAGTGTCACTACCCAGGTGACCCACACGACAGTTCAGCATGTGGAGTTTTTGACAAAAGGGGATAAATTTTGATGCCAAACGCATGCCTGAAACAGGAGAATATGATGCTGCTGGTACCTAACGAGGTGGAAATTAATTACACAAGCTGCTCTACCTGCTGCTTTACAGATGGTGCGAGAACATCGTGAAACGACACAAGTCCCCCCGCTTTAGATCACGGCCAGTGTGCCACAGCAGTTTAAGAGCCCCTTTTCCTTCCAAATTTTTTAATCCACCCTTGATGATGTAGGAAGGAGGGTGCTCCCCACACAAGACCCACCGTCACCAAAGCAAACGAGACCAGTCCCTATGATAGAGGACCTGAAACACGAAGACTTACCCTGACGAGGTCATGAAGGAAGGTTTTCACGCTGTCTGCCATCTCGACTCCAGCATCACCTCTGGTTCCAAAACTATCAACTACAGGGAGAGGGGAAAAGCCGAACCCAAACCTCTCTCATCCTGGACAGAAGGGAAACGGATGGAGCCTGCAGGGAGACAAAACCCAGGACCATGGCAGGCGCTAACAGCATCAGTCTGAGCTGGGTAGTTACAAGCTAAATCACACCCCGGCCATTTCCAACAGCCTTCCCTGCCCTCACTGGCTTCCCGTCGGGCAACCATCCTGAAACGTATGGCCAGAGAAAGGACTCGTCTTGTTAATTCCATAGTATCTCATATTAACGAACTCGGGGTCTCAGGAACAGCAGAGTTTGTATTTCTACGCAGCAAAACATCACGCTGGGCCATTCATTTTCAGAAAAGAAAAGCTGGCAGAGCCAGCTGAGAGAGGTGTGAAAAAAATCGTTGCTAAAATACAGCACTATTTTAACACTTTACACCTCCGTGCCTGCTCTTCCTCACGCACCAGGTAAGAAACTCGAGGCCTACAATTAGGAGACTGACAAAACGAGGGCCGCTCCTGAGCTGTCCCATAAGCTTTTGCACAAAGCAGTAATTACTCCAAACAGCCCTCTGCGAAAAATGTTGCGCTGAGTCTTCTGCTTCTTGTAAAGCGCCACAGTAATACAGGCAGTGTCTGAATTGAGAAAAAATAATAATAAATCACCAGCTAACAGCATCGGCGGAGCTCTTCCGCCAGGATTCAAGCCACTCGCTTCTCCTAGACAGGAGCCAGTGGCAGCTCTGGAGCAGGCTGGAATCGCAAGCCCCGGCATGTCAGTGTTGCTGTTGTTCTGTAACGCGCAGGGCAGGATACAAACAATTAAAACTACTTTAAAAAAAAAAAAAAGGTTTTTAATTTGGTTATTCCGAGACAAAACCTGCCAGGGTTTGAACTGCGCTCCTGCGAAGCAGTGATGAAACTGCCGAAGCAGAACTGGCCTCCAGCTTTATTAACGTCGAGTTAATCACAGGCACCTTCACCCTAAAATCAAGGCTTCGGAAGGCGGACAGGCAGCGTCGGGTTCTTTTCGCTTTAGCCAGGCGTCCGAGGTCCGGGTGGCGCTGGCAGAGCCGCGGCCGAAACAAAAGGCAGAAACCAGCTTTTTCTTTGTTCCAGGCGGCCGCGCCTCGCCACCCTTCGGGCTCAGAAACGTACGCGTTAAATACAGCGAGATGGTCCCAGATTCCGCAGAAAGCCCTGCCTGATTTATTTGTACCCAGGGGTATTCCTGGGGGACTGTGGGGCACCCCCAGGGCTGGGGGTCACTGTGTAGCGGGGGTATCCTCAAGGCACCCCAGAGGGATGGGGAGCCCAGGCCTGCCCCACAGTTAGGCTGGGGAGGGCCTAACCTGCCCCCTCTGTTAACAGGGGTGACTCCCACAGTTACATGGTGGGGGGCAAATTTACCTCAGAGCTGCCCCCGTGGTTATGGGGGGGGTGGAATAACCCCTAGAGTTTATCCGGGCTGGGGGGGGGCACTATTTTACCTCAGGGTTGTCCCCACAGTCTCCAGGGAACCGCGTGGGGGGTTATAATTACCTCAGGGCTGGCCCACGGTGCCTTCGAGCCCCGGAATTACCTCAGGGTTGCCCCGCGGAACCCAAAAATACCTCAGGGACGCCCTACGGATCCCCCCCGGCCCCCAAATTACCTCACGGTTGCCTCACGGTGCCCCAAATTACCTCCGGGTTGCCCCACGGCTCCCCTGAGGCCCACAGTTCCCTCAGGACTGCCCTCCCGCGTCCCGGCGGTGACCACCCCTCCCGCCCGCCTCCGACTCCCCCAGGGGTCCCGCAGTAACACCTCGCCTCTCCCCCGCCTCCACCCCTCGCTCGCCCGGTGACTCACCGGCGGCCGCGGGCTGCGGGCCGGGGGCGCACGGCGCGGCAGGCGGCCCAGCTCCCGGCGGCCCGGCCGCCCCCACCCCCCCCCCCCACCCCGCGCATGCGCCGGCCCGCCCCGCGCGCAGCGGCGGTACCGCCCCCCCCACCCCCACCCCCCCGCGCACGCGCACTGGCGGCAGCGCGAGCACCCACTGCGCGTGCGGCACCGCACCGCCGCCAGGGGGCGCCAGACGGGCGGGGGGTGATGGGGGATACTGGGGGGAATGGGGGATACTGGGGATACTGGGGGGGAATGGGGGATACTGGGGATAATGGGCGATACTGGGGATACTGGAGATACTGGGGGGGAATGGGGGATACTGGGGATAATGGGGATAATGGGGATACTGGGGATAATGGGCGATACTGGGGATACTGGGGGGGAATGGGGGATACTGGGGATACTGGGGATAATGGGGATACTGGGGGATACTGGGGGGGAATGGGGGATACTGGGGATACTGGGGATAATGGGGATACTGGGGGATACTGGGGGGGAATGGGGGATACTGGGGATAATGGGCGATACTGGGGATACTGGGGATATTGGGGATAATGGACGATACTGGGGATACTGGGGATAATGGGGGATACTGGGGGGGAATGGGGGATACTGGGGATAATGGGGGATACTGGGGATACTGGGGGGGAATGGGGGATACTGGGGATAATGGGGATAATGGGGGATACCGGGAATACTGGGGATAATGGGGGATACTGGGGATACTGGGGGGTAACGGGTGGGAATGGCGGGTAATGGGGGCTGCTGGGAGGTAATGGGAGGTAATGGGTGGGGATGGGGCGTAATGGGGGATACTGGGGATACTGGGGATACTGGGGGGGAATGGGGGTTACTGGGGGGGAATGGGGATACTGGGGGGATGCTGGGGATACTGGGGATACTGGGGGGATACTGGAGGGTAATGGGGGGATACTGGGGATAATGGGGATACTGGGGGGGAATGGGGATACTGGGGGGATGCTGGGGATAATGGGGGGTAATGGGGATGCTTGGGGTTTATGGGGGATACTGGGGGGTAATGGGGGATACTGGGGGGGAATGGGGATACTGGGGGGGAATGGGGGGCACTGGGGGATACTGGGGGGTAACAGGGGATAGTGGGGGGATACTGGAGGGTAATGGGGGGCACTGGGGGGTAATGGGGGATACTGGGGGGATACTGGGGATACTGGAGGGTAATGGGGGGCACTGGGGGATACTGGGGGGTAATGGGGGATACTGGGGGGATACTGGGGATAATGGGGATGCTGGGGGGTAATGGGGGATACTGGGGATACTGGGGGGTAATGGGGGATACTAGGGGGATAATGGGGATACTGGGGGTTTATGGGGGATACTGGGTGGTAATGGGGGATAATGGGGATACTGGGGGGTGATGGGGGATACTGGGGGGTAATGGGTATAATGGGTGGGAATGGGGGGTAACGGGGGATACTGGGGGGCAATGATGGGTTATGGGGGACACTGGGGGGGATGGGAGTATTGAGGGTTTATGGGGGACACTGGAGGTAATGGGGGGATACTGGGGGGTAATGGGGATACTGGGGATAATGGGGATGCTGGGGATACTGGGGGGTAACGGGTGGGAATGGGGGTAATGGGATACTGGGAATAATGGGAGGGTAATGGGGAGGTAATGGGGGGATACTGGGGGGCAATGGGGATACTGGGGATAATGGCGGGTAACGGGTGGGAATGGGGGTAATGGGGATACTGGGAATAATGGGAGGGTAATGGGGAGATAGTGGGGGGTCACTGGGGATGCTGGGGCTGGGGGCACTGGAGGGATAATGGTAGCACTGGGGGGGACACTGCGGAGACACTGGGGAGACTGGGAGCACTGGAACATAATGGGGGCTCTGGAGAGGGAATAGCTGGTAGTGGGGACACTGGGGGGATACTGGGACTGGGGACAATGGGGCTGGGGAGAACTGGGGGGGCAGCAGGGACCATGGGGTATAACGGGGACAATGGGACAGGGGTATGGGGACACTGGGACTTGGGGGGGGGGGTATTGGGAGCACTGGGAATAATGGGGGATAACGGGGATGCTGGGCCACTGGAGGGTTAATGGGAGCACTGGGGGAACACTGGGGGTTCACTGGGGACACTGGGGCTGGGGGCACTGGAGCAATAATGGGAGCACTGGGAGGATAATGGGGGGTATTTTGGGACACTGGGGGGGCAATTGGGGATACTGGAGAGTAACGGGGGGTTAATGGGGATACTGGGGCTGGGGACAGTGGAGGGATAATGGGGGTAGCGGGGACACTGGGGGGATACTGAGACTGGGGACAGCAGGGCTGGGGGTGCTGGGGGGGGGCAATGGGGGACACCGGGGGGACAATGGGACTGGGGGCACGAGGACATAATGGGGACACTGGGGCATAATGGGGACACTGGGACTGGGGGGAGGGTGGATATTGGGGGCACTTGGGCTGGTGGGGCAGATATTGGGGACGCTGGGGGTGGGGAAACTGGGGGCCCCCTCATTTAACCCCCCAGCACGCTCATCATCCAGCCCTTTTATTTCTGCGGGCCACAAGATCCAACTTCCAGCTTCCCCAGCGCCGTGCCTCAGTTTCCCCAGTGCAGTCTCTGAGTTTCCCCAGCGCCGTGCCTCAGTTTCCCCCCCCCCCCCCCGTCCCCCCCCATCACACCACCCCGTCCTCCTCCAGCGGTTCCCCCTCCACCAGCCTCCTACACCCCAACCTCCGCAGGTCCAAGCTCTCGTACCGGCCCTTCACCACCAGCTCGGCCACCGCCCGGCCGGCGGCGGGTGCGTGCTGTAGCCCGTGGCCACTGAAACCGGCAGCTAAAAAGAGATTTTCTAAGTTGGGGTGAGGCCCCAGCACCCCGTTGCGGTCGAAGGCGTTGTGGTCGTAGTAGCCCGCCCAAGAACTCCGGAGACGGAGGGATGAGAAAGCCGGGACGCGACGAGCCAGCTTGGGCCAGACTTGCTCCTGGAAATAATCGTGATCCACCGAGAGATCGCCCGGATCCGGCTCTTCCTCCTGGAAAATGGAATGGTTCGGGATGGAAGGGACCTCGAAGACCATCTCGTTCCACCCCCCTGCCCCGGGCAGGGACATCTCCCACCAGCCCAGGTTGCTCCAAGCCCCGGCCAACCTGGCCTTGAACCCCTCCAGGGATGGGGCAGCCACAGCTTCTCTGGGCAACCTGGGCCAGGGCCTCACCGCCCTCACAGCCAAGAATTTCTTCCCAATATCCCATTTAAATCTCCCCTCTTCCAGTGTAAAACCCTTCCCCCTTGTCCTCGGCAACTTCATCCACCGGTTCCCTCAGGAACCGCAGATGCATCTCCTCAGGTCCCATGGACTTGAGCACCTTCAGGTTCCTCTGATGGTCTCCAACCTGACCTTCTCCTACTGTGGGTGGTTCGTCATCATTCTCCCGATCCCTGCTTTTGCCTCCGGCGCCTTGGGCGCGTGGTTGGAGCCCTTTGCCGAGGCAAAAAAAAGTCATGGAGTCCCTCAGCCTTGTCCATATCCCGGGCGACCAGGTCTCCCGCATCCTTCTGGAGAAGGCCCACATCTTCCCTCGCCTTCCTTTTGTCTCCAATCACCCGTAGGAGCTTTCCTGGTGGCCGCGTTCCATCCCAGCAGGGCTTTAGCGTCCCTCACCTGCTCCCCGGCCGCTGGGACAACCTCTCTGGATCCCTCCCAGGCCACCATCCCGGGCCACCTCCCAGGCCACCATCCCTCCCAGGCTCGCTTCCACCCTCGGAGGCTGAGGTTCTCCAGGACCTCCTTCTTCACCCAGCCGTGAGGGACGCCCCCCGTGGACTCACCTCGGGGGGGCTCATGCCACCCAGGTAGTTGCCGGCGATGCCGTCGCGGCGAAAATAAGCGCCGGTGGTGTCGATGAGGAAGGGGCAGGAGAAGCCGGGGCCGTCGGGGCAGTGCCAGGAGTACACATACCTGCGGGGATTGCGGGGCGGGGGGGCACCCCCAAAAAATAGAGAGCTGAGGGGTTCAGGCCGCACCCCGCTCCCCCCTCTCCACCAGGATGGGGGACTTGGGGGGGGGTGGGATGTGTCCCCCCCCCTCCAAAAAAACCAGCGTGGAGGGGTTCTCATTGCTCCCCACCGGAGTGGAGGGGTGGTGGGTACCAGGATGTGACCCCCCCCCCCCAGAAAAAAAAAAAAAAAAGGCTTTAAGGGGTTCACCATCCCCTTGCAGATGGAGGGGTGGGGGGTGATGCGCTGCACCCCCCCCTGTGGGACACCCACCCCCCACCCCCCCCCCCAAAAAAATGCACCAAGGGATTCGCTTCCCCCACCCCCGCCCCTTGAAGCTGGAGGGGTGGTGGGTGCTGGGATGTGACCCCCCCAACTCCGACCCCCCCCCCCCCCCCCCAAAAAAAAGCACCAAGCGGTTCATGCCCCCACCTTGCAGATGGAGGGACCAGGTGCGCCCCCCCCCCCCCCCACTGCTACACCCCTCCAAAAAAAATCCCCCAAGGGCTTCGGCCATCACAGAGGGGGTGGTGGGTGCTGGGATGCCCCCCCCCCCAAAAAAAACCCACCAAGGGGTTCACCCCCCTGGAAAAAAAAGGGGTGCTGGGCTATGCCCCCCCCATGGGCTTCACCCACGACAGAGAGCTGATGCCACCACGTGTCCCCCCCACTGTGAACCCCAAAAATTGCCCCCCGCCACCCCGCACCTCTTCCTGGGTTGGATGGGCAGGGGGGGGCACAGCCCCCCCGGCAGCCCGGCCCTCTCCAGCAGCTGCCCGGCCCAGGCGCCGGCGGCGTTGACCACGATGGCGCAGGCGACCGGTTGGTACTCCAGGCTGTCCGGCACGTGGATCTGCACCGGGAGCCGGGGGGGTGTCACCCAAACTTGGGCGGGGGGGGGGGGTGTCGCAGACACTCGTGGTGACCCCCCCCCACCCTCCCAGCATGGGGTGGGGGGAACACGCGCACTCACGTGGACGTATTTGATGCGGGCGGTGAGCGGCGTCGGTCCCTGCGGTGGCATCGTGTCCGAAGCCGAGGTGATGAAACCTGGTTTGGGAGGGGGGCGGGGGGGGAGAGGTGTGAGATGGGGGGGGTCCCAGGGGTGTGTGTGGGGGGGGTACCCCGCTGTGTCGTCCCCCGTCCCCCCCCCCCCCCCAATCTCACCTCGCACCTCCCCGGAGCAGCTCTGGACCCCCAGGGATATGGCTTTGCGCCGGAAAGCGTTGAGGAGGGTCCAGGGGTCGAACCAGCCTTCATCCTCCAGACCTGGGGGGGGGGGGGGAAGAAAAACACGTTGGCGGGGAGGGGGGGGACACATACCACAGTGTGACCCCCCCCAAAAAATAACCTGGGGGGTGGGTGGACCCCCCCTTCCCCAAATAAAGTGGGGATGAAGGATGAACCCAGCGGGGTGAGGATGAGGACGGGGATGAGGATGGGGATGGGTGATGAGAGGGGGGGGTCCCCATGCCCGTCCCCCACCCCTCGGTACCGTAAGACGCCAGGGCCACCTCCTCCGTGTCTATCCAGGGGAATTTTGCCTTCAGCTGGGTGGGGGACAGCAGGGCCACCTGCGCCCCTTCCTCCCTGCGGACGGGCAGCATGCAGGGGGGGTGGGGGTGTCAGGATGAGACACCCCCCCCCCCCCCAAAAAAATAAACCCCCCCACCTGTGTGTCCCCCCCACCTTTGGAGCTGGACGGTGGCCTCCAGCGTGGCAGCGCCCTGCGGGGGGGCGAGGAAGAGGTACCCCGAAGGCTGGAACTGGATGTCGATGGGGGGCTCGCTGGGGACCCCGAGGTGCTCCTGGAAGCGGCGTGGTGGTGGTGGTGGGGGGGGCACCCCATTGAGTGGAGCTGGACCCCCCCATCCATAAATAACACATTCATCCCCCCCCCCCCTCAAACACAGCCCCACATACGTTGATGTCGCGGAGGAAGCTGGCGGAGTAGCGGGACATCTGGATATTTTCCGGGAGGGAAAACTGCTGCCGGATCCCCCCCACCGACAGCACCGTGGAAGCTTGGGAATACTGAAGGAGACACCCCCGTCCCGTCCCCCCCGCCCCCACCAAAGAATGAAACCGGGGTTCAAGGGTTGGGGGGGGGGGGTCCCCAAGGCCGTATCCCACCCCGGTGGGGGGGGGGGGCGGGGGGGGGTGTCTCACCGTGGGGTCCCGCTCCACCACCAGCACCCTCATGCCGTGCCGCCGGCCCTCCAGCGCCTTCAGCCAGTAGGCCACCGACCAGCCCACCACGCCGCCCCCCACCCACCACCACCACGTCGGCTTCCTCGGGGGGCCGGGGGCCCGGGGGGGTCCCCGGGGGGGTCCAGCCCCCCTCCGTACCCCCCAACGCCGGCACTTGAGCCTTCAGAGTCTGCCCCAGGCGCTCCAGGCTCTGTCCCAGCTCTGCTGGGAGATTGGGGAAGGGCCGGGGGGGGGGGGGGGGGGGGGGCTGCCAGGGCTAGGCACAGCTGGCAGCCCCCCCGGGACCCCCCCCACTTCCCTCTGAGACACCCCCCCCCACTTCCCTCTGTATCCCCTGGGAACCCCCTAGGACTGTCTGGGACCTCCCCCCCGCCCCGGAGCCCCTCCAGTTCCCTGGAGACCCCCCAGGCCTCTCTGGGACCCCCCCCAGAACCCTCCAGGACTCTCTGTGGCCCCCCCCAGGACACCCCCGCCATTCCCCTGGGATCCCCCCCTCCAGTCCCTCCTGTGTCCCTCCAGTCCCC
The DNA here is from genome assembly GCF_963924245.1 of Chroicocephalus ridibundus. Lineage (NCBI taxonomy): Eukaryota > Metazoa > Chordata > Aves > Charadriiformes > Laridae > Chroicocephalus > Chroicocephalus ridibundus. The sequence goes on along the minus strand of NC_086301.1, from coordinate 7,874,207 downwards.
TCTGGGACACCCCCCCCGCTCCAGCCCCTATCCCCCCCCACACCTTTGATCCCCCTCCCCATTCCCTGTGCACCCCCCCCCGAGACACCCCCCCTACCCAATTCCCCCTGGCAGCCCCTCTCCGCCCCCCCCCCCCCCGCCCCCCCCCCAGTCCCCTGGGACCCCCCGACAGCCCCCCCGGACCCCCACCCTCCCTGGGACCCCCCCCATCCCTTTGACCCCCTCCCCATTCCCTGCAAACTGCCACCCCCCAGACAGCCCCCCCCCACCCAGTTCCCCTCCATCCGCCTCCCCAGGCCGCTCTGGGACCCCCTCCAGTCCCCTGGCACCCCCCAAAGCCCCTCTGGGACCCCCCCATAACCCCCCCAAGACCCCCAGCGATCCCCCTGTCCCTTTGGCACCCTCCCCATTCCCTGCGACCCCCCTTCCCCCCCAGACACCCCCCCCAATTCCCCCCGGGACCCGCCAGGACCCTTCCTCCGTCCCCCCCCCCAGTGCCCTGGGACCTCGCCAAAGCCGCTCTGGGACCCCCCCATTAACCCCCCCAAACCCCCCATTCACTGGCAGCCCCCCCATCCCTTTGACCCCCTCCCCATTCCCGGCGAACTGCCACCCCCAGACAACCCCCCCCCCCCCCCCCGCGCAGTTCCCCCCGGGACCCCCCCCTCCGCCTCCCCGGTCCCCTCTGGGACCCCCTCCAGTCCCCTGGCACCCCCCAAAGCCCCTCTGGGACCTCCCCGTGACACCCCCACACCCCCCATTCACTGGGAACCCCCATCCCTTTGACACTCCCCCCCCGCCTTCCCCCGTGCCCCCCCCCCCCCCCGTGCCCCCGGTGCCCAGGAGTCCCCCGTCCCCCCCCCGCCAGGGTCTCACCGCGGAAGATGTCGGAGCAGAGGGGGGCGGCGGTGCGGAAGGGGCGGCCCGGGGACCCCCCCGGGACCCCCCCCGGGGTCCGCGTCCCCCCCCGCGGGCGCAGAGCGAGCCCCCAGCGCAGCATGCCGCCTGGCCACGCCCCCTCGTCAAGCCACGCCCCTCCCACCGAGCCACGCCCCCCTCCGTCACGCCTCCGCCTCGCCCCTCTCTCGCCGCCGCCACGCCCCTTCCCGTCCCCTCCGCCAATGGGGGCGCGGCGGGGCGGCACTTCCGGCGGAAGTGCGGCGGGGGAGCAGTGCGACGTGTGCGCGGAGCCGGGCCCGGCGCCGCCGCCGCCGCCGTCGCCATGCTCGACTTCTTCACCATCTTCAGCAAGGGCGGCCTCGTCCTCTGGTGTTTCCAGGGCGTCCGCGGGCCCGCCGCCACCGCCCCCGTCAACGCCCTCATCCGCTCCGTCCTCCTACAGGTGAGGGCGGGGCGGGAGGGGGGCGGACGGGGCCACCGGGGGAGGTTGGGCGGGACCATCTACCTGAGGGGAGGGGGGGCTGGATGGGACCATCGGCACGGGGGGTGGGATGGGGGAGCTGTGAGGGGGCCGTGAGAGGAGATGGAGAGGCTGTGAGGGAGCCGGAGGGTCTATGAGGGGAGCTGGAGGGGCTGTGAGGGGTAACGGAGAGGCTTTGAGGGGGCTGGAGGGGAGGTGGGGGGTAACGGAGAGGCTTTGAGGGGGCTGGAGGGGCTGTGAGGGGTAACGGAGAGGCTTTGAGGGGGCTGGAGGGGAGGTGGGGGGTGATGGAGAGGCTTCGAGGGGGCTGGAGGGGTTGTGGGGCTGTGAGGGGGGATGGAGGGGCCGTGAGAGGTAACAGAGAGGCTTTGAGGGGGCTGGAGGATCTGTGAGGGGGGCTGGAGAGGAGGTGGGGGGTGATGGAGAGGCTTTGAGGGGGTTGGAGGGGCGATGGAAGGCTTTGGGGGGACTGGAAGTGCTGTGGGGGCAGTGAGGGGGGCTGGAGGGGGGCGGTGAGGGGTGATGGAGAGGCTTTGAGGGGGCTGGAGGGTCTGTGAGGGGTAGTGGAGGAGCGGTGAGAGGACTGGAAGGGCTGTGAGGAGCCATGAGGGGGGCTGGAGGGGCTGTGAAGGCGGCTGGGCGACCTATAAGGGGTGCTGGGGCAGCTATGAGGGGTGCCAGGCCACCTGCAAGAGATGCTGGACCCCTTTTTGGGGAGGGTGGGGGTCAGCGGGGGGTGACAGGGATGATTTTGGGGTCTCCTCGCTGCTGGCGCCCCCCCCTTGTGACAGTTCCTCTCCTCTAGGAGCGAGGCGGCAACAACTCCTTCACCCATGAAGCCCTCACCCTCAAGTACAAACTGGACAACCAGTTTGAGCTGGTGTTTGTGGTGAGTAACCTCTTTCCAGCCCTGAAACCCCCGAGGGAGGGGGGGTTGCCTGCAAAAAAAGGGGTGTTCAAATGTGGCTCGGTTGGAAAAAAGCTTCCTAAAGTGGGGAGGCTTTCCGCTGCCTTCCCAAAATCTGACGGGGAGCCGTGGCTGACCTGGCGAGGAGGCTTGGGAAGACGAGCAGCTCCTGCGTTGAGAATGGGAAGGTTTTTCCTGGCGTGGTGTTTTCTTCCTCCTTCCCGTGCCAGCAGCTGCCCGCCTTCCCAGCGGGGAAACTGAGGCCCATTCAGAGCTGAAACGGCACGGTGGGGCTCATACGTTGGGAAAAACCCGGTCTGAAAACAGGGGGAACGGTTACGGTTTAAGCAAATGGGTGATTTAATTGCGTCAAGCTGGAGCTCGCCTCCCAGAACTGGTTTGGCTCCTGGTTCTGGGATTTTGGGGGCGCGATGTGGCGGTGGAAGGGTCTCGGGGAGCCGAGTGCCGATCCTGGCGTAGCCGCTTCCTCCCGAGGGAGCGCGGTGGACTTGGCGGGTGGATGGGGGTGTCTCTTGGTCAGAGGCCCCTGCGCTAGCAGCTTATTTTAATCATCTGCGATAGGATTAAAACTCATTCAACCTCAAATAGGAGCTGTATAGGCTGCTACATTCTAATAAAACTTTTTACTTTGACCAGATCTATTTAAAAAAAGCCAGAAACGTGTCGTCCTCTTTACTTTTGAGAATGTTTTAACGCTCTCGCTTTCAGTCTGCCCTTATCTTTCTAAATCCACACAACCTTCGGCGTGTGCCTAAAGATAAGCAAACACCTTGCTGCTCTTTTGCTACGTGTCTTTGTTGCCATGAAACAGTCAAGCCATTTTTATTAGCGTCGCCTTTTAAAGCGAACCTCAGGGCTGTGCCGTTTTATTTTCCTGTTTTTTGAGAGCATATTAAAAGCTCGGGAGGCCAGACTAGAAACCGTAGCCTGAAGCCTGCCGGAATTAAAGAGCTCCGTATCAAACGGAGAGGTTTTTGCTTCCTTGCCAGCTAGACGCTGCAGTGAAATCAGCTGAAAGAGCAACGTCTTTTCACTGTGCTGCTTTGCAGGTGGGGTTTCAGAAGATCCTGACTTTAACCTACGTCGACAAGTTGATAGACGACGTTCATAAGGAGTTCAGAGACAAGTATCGCAATGAGTTCCAGCAGAAAGGCACCCTGGGCCTCCTAAACGGCACCTTTGATTTTAAAGACGACTTCATGCGCCTCCTCCGGTAGCAGAGCCTGGTTTTCTTTTTTTTTTTTTTTTTTTCCCCTCCGGTTTCCATTTAGAGTGGAAATAGACGGCGGGGGTGTGGGGGGAAGAGCTGAAATTCAGGCTAACGGGCCACCTCCCCGCAGGGATGCAGAGGAGAGCAGTAAAGTCCGAGCTCCCACGGTAATGAAGACGTTTGAGCAGTCTCTCAAGTCCCAGAAGACTGTCAAGTGTATGATAGAAACCCGAGGGGAGAAACCAAAGGAGAAAGTCAAGAACAAGAAGAACAAAGGTTCCAAAAAAGAGGGTGAGTTGATGGGAGAAAGATATGGCGGGGGGAGAATAAATATTCCAGAGCTTTCCCGGTCCTCTCGTAGCACCCAGACGCTGGTCTGAGTTCGTATCGGGGCTCTTTCCGTCAGGGATTGAAGCTGTCGCGACGCCTGGTAAAGCATCGGCGGGTGACAAGCAGCCCTCCGCAGCCGGGGAGAAGGAGGAGCTGACCAAGGATGAAATCCTGCAGAAGAACCGGGAGGAATTCTTCAAGAGACACATGAAAGCAGGGGAGAAGTCCAGGTCGGTCACGAGGACGCGGTCGGTCTACTTCAAACCAGCTTTTCCTGGTGTCCCTCAGCCATGGCCGAGTCTCTCTTTCGGTGACACCCGCATCCTTCCTTTCCTCGACATTATTCCTTTTTCCTTACTTCACTGCTCGCCGGGGAGACTGGGAGAGGGCGTCCTGGGGGTGGGAAATAGAGCCTGATCCCTTCCCTGGGAGAGGCAGAAACCCAGCGCGTGCCTGGGAGAGGTCCGGACCTCTTTTTGCTGAGGCTTTGCTGCTGTGAGCAAAGGGCAGCGGCGCATCGATGCCTGGCTCGAGCCAAAGCGGCCTGATGCAGGGTTAAAGTTCAGATAAACTCTGGAGACTCGGAATCAGCCAGGTTTAGCCTTAATTTCTGCCTTTTTTGGGGTAATCCAGGCTTTTAGTTTTCACGCCTTCTAAGGTGCCGCTTCACTGCACTGAACAAAGCGTGTTTCTGGTCTTTATTTCGGCAGATCTCCAAAGCCCGAGGCGCAGAAGGAGAAGGGGAAGAAGCCTCGAGTGTGGGATCTGGGGAACTCTAATGCCAAAGTACTTGATTACAGTAACTCCGCTACCAACGGCAGCGCGGAGGCTTGTCCCGTGGAGGAATTTGACCCTGATATAGTAAGGAAAAACGGGGTCGCTCCGCTTTAGTGCGTTGTTCTGGGATCAGCTGGGCGTTGCAAACCCAGCCTGGGCTCCCCGGTTGGCTGAGAAAGTGCTAGAAACGGGGACGGCAGCGCCCAGCCCCTAAAGCTGCTGCCTAAAATGTATTTTACTCCAGCTGCAGGCGGCGCTGGAGGGCTTGAGCAAAGATCTCCGCCGAGCTGCCTCTGCTGCCAGCGACAGCTCTTGTGGCAGGGGGAGGTAACGGTAAGCGGCTGCCGATTTTTCCAATGTGCCTCTTTTTTCCCCCCGCCTCGCAGGCCCTGGGAGATCGAAATCGTGAGCCCGGCCGCCTCTACGACCTTGAGTACGAAAGCGATGATGAAGCTGAAGAGGAGAAGGTTATTCAGAACCCTTCGAAACCCAGGTAGAGGCTCCTGCAGCCCCTGCTTGCCACGCGCTGCTTGGTTTCTCTCCCAGTCTAACCAGTAACGCAGTGGGGACAAATTGGTGTGTCCGGCAGCTGCGTGGTGGGCTCTTCTTGTGTTTGGTTGTGGCGTGCCCGGTGGGACTTGCTCCTCAAACCCAAAGATAACTCCTCTGCTTCTCCGCAGCACGAAGAAGGGTGGCCTGGGAGGCATGTTTGGCATGCTGAAAGGCCTGGTGGGCTCCAAGAGCTTGACGAGAGAGGACATGGACCCCGTACTGGAGAAGATGAAGGATCACTTGATCGGTATGTCTGGATCCGCTCCGAGAGGGGCGGTTTGAGGTGGTTCCCCGTGCTCCGTCGGGTGGGGCGCCCACAGTTTGGGACGTTCTTGCCCACAGGAAACTGTGGTTCCTGCCTCGCCTCTGGGGAGCCCTCAACAGTGCATCAAAAGCGGGGGGGCAGCGGTCTAGACTGGTGGGGATCCTGCACACCGACTCCATCCTTCCCTTGACGCCGATGTCTGGTGTGCGCAACCTCCTCAGCAGCGCTAACTTCCCCCCCCCTCTCTTGTCTCTTTTCTCAAAGCAAAAAACGTGGCAGCTGAGATTGCGGTGCAGCTCTGTGAATCGGTGGCTAAGAAACTGGAAGGGAAGGTGATGGGAACGTTCACCAGTAAGTGGCCTCCTGGCTTGTGGTTTGGGCCTCAGGAGCGTTCCCCAGGCGTGACGGCTTCTCTTTCTATCTCCTCCTTCCCAGCGGTGACCTCGACGGTGAAGCAGGCCCTGCAGGAGGCTCTCGTGCAGATCCTGCAGCCCCAGCGCCGCGTGGACGTCCTCCGCGACGTCATGGATGCCCAGCGCCATCGCCGACCCTACGTGGTCACTTTCTGCGGCGTCAACGGTGTCGGGAAGTCCACCAACCTGGCCAAGGTAGGACATGGTCCTCCTGGCTCTCTGGGATCAGCGCTGAGGTCGGGCTGCGGCTCCTAACGGGCTTTTTTTGATCTCTTGCCACCTGCAGATCTCGTTCTGGCTCATCGAGAACGGTTTCAGCGTCCTCATCGCTGCCTGCGACACCTTCCGCGCGGGTGCGGTGGAGCAGCTCCGCACCCACACCCGTCGCCTCAACGCCCTGCACCCTCCGGAGAGCCACGGCGGGCGGACCATGGTGCAGCTCTACGAGAAGGGCTACGGCAAGGACGCCGCGGGGATCGCCATGGAGGCCATCTCTTACGGTAGGTGAAAAACTGGTGGTGAGAGAGGCTGTTTTGGGGCCGTATCCTGCTTAATGTTGCCTCCACCTCTCCCCAGCTCGGAACCAGGGCTTTGACGTGGTGCTGGTGGACACGGCGGGCCGCATGCAGGACAACGCTCCCTTGATGACGGCGTTGGCCAAACTCATCGCCGTCAATGCTCCCGACCTGGTCCTGTTTGTTGGGGAAGCGCTGGTGGGAAACGAGGCTGTGGATCAGCTGGTGCGTGTTTTCTTTCCTGAAAGATCGGGGAGGGGGGAAAACCTGCTTCAGCAGGTTTTATCGGAGATTTGGACAGTGGCAGCGCCACAAATGTGTTCCTCGGATCCATTCTCTCCCTCAGGTCAAGTTCAACAAGGCCCTGGCTGATCACTCCATGGCCCAGACGCCGCGTCTCATCGACGGGATTGTCCTCACCAAGTTCGATACCATCGATGACAAGGTAGGGAGACCGTCGAGATGGCTCCGTCCGGAGCTTCCCGCTGGTGAGCGGGAGAGACGGGAATTGTCAAACACGGGATTTGCAGGCTAACGGTGCCGCTTGTCCTCGGCAGGTCGGCGCCGCCATCTCCATGACCTACATCACGAGCAAGCCCATCGTTTTCGTTGGTACCGGACAAACTTACTGTGATCTGCGAAGCCTTAACGCCAAGGCCGTGGTCACAGCGCTCATGAAGGCCTAAAAAACCCCACCAAATCGCTGTTTGCAGATGTCCGAGAAGAACATGCTTTACCCCCGTTACCGACTAGTCTTTCCCGTGTAGTGCAGAACAGAATGAAGGGATACCGGCGCCAAGGTTGTTTTGGTTTTTTTGGTTGTTTTTTTTTTTTGGATAAAACCCCTTTTATCCAGCAAAACCCCTTCCCCTGGCTTCCTTCATTCTGTTTTAAGTGACGCAGGCTCCCTGGCGGGGAGGCTGAATCCAGAGCTTTGTATTGTTCGTGCTGCACGGGGAGGGGGGGAGCAGCGCAGCGCAAGGACCTTGCTGTGCTTTTTGGGAGGATTTGAAGGCGTTTTTGGGGAGTTGCTTTTGCTTTTTAGACCAGCTTAGGGAGGACAGAGGGATGACTTTTGTCAGGGGCGAGCAGGACAGGTGCCGCTTAGCGGCAGCGGTAGAAGATCTGGCTGTTAATGTTGCTGCTAGTGGCAGCTCCACCGAAGCTGATAAACCAAAAATGGCAACGGCCTGCGCTGGGCTGGAGGGGGAGATGCTAAATTGCCTTAAAGTCCCCGTTTCTGTCGTCGCCGGGACTCCGGAGCAGGGTACCCGGACAGCGTGAATTTGGGTAGGAGCCGGAGAGCTGCGGCAGCTTGGTCCCATAGGGCTAACGGCGGCCGGAGAAGGAAAGCAGCGTGTCCCTGCCTGGCTCCTGCCCGCTGGCCTCAGTGTTATTTGCTAGGAAAAAAAAAAACAAACAAAAAACCAAAACCAACCCAATTAATACTGGAAGATAATGGTGGCTGCTTGCTGCTTTCCTGCACCCTTTCTTCCCCCCCGCCCCGACTTCGAGTGCCTCTTGATCCCGGTCTGAAGTGCTACACTGAATAATACAAAACTCTCTTACGATGTCTTGTAGCTCTGTATCGCAGATGTGCTCTAGTGCAATAAATTGAATGCTGTCTGCTAAGAGACATAATTTATATAAAATAAACTTCATAATTTGTTCTCTGTGTATAAATACCTTGCCCCCAGCCAGGAGCTGTTTCCTCGGGCGTGTAAATCACACACCAGCCAAAAGTGAAGTGAACAGGCCTTTAATACAAGCTTCAACATACAAAATACTGTACAGTATAAAGACAGGACTAGAAAACTAGAGCTTCAAGTAAAAAAAAAACAAAACAAAAAAAAAAACCCGCTCAAGTTTCATGTTTTTAATCGAAAGTACAGAATACAAAAAGCACTAAGTATGAAATTAGAGGAGGCTGCAGCTCCTGCAGGGAGACCGCGCTCCCCAGGCGTGCAAACTGTGATAAAAAGATAATTACTACGTTAAACCGGGCGTCTCTCCGAGGAGGCTCGGGCTCCTGCCTGAAGTGTCCCGGCTCTGGGTGCGTGTGGGCAGCAGCTGGAAGGCAGCAGCTGGAAGGCAGCGGGCTTCCATCTTCCCCGAGACGGGCCTTAAACCGCGCGGGCCTCCCCGGGAGCTGCCGGCTCTGCTTTAGGTCGGTCCTGGGGAGTCCCGGGCTGCGGCACAGGTCCTGGGGCCAGGCTGGTGCTCAGGTGCTGCATCCTGCGGGGAAGCAAAGGCTCTGCAAAACCTGCCTGGGATCCCGGGGAGTCCCAAAGGGGCTGGAAAGGGCGAAGCCGCTCGGGAGAGTCTTTACCTTTTATCTCGGGGTGGGCAGCGGCGGAGCCGTTGAGCTGTTGTCCCTCCTTGGGCACACCTAGGAGAGGGCGAGGAGCGGGTGGACGCACAGCACCGAGGGGGCTGCGCAGGCACAGGGAGCCCCGGCGCGAACAGCCAGCGCTGCCGGCTGGGTTTTACCCTCCAAACACACGCCAGCGAGGCTCTGGCTAGCCAAGCTCCCTTCTTTTCCCCATTTTTATGATTTATTAGCAAGATCTCTTGTATGTTAAAGCATTAGCTCAGGCTGAGCAGCACGAAAGTCAGGGAGGTTGAAATACCCTTTCACAAGAAAGGGAATAAACAAGTGCAGCTGATAAATAATGTTTGGATGGGTGGGAAGCTGCAGAGCTGTTTAAGAACACACACAAACCCCAAATTCAGCTACGCTTGCAGACAATTTTTGGGGGGTAACAAAAGAAAAGCTTAAGGAATAATAAATATAGCACAGGGAACGGGGGCTATTAACGCTGCCTACACTCCAAAGGCCACGGTGACAGTCGAGAACCGCGTTGCGGATGACAGGATCCCCGAGCGGTGGCCGTACGCAGACCGCCACCCCGCACAGCCCGTAACCCCGGTACCTGTTCGACCCCGCATGGCGATCTCGCTCGTCAGCCTCTCAAAGTACTCGGGCAAGTCGGCGTATTCATCCCCGTAGGAAATCACTTTAATCCCTTTGTCCAGCATGTTCTCACGGAGCTTCTTAAATTCATCCACGTCTCCCCTCCGTACGAGCATGAAGTGCTCCAGGTCTGACTTGTGCTTCACAGCCTCTAAAAACAGGGCCTGAAACGTGGTGTCATCAACAGTCCAACCACAGCCCAAGAACAGGAATGACTTATTTTCATACAGCTTCTGAATCTCCCGCTTTAAAAAAGGGAAAGATGTTCTTAGTCAAGGCAAGCTTTACCTTCCCAAGGCACAAGAGAGAGCACCTGCCTTATCGCTGATGAGACTCTGCAGGAGGGTCATCACTCAATCGTCCTCAACACAAGCGTGCTGAGGTGGTTTTGCAGCTCAGCGGGAGCGTCGACCTGCTGGAGGGTGGGAAGGCTCTGCAGAGGGATCGGGACAGGCCGGATCGACGGGCCGAGGCCAATGGTGTGATGTTCACCAAGGCCAAGTGCTGGGTCCTGCACTTGGGTCACAACAACCCCGTGGACGCTCCAGGCTTGGGAGAGCTGCCCGGCGGAAAAGGACCTGGGCGTGTTGGTCAACAGCCGGCTGAATATGAGCCAGCAGTGTGCCCAGGTGGCCAAGGCGACCAACAGCACCCTGGCCTGTATCAGCAATAGTGTGGCCAGCAGGAGTGGGGCAGTGACGGTCCCCCTGTACTGGGCACTGAGGAGGCCCCACCTCGAGGGCTGTGTCCAGTTTTGGGCCCCTCACCACAAAAAAGACGTTGAGGGGCTGGAGCGTGTCCAGAGAAGGGCGACGGAGCTGGTGAGGGGTCTGGAGCACAAGTCCTGTGAGGAGCGGCTGGGGGAGCTGGGGGTGTTCAGCCTGGAGCGAAGGAGGCCGAGGGGAGACCTTCTCACTCTCTACAGCTCACTGAAAGGAGGGGGTAGCCGGGGGGGGTCAGGCTCTTCTCCCAAAGAACAGGTGATAGGACAAGAGGAAACGGCCTCAAGTTGTGCCAGGGAAGGTTTAGGATGGATATTAGGAAAAAATTCTTCCCCGAAAGGGTTGTCAAGCATTGGAACGGGCTGCCCGGGGCAGTGGTGGAGTCACCATCCCTGGAGGGATTTCAACGACGGGTAGATGTGGTGCTGAGGGACATGGGTTAGTGTTAGGCACTATCAGGTTGATGGTTGGACCCAACGATCTTAAAGGTCCCTCCCAACCGAAACGATTCTATGCTTCTAGAGAATCCATCCCTCCTCTTCTATCTCACAAAAGTCAGGTTTCTCCCACCACCCTGCACGAAGCCCAGTCTTTAAACGCAGCCGAGTCCCTGCCTGGTTAACGTCCGGGCTTGCCAGGGAAGCGCGAGATGTACATACACAGCGTATGGGACCCCAAAGCACCCCCTGCCTCACCATGACCTCCGTGTTGCGCAGCACGTTCTGGTAGCCGGCCGGGTGGAGCACTATGCCGCTGGGGTTGGTGTAAACGCCATGGATGTGCAGGACACTAAGCTTCCTCTTCTCCTGCGCCCACTCCAGCACCTGCGCAAAACAAACCCCTCCGGAAATGTTAGCGAGCGCATCGCGTTAGCGTCCACGGCGCTGTTGGAAACACGGCGGTGGGGAAGCGTTTCAGAGAGGCAGCTTCTTCCTCGTGTTCCGTCTTATCTCCTCAAGAGGTCATGAGTCCACCAGCCTCTACATCACGGCCCACGGTTACATCCTACGGCGCTTGTTTGGCTCAGCACTTCGGCTGAACGGTGAATGCAATGGGAAGAGACTGAATCAATTCACTGAACTCAGCAGAAAAAAGGGGAAAACGGTGGAAAAATTATGTCAGCATGTTTCTCTAGCCTACAGAGTTTTATTTCTTGGCCCCTCTTGGCTCTCAGAAGATCTGGGGAAGCTCGACAGCTGAGCTTCATTTCAGAAAGCCACTTCCAAGGCTCTCGGTTTACTCCTGCAGACCTTAGCTCATTTAAGCTTGCAATAATTAGAATGCTTATTCGTAACACTGTAAGTACATCTTGCAGCCATGCAGATTAAGAGGTCATGCAGGAAACGTGAAGCACAGAAATGAGTCAGAATGGAAAGAGACCTACACGTGGCGCGTGTTTAACAAGCAAACAGAAGGACGAGATGCTCTCCACCAGTAAAACCCAGGGCGGCAAGAGGAGGTGGGCAGATGGCGAAGAGCTCAGGGTTTCACAGTCTGATTTTCTGCCCGCCTGGGGCAGAATGAGGGAAGCTTGCGTGAAGCGAGCAGCTACGAATCCAAACGCACGGCAGAAGAAGCCGGAGCAGGCGAGTAACCCGGCAGGAGCCACCCAGCCATTTTCAGAAAGAGGAAGCGGGGCCAGGGGGAAGCCTTCAAGGCTGCAGCCCCGAAAACGCTCTGTCACAGAAAAGCACTCCGCAGCAGGTTATAAAAATAGAAAAGCCAGCTTTGCGTCTCGCACGGAGTTCCCTGTGTCGGTTAAAAACATCACCCCAAGCCTTATGTGGAAGCGAGGGCTTGCGGTACTTCAGCAAGGCCAAGCCAGAGGTTTCAAGGACAGAGATCAAAGAAATACCGGGCTTAAGGGCTCCTCCCGAGCAATGGATGCCAGCCAGCAAGCACAGCGTTTCAGAAACTAGCATCTGTCTTCATTCCTCTGCTGACTGCCCCAAATGGTCAGAGCCTCTGCTCGGAGTTTGTCTAACGTCATTTAGATTACTATGAACAGCGCAATCCCCTTACACGGGCGTGAGGGCACATCCCACAGCAGCCGCTGTCCCGTCCCAGCTCAGCACTGATATTTAAAACAAAAAAAAAAATCATCATCGTTTACCTTCTTTTCATCAGTGAGGTCAAGAGACTCCAGATGCTTCCCCTGGTGTGCTGCGTACAGTTCCAGCAGGTTATCGAAGTTTGTGGTTAACACAAGTGCCCCGTTTTCCATCAAGTGAAGCACGGACTGAAGCAGCTGCTTCCCAGAATCTTCCATTTTAGATTCCAGGTCATCAAACACCTCGTATAAACAGTCTTTGAAAAAGGTTGAGCGAACGTTGCTTGTGCGCTGAGAAGGGAAGACAGATTAAGATCAGAGTCAGGCTTCTTTTAATGCTTCATGCTAAACGACCCACGTAATTCTCAAAGACCTCCGCAAAGCCGCAGGGCCTTGCAAGGCAAACACAGAGCACGTGCTGCATTGAGGCGGATATTCCCCCCCGCTCCCAGCATACTCCCAGTGAAATACCCAAAAGCCGGTGTCCCCGGCAGAGTTATGTCTCCAAGGCCCCTGGCACTTGGGGCTCCTTGTAGATAGAGGAATCATTGGAGATGGAGACACGCCGGAGAACCAAATTTGGCTATTTCCAAAAGCCAAATCCTACGCTCGGGGCCGAGCACCGAATATTTACGTACAGTGCTACAAGCGCACTCACCGGAGACAGCTTCTGGATGAGGTCGTGGGCAACGTGAACCAAGTTCTTGTCTTCATGGAGACACTTTTGAAACCGTTTGCTCTCTTCATCTTCCAGGAGATCAAAGTCAATAGCAGCATCCAGGAGGGCCTGGATTAACCCCTTCCAAGACTTCAGCGCTGGGACCTGGGGAGCAACTGCTGCACTGATTCCTGTCCCGATCACCAAAACCAGTTCCTGAGGCTTCTTGGTTTTGAGGCTTGGCAACAGCTTCCTGCAAGAGGAGAAAGTAGCACAGCTGGTACCATCACCAACGGAAGGATGTCTCGGGTGGTGGCACATGCAGACCGAGGACAAGGGAGGTACCCTCTGCCTACATTTCGAATCAACATGTCCGTTAGGGTCCTCTGATAAACAGAGGATGGGAGGAGCAGCTCGGTATCCCTTAAAGACAGGGATCAGCATCACAAATGCCCACAATTACAAGGTACGTCATTACAACATCTTTGGCGATCGAGACCGTTACTGGGGAAGTCAAAAGCGCCCAGGAATACTTCCGAAGCGAAGCTAATTCAGTTAAAATTTGGAATAAGGGAGGTCTTGTTAATCATAGTTACCTGGAAGCTAGCAGAAAGGCTGGAGATGGTGGAAAAGGTATGGTGAGCACTATGGAGAATGTTATCGATGTCTGTAGAGACACATACATAGTCTATACGGACTGAGACAAAGCACGCATCGGACCCCCACGCGGGGAGTAACCACCACCGTGACTGCTCCTGGTTTAAATAAGGTGCCGAACGGGGGCCTGAAGACAGCAGCCCCATTGATCCCAGCACAAAAGGAAGGAAGCGAAGGCTTCCTGCCAGCTCTGCCCTGGAGAGGACCTTCCCACCCCCCAGCCCCTCTTTGCTGAGACGACCACTCAGCAGGACCAGAAATCCCTTCCCTGTTACGCCTGCAACATAAATGGGATCTTCGAAGCCAATCTTTTGGAAGCCCAGATGATAGGAAGTCTCATCCAACAGCCGCGTGGCTGTATTCTCCTTCTTCCTCCTCCCCTCGTCCTTATTTTCCTAGCTTTACACCTGCACAGCGCTTTTAAATGTGATATTCATTATTTATTAAGTAGATGTGCTTCTCCCCATCATGCCTTGCCCCGTGTCAAGCTGCTTTTCTGAAGGAGGGGACCGGCTGCAGCTTCCCAGGGGATGGAAGCAGCAGCCCGGGGAGGCAGCTCATTTGGAAGGAATGTTTTTTATCTGCAAACACGTGATATTTAGCAAGAAGGGGAAAGGAAACCGACATCACACAGATGAAGCTTTGCCTTCCCTCTGCTATTGCCTATGAAAACAGACGAGTTAACCCTTTTACGAGGTCTTCACTGTTAGTGGCGATAAATGGGCTTTAATTTTGGGACTGCAAGCCTCACATGCAAAGAATAAGCTAGTATTCGTGCTAATGAGCCAGTATAAAAACACAGCCAGAAACCTAGGGACTGAAATCCAAAAGAATAACAAATACACAAGCCCTAACTTTCTATGCGACAGCTCCGAAAGAGGCATTCTGTTCCCACGCTGATAAATACATTGTTTTCTACCCTGATATCCTGAGCAAGGGAAAAGTAATCTCCCAGCCCCTTTTCTCCTCTTTCCACGGTCACTGGACCAACCTTGAGACCAGGGCTCCCTGACAGGAACTATTCTCCAGCCCTCCACAACTTGTAAATAAATCAGATTAGTGGAAGACAACTCCCTAGAAGAATTAGCTTCTCATTTGCAGACGGCGATGCCTTAATACCTGAGTCCATGCTATTGCAGCAGCCACAGTACCAGCCCTGACTGGAAAGAAGGGTGGGTATGTCCCAAGTTGGCATCATGCTCAGCTTGAAAAACTGTAAGACGACCTACTAATTAGTACAGGGAGCCTCCAGAGTGGAATTATTTAGCCTTTACATGCAGCAAAATCATACTAATTTGAGTAATTGCCTGTCCTCCCGGGAACCGGTGTCCAACTGAAGCAAAGTAGCACGACCACCGCACCTGGCGTGACGCTCTGTGTGGACAGGACCTGAGCTAGGGTTAACACCGACAAAAACCACGGAGACAGCGCAGGAAAAACCAGCTTTCTCTGCAGCCACGCATCCTGGCTGAGGGGTTAAAAAAACACACCGCAATAAAGTACATTCAGGGTGTTAAGGTCTTTGTTCCACGCACCGCAGGAAAATACTAGTTACAGGGCACGGCTAGAGACAGTGCGCTTTTCTTGGATCAGCAGCCGAAACGACTGCTGGGGCTTGGTGCCAAGTGTCATGCTCTTTAAAGAACAATGCAAGGTTAGGGAAAAGCTCTTATGAGAAGAAATTCACTGGAGTATAATTAAATTTACCTGGGCTTTTTTGCAGGTGGCATTCCATCTTCCAACAATGTTTCTTTACCCAGGCTCACCGTAGAAGCCATCCAGTTTCTATAGTAGACAAATCACCACAAGCAAAGTCACTACATATATGCAATACGACGTGGAACAGACCACAGGATTTTGTCGAGCCAGCTCTTCCCGGGTGGATAAATACTGGGGTTTGTTATCTTTATGAGATCACCTTCGGGCTGAGAATTGCACTTTTTTGTTTCTGAACTTTGCCCCGCGGCTCACAGACACATCCGTAACTTCCTTTACAATGAAGCTCAATAAAATCGTAAGGCTGTTTTGTTCAAAACCGGGTTGCAGTCGCCACTGGCAGCCCACTGTTTGCCAGACCCTTCATTTCGCCTTGGCCGTTCATTTTTGCCCCCAAGCCCATACCTTGGAGCAGGCGCGCTCCCCCCTTCCAAGGCGATGCCTGTCGGCAAACCTTGGGAAAACAGCGGGAGGGAAGAAAGACAAAAAGATTTCTGTTGGCTACAAAAAGCCATGGGGAGCGTTTCATTCTCCGGTGATGAGAGAAGGATTACCCAGCCCGCCATACGTCTACACGCGGTGAGATATGACCTTAAAAGTTTGATGTCTGAGAACTCTATCAACAGCCCATGCCATAAAATACCAAAGGTCTGCCAGCACATGGTCCTCTCCCACTCTGCCTCTCCAAAATAAGACTATCAAAAGGGAAAGAAAGCAGACAGAACTGTTCACCCTTGTCCATTTTTTCTTGCCAATTGTAATGAAGAGTCCAGCAAAAATTCTGCTAGGCATGCTTTTGCCAAAAGGAAAAGCCGTGCAAGAGCTGCTGGCCCAAAATCACAGTTCTTTAGAGGCTTCGCAGCCTCGGTGACATCTCAGCATTTGTCGTACAGATGAGATGCCTGCGATTGCTTCACTGCAGCAAAGCAGCAGCACTGGCAGGTGAAACTTTTATAGGTGGAAACCTTAGCTACGCTGCAAATGTTGGCAGGGAGCATTTAAGGAACGGTCCCAATAATTCGGGCAACCATCATCTTTCAATGCTGGATGATGAAAACAGGGCACACCGACTCCCGCAGACGCTCAGATACAGTATGCCTGCCACTCTCTCATTTCTGACCACTTCTGAAAACTTTCTACTTATCATCACAATAATAATAATGATAATAAATTATTATAACAATAATATAATAATATTACAACACCTCAGAAAGCTGGTTTTAACAACCTGTCTCCTGAAACACCACTTAGCATGTGTTGCCCCTCAAATAACTAGATTTTTATTTTACTGTAGAGCCCAGATTTTGGATAAAAGTTTCAAATGCATTTTGCTCCCGCCGACTGCTTGCTCCTCCCGGTTTTACACCCTCTGCGCTTGCAGGGCCCCGAGCCTTCTCCACCGCACACCCTTTTGAACGTTGTACCCTGTATTTTCCCAACCCACTGTCGAACCCGACAGTAGTTCGATGCTGTTCTGACAACGAACCTCTGCGGACTCGTGCCCCCCGAACGCCTCCAAGCATCAGGCCATAAGGTGAAGCATTTTGGGGAGTTAAACCACTGGAAAAACACCAACTCCTCCGAAGGGATGTCTCTCGGGGAGGCAGGAGGACCCACCGGACACATGATCAGTCAGGCAGTAACATCAAACTCGCCCAGAGTGAACACAGCCAAGCACAGTCAGGATGGAAAACAAGAAGGGGGGGAAAAAAACCTCCTTTTTTTCTTTCCAGTAGGGTAAGATCTCTCATTTTGGATTAGCCGATTCTTTTGAAAGAATGGGCTGCTGCTGCAAAGCCAGCCAAATTGTAATTTAGATGAGCTAGGGACAAAAGCACGTAACCTTCGTTAACTGGAATATTTAAGAAGACTGTAAAGCAACACGCTGAACCCCTGCTACTGTCCAGATCTGCTCTCAACTCCCTCCAAGGCACCTAACAGCCCAAGGTCAAACCTTCCCCAGTTTCTCCACCAGCTTCGTTTACAGATCTAATTTAAGTTTATATTGCCTTTAGGTTGCGAGTTATCAGCTAAGTCTCAAATATCAAGCCTGTTTATAAACTCCTTCCTAGGCCTTCCCAAGTTTTGCTTGTTCACCTGCCTGAGCACTGCTTCTATTTGCGTTCTTTAAACAGCAGAAATGGAGCCATTAATTCAATTTTTAAGTGCCTCTTAAAGACAAAAGTGTCTCTAAAGCACTAAGGACAGTTCAAAAGTAATTTTGAACTTCGGAAAAAACACCTTTTATAAATGCAGTTACCAAGAAATGGTTGTATAACATCAGGAACTTCAACCTTCATTTCTATTTAATGCAGATAGCCAAAAAGGAAAAAAAATAACAAGTCAGAAATAATGTCATCATAAATAATTCTGTCTCAAAAAAAAGTGCTTATTTCTCTTAAGAACACGATCTTGGACATTCAGCCAAGAAATCTAAACCTCCAGATTTTAGGCCTGGGGAGAAGGTCTGCTCTCCAGGGGGACAGATCACGCCGGCACGGCCGAGGTAACTGACATGAAATAGCATTACCTCAGAGCGTGGCACCACTGCCGCAGGGAAAAAAGCACCGAGGGGACCCCGCAGGACTGGGCCATGCCGTGAACGCGGGTGCCACGAAGGAGAGGGAGCGACGGGCACTTACAAGGTAAGAAGCGTCTCTCCAGTCCTCCTCCTCCTCGAGACGTCGGGAACTTTCCAGCTATTTAGACTACAGGGAGCTGGAGAGAGCGTAAACATCAAACTCCGCGGGTTCTTGGCTCGGCTACCCCGTCCTCCTGTCACAGTGTAGTCTCTCATCACCTTTATTAGTGGCACTAAGCTTATAGAGTCCCTGCAAAGGTTTGCAGCATTCTCCTTCCCAGAAGAAATCAGTTAATTTATGCTAAAGCCCTCGAGGTACAGATTTCAGCGAGGAATCGTTATCTTTAAATGATGCCCTAAGTTGCCAGCACTGAATAAACCTAACCACAACAATTCCATATGTAATATAAAGAAGACACTGCTGCAAAAATGCCTGAAATACAAAGATGTATCCCAGCTACAACCGAACGCCTAAACAAAGCACGCGCCAAATTAACGCTGAGGCTCACACTGAGTGTATATTTACAAAAACTTTGCCATAAGTCTACAAAACGCGACTACACCGCTCAGTCAACGTCAGACCCCAGCCTGCAGAACCACCCCAGGAAATTTAGATGCTTTTTCCACCGAAGGAGAGGAGGATGTCACTGCGGACATCCTTTGACTGTCCCCACGCTCAGCAGCTAACAGACAAGTAAAGCTACATCTGAACATTTAAGGTTTAAGGAAAGGAAAAACTGCATGCATCCAGCTCAGTGCTGGAAGAGGGGCTCCTCTGGAACAGCCCCACCAAATTATGTAAAGAAGCAAATACAAATTCATTGCTCATAAATTATTTTTAGCTTCTTTGAGTGCTGAGAAGAATGACTACCAGTGAGGGCGTAATTCAGATCTCCTTTTTAAATTAAGTCGCTTTAAGGTGTTGGGATAACACAAACGTTATGTTACGGTTTAAAATCCTCTACGTTTCTGCTAGAAGAATCTGAAAGGATGTTAATGGGTTGTTCCCTGGCCGATTCCCAAGATCTGTCCCTCCACGTGGGAGCCGCAATTGGAGCAGGCCCGCACAGCTCCTCAAAACCGTCCTAGAGAGCGACAGGCTTCAGCAATAACGGGAACCAGTGGCGCGAGGAAAACAAGCCCTGCCTCTATTCGCACCGGTGTTATGAACACAAGATTCAACCTCCTCAGATGCGAGTTAAAATACATCAGAGGTTTTTATTCAATGCTGTGATTCTCCACGTGCTTCGGGCTCCCACTGGCTTCGGGAAAAACGAGAGGGAGCGACACAGGGAAGGCTGGAAGAGGTCTGCATCCCAACAAACTCACTACGGAGCCCGGATTGCCTGACAGGCGCCAGGTGGGCTTCGGTCTGCCCAATTTAAAGCCCAGCAGATGAGGCTGCAGGACAGCCCGCAAGCAGGAGCAGGGCTGGCTTTCCAAGAGCATTTCTGGAAAGCAAAGCAGGCCGGACATGCTGCCGGGGGTGGGGGGTTTCACACCTTCAGGGATGCCCGGCAGCTCGAGGCCTTACCTCTCCTCTCTGCTGCTCCCCCTCCTCGCCCCCTCTCACTCTAAACCTGAGGGAAAAGCAAGAACACGGTACTTCAGCAGGCAGCGAGGAGGCCGAGAGGGTAAAACCGCCCAAGACGGCGGCTTTTTAAGAGGGAAGGCACTTCGCAGAGCGGCGCCGCTGAGGGGAGGCTGGGCCTCAGGGTCTCCCCCGCCATGAGGCGGCCCCCCCCAACCCCCTGGGGCTCACCCCCAGCCCCCTCGCCCCCTCGCCCCCTCTCGGGCTCAGCCCGGGCCCCCTCGCCCCCCGGGCAGCCCCGCAGAGCCCCCTCCGTGCGGGCGCAGCGCCCGCCGCCATCGCGGGCCCTCGGCGCTCCCCTCATGGCGGCCAGGGGCGCGCGCGACCCCGGCCCGCCGTCACCATGGCAACGCCCCCCTCCTCCTCCTCCTCCTCCTCCCCCCTCCCGCCCGCCACCACCCCGCACGCACCTGGCGCCGCGCGCCCGACCCACGGGAAGGGATTGGCCCGCCCCCCTTCCGCCCCGCCCTCTCATTGGCTCGTAGGGGAAGGGGCGGGACTATCTCGCTTCCGCGCCGAGGAGGCGGGGGAAGGACGCGCGCTTGCGCGAGAGTTCGTCTCTGTTCTCGCGATACTTGCCGGGGATATAAAAGGCGGTGTGCGCATGCGCCCAGCACTCCGGGCCTGTGCGCGGCGGGGGAGGTTTGCGCGGCGGGCGCCTGTCAGTGGCGGTGTGAGAGGCCGGGGGCCCGCTCTCTTTCTCTTCCAGGGAGCCTGATTGCGCCCTGTGTACCCCTGGGGCCTGCCTTCCTCGAGCGGCCTCTCTGCTTGGGCTTATGCCCCTGCAACGATGTCTCTGGCCCTGTGAGCGAGTAAGAGCAATGCTTGGCCTCGTCGGGCTGTGGTAATTCCATGTGAAGGCGTTTGGGTATATTCAGAGCACTTCAAGAAGAGAAGCTGTTTTCTGGCTTTCAGGGTCGTTGTGCATTGCTTTGTGTTGGCGCCATAAATAAACAGTGTTGATGGTGGGTGTAATTAGGGACAGAAATGGCCTTATTTTCTCACCTGAATGCCTTTCTTGGCGTTCAAGGGGTTGGCTTGGACCCTGCCTTATGCTCGCCCTATCCTCACGCTGTTTCCTTGATACTCTCCGCAGGCTTCTCCATGGTGGCTGGCCAGGTGACACCGTAGCCAGGGGATTTCAACGCGGTGCTGCTTCTGGTGGGTCAAGGCGCGTTGTGAATCAAGCTGTGCTTTCTTAATTACTCTGCTGCCTTTAATAATGATTATGTTCTAGCTAAGGCAGGGGTGGAGGTCGATCCGGTGGGGTGTTGCCCCTTGGGGACTTGGGGTGGTGTTTGCCTTCGGGGCACGTCCTTGTTTGGGGAGTTGATTTTTGGGGTGGTGGCAGCAGCAAAGTCATCAGCCCCAGGGTGGGAGAGGGGAAGGGATTAATTAAGGGAGGCAGTTGAGCAAAATGTGTCAAAACGGGACAAGTGGTGCCTGACCCACGGCTGACAGCTGCCTGGGGGTCCCCGGGAGGCTCAGCGCTGTTCGACCTTGGGCTTTTTCCTTTGTGATTTGGCTGACGAAGGGCCGGCTGGTGGCTCCCGCTTGGTACCTGGAGGAGAGGAATGCAGCCGGGGTGGCAGCAGGGCAGTGGAGGGAGCTTGGTGCTTTTGGGGGGATTCGTTACCTCTCTGTCCACGGGCTGCCTTCATGCGCCCCATGTTCCTCTCGCTTGCCGCTCTGTGCTCCACGATGGGCCGGGGGTAGTGTGTGCCCACCAGGCAGCCTGCCCGCTCCTGCACGGACCGTGGCGCCTTCCAGGGCTCGTAGATGTACTCAGCGGGGAAATCTTTGAGGATGGGAAGGTATTTTCTACGGCGAGGGGTTACAGCCACCAGGGAGGCCACCCCCTATTTCACAGGGCTTCGGGTTTTGCGCCTACCGAATGTATGCCCCGTCCCGATCAGTCTTCTTGCCGAATGCGATGGGCGAGTAGACATGGAAATATCGGTGGAAGAAGGCACTTCCTGACAGCCACAGCCAGTTGCCGGCGTTGAGGGACCAGTCTGCATCTAGCAGGAGCTCCTCAAAGACCTGTGGGACACCACGGCGGCATGGGGACCAGGTCCCCAGGAGCCCGGTGGGTGCCAGTGGGTGTCTGGGGAGGCCTCCTGACCTTCAGCCCCTCTTCCCAGGAGACCCAGAGGTCCCCACGGGTGAGGAAGCAGGCAACGGCGTGCCGAGCAAGGTGGTGGATCCAGCCCTCGGAACGCAGCTGGGTCATGATGGCATCGATGAAGGGGTAGCCTGTCTGGCCCTGGTGCGGGGCATTGGGGTTAGACGGGGCAGGGGGATGTTTTTAAGGGGGTCAGAGGATTTGGGGCTTATCCCCAAGGGAAATACCTCCCTCCAGGCGCGGAGATGCTGGGGGTTGTCATCCCAGTCGACCTGCAGGCAGACGGGGTTGCCGACCATCCGGTCAAAATTTGGGATGCTGGCACTGGCGGTGTAGAAAAACTCCCTCCAGAGGAGCTGCCCGTGCAAGGAGACGGGGGGCTGGGAGTGCTTGCGCTGCCGGCAAAGGCAGGATCAGCCCCACCGGCCGAGGCTATCTTCTCCAGCCCCCCACCCCTTCTGCAGGGTCCCTCTGGCTCACCCTCTTCCCACCCACCCCAAAATTCCCACCTCACCCCTTGGTAGACCTCGTCCAGCCGCCACCAGAAGGTGCGAACCGACAGGCAGCCGAATTTGAGGTAGGGGCTGAGGACGGTGGTGCTGGGGCTCAGCGAGGTGGGCTCCGTCTCGGGCTTCTTGAAGCCACACACCCAGGCCTGGGTTGGGGACACACAGCGGCGTCATGTTTTGGGATGAGGGGGATGCAAAGCAGCCCTGAAATTAGGGTGATGGGCACCGAGCACTGACCGTCCTCTCCATGTGCACATCGAGCCGGGCGAGCGCCGCTGTCTCCCCGCCGGGGTAGAGGTGAGGACCCACCTTGGTGGGGTCCTGGCCCAGCTCCTCCAAGGTGGGGACCCCATAGTCGATGTCATGGCTGACCTGGCACGGGGTGCAGCAGCCTGGGGCACCATGTATGGTGGGGGTGTGACATCATCACTCCGCTCCAGGGTGAACAGTGAGGGAGATGCTGACCCAGCTTTGTGCTCTAACCCCCCGAGCCCACCCTGTGCTCACCTCGGAGATGTTCCTGCATGAGCGCCGGGGCTGGCTTCTCGGGGGGTCCGAGGGACGCCAGGAGGCTCTGCAGGCGCTTGTAGGTCAGGGGAGCTTTGCCATCGTTCAACGCGAGGATTCTGGGGTGGGAGATGGAGGGACATGCTTGATACCGGTGCTTGATCCCCTTGTACCCCGAGGGATGGGGCCAGGCACCCACCTTTCAGTGTCGTAGAGGGTATGGGACACCTCCCGGACCACCTCCACGCCGTGCTGGGCCGCCAGCTTGGCCACAGCGGTGTCGCGCTGGCGGGCGGAGGGTTCGGTGTCCACCTCGAAGGTCAACCGTGTCGTCCCCCAGGCATGGAAGAGATGGGGGAACACCTCCTCCGGGCAGCCCCGCACCACGAACAGCCTGCCAGGGAGCTGGGTGGGCACGAACCCCCTCGAGACCCCACCGAACCCCCTCGAGACCCCACCGGGACTCACCTGGAGCCCATTTCCCGCAGTCTCCCATCCAAGTCCCGCAGAGCATCGAGGAGGAACCGCCAGGCGTTAGCGCCCACCCGGCTACTGGAGGGGTCGAGGATGAAGAGGGGATGAAGGCGGCAGCAGTCGGTAGCTGCCGCCAGCAGCGCTGGGTTGTCGTGCAGCCGGAGACCTTTCCGAAACCAGTGGATGGAGCTGTGCTGCATGGCCCCGGGCGTCCTGGTGGGATGCGACCTGGGAAAGGAGAGATGGGGGAGGATTTTTCTGGGGGGAAAAGCACCTTGTTTGGTAAATTTAACTCAAAAAATAAGCGAGAGTGGCAGAGATGGACTTGTTGGTGTCTGGTTATAAAACCAGGGAGGGAAATGGGTCCGGGCTTGCTGGTGAGGGCTGGGCATGGTGACGCCTGGCTGGTGGCGGATGTGGGAGGGAGGCCCCGGGGAGGGCTGGCTTCCCGGCCCCGCGGGATCGCGGCTGACTTCCCCTGCCTGCGCTTCCGCACGGCCAGGCGGACCCGGACCTGCCGGCAGTGAGGAGGTCTCGTGGGGGACGGGGGGCAGGCTGCAGAGGGACGCGGCAGCTCCTCTGCTCTCTCCCTGCGGAAGCTGGTGGGTGTCCCTGTTCTCCCCTCCATCTCAGGGCCGCTCCATCGGGAACCCCTCCCAGATGGTGAGGCTGTGAGGCTGGATCCAGCCTCTCCATTGGCTGTGGATCCCATTAGGCTCCAGAGTGAACATGCTGCAGCCAAACTCTCCTTTCCCACCCAGGTGATCCCAGAAGATCTTCCCCCTTGCTGAACCCAGGGGCTGATGCATCCCCTTTCCCTGCCCCGGTGCCTGATTCCTGCATCCCAGGTAGGCATCCCCCAGCTTTCCCCCCTGCCGTTCCCCATCCATGCTTGTCATTCAAGCCACGCTTGAAGTTTTTGCTATTACTAAGCGGTTGCTTGCGTGGGGAGTGTGGTTTCCGCGGGCGTGCTGGGGTCTTCCCAGCATTTGTCATGGTCCTGCGCCGTTTTCGGGGTGGGGGGGAAAATGTCAGCGTGACTGGGGGTGTTTTATTTTGGAAGGGGTGACGCAGCGGAAAACAGCGGCCGCGGTTGCTCCTGGGTACCCGCAGGGAGGGTCTGGGCACCCCAAACCATGCCGGGAGCACAATGCCGAGGCGTGGGCTGGCAAGGGATGCTGGGGATGCATGGATCTGGGAATCACCCAATCCATCTTTAGTTTGCCAGCAGCTGGTCGATCTCCGGTGATCCCCACTTCATCTGCAGGATCCTTTCCGCGCCGCTGGGAATGAGGGGCTCTGCTGCCTGTCGGCTCTCGGCCTCGCTCGCTGCAGGTGCGTGTCTCCGCCGGGGGGGGGGATGAGCTGGTGACGGGCGGTAACAGCGCAGGAGACAGGCAGGGGCTGCTTGAGCCGCTGCTCCCAGCCCTGCTTGAGGTCAAAACGCTCCTTCCCGGCAAATTTTGGGGGAGGTGGATAAGGAAAATTCTGCTGGGGGTGATTTTTGGGGCTGCAGGCAAGCGTGTGTCCCTGGAATAAACCCCACTGAGCTCTCTGGGTTGAGACCCACCGTGGGGCGGTTCCTGCACTCCTAATTTCTTTTTTTATCCCTTTTTTTCTGCTGGCAGGACAGGTTTCATGCCGGCGATCGGCAGCTGAGCAGCACGGTGCCTGCTATGGCCGGTGAGTCTGGGCTCGGTTCATGCCAGGGGTGGGATAAACCCTCTGTCTCTGTCCCCTCCCTGCCGAAACACAGGGGTGCCCATGGATAGCTGAGGTTTTAGGGTCTGGGGTGGTTTTTGGGGGACCAGGGTGAGATCCCACCCGGCTCTTCCCATCTGGAGGTGTCCCACTGAGCCAGCCGTGCCGCACAAGCCCCTTGGGAAGCCCACGGGGGTGCTGAATCCTGACAAACGTGGTCTTTCCAACTCCGCAGGCTGGTTTAGGCGTCTCCTGCACAAGCCCAAGCCCAGCTCGGTGGAAAGCAGCCTCAACTCTAGCTGCTCTGCTTCATCCTCACCTTCCTCATCCTCTGCGGAGAGCTCCGGCTCCTCTCCCAGCACAAGCCTGGCTGGATCCGTCTGTCCGTCACCCATCTCAGTGTCGGACATCAACGCCTCGGGCAGCGCCCGGTGGACCAAGAGCTACGATGTCTGCATCTGCCACAGCGAGGTGGACCTGGAGCTGGTGGAGGAGCTGGTGTCCTACCTGGAGGGGCAACCCGAAAGCTTCCGTTGCTTCCTCCAGCTGCGGGACGCGACGCCGGGAAGCGCGGTGGTGACAGAGCTATGCGACGCCGTGCAAAACAGCCACTGCTGGGTCATGCTCATCACCCCCAGCTTCCTCCGGGACCCTTGGTGCAAGTACCAGATGCACCAGGCGTTGGCCGAAGCTCCAATGGCCAACGGGCGCACCATCCCGGTGGTGAAGGATGTGGATCGGAAGGATTATCCCAGGGAGCTGCGCAGCCTCTACTACATCTACATGGCGGTGAAGGAGAAGAGCTTCAAGCAGATCAGAGACACTGTTGTGCGCTGTGAGTATGCCGTGGGACAGTGGTGGAATGTCGCTCTGGTGGGGTGGAGACCATGGGAAGGGACCAGATTCCGTAAATTTATTTAAGTAGTTGATTATTTTTCTTAGACTAATCGGTTGTTAATGGGGCTCATCTGCTTCCGCAGACCTCCAGGAGCTGTGCCAGAGCTCCAGCAGCGGGATGGACTAGTGCCGGGAGCCGACAGAGAAGTCCCCGCGGCG
Organism: Chroicocephalus ridibundus; assembly: GCF_963924245.1. NCBI lineage: Eukaryota > Metazoa > Chordata > Aves > Charadriiformes > Laridae > Chroicocephalus > Chroicocephalus ridibundus. The sequence continues at coordinate 7,848,515 of NC_086301.1, read as the reverse complement.
TTTCGGTGCTGCCACGGCTGGATCCGGATGCGTCCACGTCTCGAGGGGACGAAACCGAGCTGCTCGCACCAGCCCTGGTAGCCGAAGACCGGGAGGTCCTTGCACCCGTGGAGCCTGCCATGCCTGCGGGTGATGCCGCCGCCGCTGTCGCCCTGGTGGCCAAAACGCCCGCGGGTGATGCCGCCGCCGCCCCGGTGGCCAAAACGCCCTCGGTGGGGGACAGAGACATCCTCCAGCAGGTCCCCGCTGCTCATCACGCAAACACTAAGCTCCGCCGTCTTTGCACGGGTTTGTTTGGGACTATGAAAATGCAGAAGTTTAAAATTTTTGGGGTTTGTTTATTTATTTGTTTGTTTATTTATTTGTTTGTTTTTTCTTCCCCCACTCCTCGGTTTGTGGCTTTCTGTGGTGCCAGCGACTGTGGGGCACCGCCGAGCCGCCGGGGGGCGCTCTCCCCGCGCGGCGCCGCTCCCGCCTTTCTCCTCGTTTGCCGGCGCCGCGCAGGCGCAGTGCGGGGCTGAGGGGGGGGGCGGGCGCCATGGCGGACGGCCCGCGGCCGAAGAGAAAGCGGGAGGAGGAGGAGGAGGCGGCCGGCACCGAGACCCACGATGGGGCCGCCGCTCCCTTCCCGCTGGCGGGCCTACGCCTGCGGCGTGTGCTGCGGGAGTCGGCGCGGGAGAAGGCCGTGTTCCTGCACGGGGAGGTACCGGGAGGGGCGGCGGGGGAGCGGGGGGGAAGGTCCAGGCCCGAGTCGGGCCCGCCGCCATTTTCCCCGCTGAGGGGGTAGCCCGGGCAGGCCGCGCCCCCGCCGCAAAGGCCACGCCTCCTGCGGTGCCGCACGGTGTAGCCGGAGGACCCACCACCCCCTCCCGGTCTCCCGACCCCAAACCCCTCTTTTATTCCATAAACCGAGCCCCCCCGCTCGCTTTTCCAGCCCTTTTCTGCCCGAGCTCGGCCAAGGCGGGGGGGTTGGGTGCGGGAGGTGGCTGATCTCGGCAGCAGCGCGCTGGAAACCTTATTTCGAGCCTCAGGTTAATTTTTCCTTATTAGTAGAGCTGTTGGTTTTGGACCTGAGAGCGGGTTTGTCGTGTTGGAAACCTTATTTCAAGCCTCTGGTTATTTTTTTTTTTTTCTTATTGGTATAGCTGTTGCTTTTGGCGCAGTGAGCAGGTTTGTCGTGTTTTGTGGGTAAAGTGGCATTGAATTGCAAGGAAGGTGCTGACTCTGGGGCTGTAAATAGGGTAGGCATGTCAATCGGGTGCCGTAAAAGGCAAGATTTGTAATTACTCTTAAGTTCTATGGCTGGGGACCCTGGCTGTGGCATGGGAGCAGTGCAGCTGCCTCGGCTCCTCTCATGTGGAGATGTGCAGGTGATGAGGATGGGGAAGGTTCAAGCAGCTGCTTCGATCTCAGGGCAATGTTTTGATGGTCCGTGGGTAACTGAAGTGGGCACAGACCTGCCCGCTCTGCCCTATGAGCGTGGGAGCCCCAGGTGAAGCCCTTTGCTGTCCCCAAACGGGGTTCAGGGAGGCCTTGCCTGGGTGCTGTACAAATGGGAGCGATGCGGGGGGTGTGTTCTGCACCCTGCACCTCCCGCACGTGGCTCAGGTCACATCCGGATCTGGGTTGTGGTGCCTTGGAGCAAGGTAGCAGCGTTCCCTGCCCTGGAACAGCCTAGGTTTGCTCCCTGACCATGATGTGAACCCTTATGCCTGTCTCTGCCCTCTTCCTGACGTGGGCAGCATCCCTGGGTCGACTTGTGAGTATCTGAGATTAAATCAGTGATGTGGGTCAGCGGGAATGCAGCTGCGGCACTGGGAGCATCCGGGGAGGTGCAGATGGGCTTGAGGCATTGTCCACATCCCGTTTTTCCGCCAAAAAATGTCTGTGTTCCCTGATGGGGAGCAGATGCCTGCCATGCGTCAGGGCAAATGTGCCATTATTTTTGGGTGGGGGCTGGACTAGGAGAGAGAATGAGAATTGAGGGGCTGCAAGGTGTCTGCCGTGGTCCCTTGGTGGAAGTATTTAGGTCCTGGCCTCAAAGTCTCCATCCTGTGCTGGGTCTGTGTTTGCTGACAGCTTTACCCATTCTTATTCTAGGTGACGGGCCCCTCTGGAGAGGGGACAGATGCTGTAGTCATCCTGGAAAAGACTCCTTTCCAGGAGGAGAAGGTATCGGACCTGCTGAAGAAGCACATGAAGCTGGAGCTGCGGATGCGCAATGACATTTACAGCACGTACCACCTCTATCCTCCCCCGGAGCTGAGCGGTGAGGACTCTCGACCTCATGGCGGGGGGGGGGGGGCAGTCCCAGGAGGGTGGCTCCGCTCTGTGGCTTGCCTGCGGACTGGCGCTTGTGGCTGGGCTGCTGGTCGGCGTGCTCCTGCCGGCTCCAGAGGGGAGGATGCAGTGAGACAGGCAAGTGCTGCTGCTGCTGCTGGACCCCATCGCGCCACCCTGGTTGTGGTTTGGGTGACAGCAGCAGACCTGGCTGAGATGGGGAGATCGGTGGATCGTTGCCACTCTGAAAGCAACATCCTACTCCAGAGGCTTTGAACGTTGCCTCGTTTCTCCCCCTCTTCCCTGCACTGTTGGACACCTAGCTCAGCTGATGAGTAGCTGCCCATTAAATGGCCATGGCTTGATTACTTGCAATCATCTGCCTGTGCCTTGATTTAAAGGTGAAGAAGGGCTTGGCCATCTAAAAGCTTTCCTTGTGTGTTTTTTCAGTGGTGTCAGTTAATCTGGTAAGACATTGTCTCTCACCATAATGTTTATCTTGAAAACCTTTGTCTTTAAAATCTCTACAGAGCATGTGTCAGCTTCTTGTTCCGGGGCATGATCTCATGTGCTTTATTTTTGTTACTTGTTGTTGCGTGGTAAGGACAGACAGCTAGGATGTTTGCAGGGGAGACTGAAATCCTGGTAACCTTGGGTGCCTTGTGCAGAGAAGCACCTGGCCTTTCAGGCCTCTCCCTGCTGATTTCACGCACCTGTGTGTTACGAAACGCAATTAATCACAGAGGATGATGAGGTGAGATGAGCAGGTTGGAGAGCTTCAGTAGAAGGCTGTCATCCTGTGAGACGGATTCTTGTCACGGCAGAAGGGCATCCTGTGACTGCGGTGCTGCTCTTTTGGCAGCTGAATTTAATGCTTGTGGGTGTTTAAATTCTGGAAGTACAGTGGTTAATTATGTGTTGATGCTTCCATAAACACAATGATTGCCAAACAGGTTTAATGGAGTCAAAATTAATCGGAGTGATAGCCTTAAGTAAGAAGTTGTTGAGGTCCCGAATTAAATTTTTGGGGTCTTTGATGTTCCTTCCCGAAAATGCTCCTATTTTAACGCCATTTCCATGGTGTAGGAGGAAGCACTGTCTGGCTTTGGGAGCTTGAGTTGTGCAAAACTCCTACTGAGGACTTGAAATCAGAGGTTTCAGCATTACAAAGCCATGTTCCAACAGCAGGAAAACACTGCAACACCATGGTTTCGGTGGTTGCCCTGGGTGGGAAGATGTCAGAGCTACGCTTCCTTGGCTGGACGGACTCCTGCTCAGACGCCTGCTGCGTTCCAGGCCGGCAGCGACTTGCAGGGATTCCCACGAGGTGGCATTGCAAGACTAAAATCCCCTGGGCCTCCCTCTAGCTGCAGCCCTGCCAGCCGTGCTGCCGTTTGACTTCTTTGCAGCACCTAGCTGTGCTGTGTAACTCCAGTGTCACTCTAATAGCAAAATTTTTTTATTTAATTTAAGATTTATGCCAGGTGCAAAATCCCTCGCTGGGCTGAAAAGGCTGTTAAGGGTCACCCGTCTCCATCAGTCCTGCTTTTTTGGAGAAATTGGAGCAAAACCAGCTGAATCTGGATCTTCTCGCGTCCCGTTTCTGTGCCTCTGTTAAACTAAACCCTCGCCTGGGTTTTTTCTATTCAATGTGTCCTCTGTGCCGTGACTCTGGCGCACCGTGCCACCCTGTTTGTTTCATGTATGGCTGGACCAAACCTACCCCACATTTGTATGAGTGTTTGTGCTGTTCCTCATGTAGGTCTGAATGGGGAAAAAGCCTCTGGCTTCCTTCTGAAGTTTATCTTTTTAATTACTTTAAAAATCGCTTTGAAAAGGCGGGTTTTGCAGAAATGTTATGCATCTTTCCTTCCCAGCCCTCTCCTTGGCATCGCTGTGCCTGCTTTGGGTGTTGGGCAAGGAGAACTGGAGGGGAAAGTGCACCCTGATGCTGCCCTTCAGGCTCTCTGGCTCGGAGCGGTGGGTGAGGAGGCTTCATCCTTCCAAGCAATTCAGAGCCAAATAGCTGGTTTTTACGGGCATATTGTGTGAGCTGCTGGCGGGCAGCTGGGCTGGCACCAGAGGAGGTGGTTGTACACATCAGGAGGGGAAGGATGTGGCCCTTTTGATCTGAGTCACGGAGGGAGTCGACGTGAGGAATGCAGCTCATAAACCTAAAATGAAGGAGGAGGAATTTCCTATAAGGCTGTGGGCAATGTCAGGGCTTGTGAGAAATCCCTGGACGTCGAGTGATCGTGTGGAGACCCAGCGAGCCCTCGCACTGGGTGTCTCTCAGCCTCTTGGTTGCAGGGTTAGAGATATGCAGGGGTTTATCTCCTGGTTACCATGATGCAGAAGAAGTATTTTGCAGAGGTCAGACTTTAGCATTAAGCAGGTCCTTTGAAAAATCCTGGGTCGTGGTGTCACGCAGGAAATTAATTCTCCCCAGGGTTTTCACAGCATCCCGGCTGGCCAAGCCCCCCACGCTCAGCTCCTCACTTTCTAAAGGTAAAGTACTCCTCCAGACTGAGGAATTCATGACCACAGGTGACTGTGACACTGGGCACATTGAAGGCATGAGGAGCTGCCTCTGGGTCCCTCTGCTGTTTTGAATTGCACTTCTCAATGCCACCTTTGTGGTCTGAAGTCCCCGGGGCGGCTCTTCCTCCAACTGGAGGTTTTTTTGATAGCTGAAAGTGGATATTTTCTTCAGCCTTTCCCCGCCTCCTCGTTTAAGTGAGTCGGATGCTGTCTCCTCCATGGAGTCAAGCTAATGCAGGCCCTGTGTGATGAAAGCTTGTTTTGTCTTGGCAGTAAAAGAGCCTGCGAGGCTGGGCCAGTCGCTTTGTTGTGTGGTGAAGACAGAGAAAGGGAGGCTAGAAGAAGTACGTTACCTGAGCCAATGATTCCCTTCTGCCCTGGGAAGAGGAATTTCACTCTGCAGCTTGAAGATGAGATTTTTTTAGGGTTGGGAGCACAGCAGTGAGGGGACGCGTGAAGACAGTGCTGATCAGAAAGAGGACCTCATCCGTGTCTTGCTTGGCTCTGGTTTTACTGGCCGCTAGGAGAGACATGTCAAGGCTGAAATGGGAAATAACACTTGCAAACCAGCTTAATAATGGTCGGAGTTTGTCTGAAGGGCAAAAGGAGGGGGAAATTTGTGAGTGAGTTTGCGAGGAGGAGCGGTGTCAGAGAGCATGCCATCTGATTGTAACTGCCCTGCTAACAGCAAAGGCAGGCGTGCGTAACGCATTTTAAGGCCAGTTGCTGGATATTACCTAAATTTAAGAGGCAGCTTATGCCAGGAGGTGCGAGACGCTGATGGAGGAAACCCCAGCTCTGGGACTCTCCTTTGCAGGGAGAGCAAGGTCCCCTTTCATAGCAGGGGAAAGATTTTCCTGCTGCCAAAGGCTTGATTGCAGAAGCCAGATGGTTCAAGCAACATGTTCCCCAATAACATTCAGCTCCTGGTGGTGCTCACACCTGCTTGGCAAGGAGACCTTGCTGTTTCCAGCAAAAAGCAGCCACCTCTTTCCTGGCTGCTGAGGGATGCTGTGTTTCACAGCACCAAAGCCGCGCTGGTGTAATTTAAGGACTCCTATCATTCCTTTAAGGAGCCTGTACTCACTGGGCACAGCTCATCCCTGTGCTGTAGGCGGAAGGTTATTAAAAATGTCTAAAAAACGAGCACATCGGGAGACCCTCCGGCTCCATCTCTCCAATGTAGGGTGGAGAAATTGTGAGAGAAATGGGAGAGCATGGAAGGAAAGTATTCAGTCATGCAGGAAGTGATACATATCCCTGCCTTCCTGAGCCCAAAAAGTCTCTGGTTTCAGGCAGTGAGGAGCTGGAGAAACTTGCACGAGCTGCATGGGGAAGGTTGGTTCATCTCCAGGCGTTTCCACGCTCCGCCTGCCTGGGGGGGCGCTTGCCCAGCGGAGAAAACTCTTTGCATTTACACATAAATAAAAAGCTGGAGCCTGAAGCAGTGGGAGCGCGTGGAGTTGTTTGGGGGACGGTGGGAGGTGTCGCCCTGCTTTGCTCTGGGGTTTTTTTTGGGTTGGTAACCTGCAGCTTTCCTCTTAGCCGCGGCTGTTACAGCTAGAGCCCACCGAATCCTTGGTCCATGGATGAGAACCAGGGGCCAGACAGCCTTGGCAGGAGTCCCCAGCAGCATGTTTGGCTTGCCTTGACACGTGCTGGCCTCGGAGACTACGAGCTCTTGCAAGCTTTATCCTTTTCTTTTTGTGCTTTTATTTCATTCAATAACGCACGTCCCAGATGTCCGAGGCAAAGCTGCGGTCGTACCTGGTTGGGCGTGGGTTAAAATTAGGTGTTTCCTGGTGACTACTGCTGCGCAGTTGTGATCATACAACTAAATAAACTACGTTAATACAGCAGGGAAAGGGGGAGGTTGTGCATCATGTTTAGTTAGAGCTGCATCAAAGGAGATAAAGCTCTGCTCTGTCTTCCCGTTGTCAGGTATGCATCAGGAAAGAATCTCGCAGAGGAAAAGAAAACTTGCAAGAGTACAAACAGGACTTTCTCTGCTGCTTCCTGGGCTTGGCACCTTCCTGTACCTGACGGTTGAGTTGATTAGGCGGATTATAAGCCCAAAGCTCAGCTTCGTACTAGCAAAGGGAGGAAAAGGCACCCCTTCCCAAAAGTAGAAACAGGCTGTTCCTGCCCTGCGTGCTTCTCTTGGCTCCCCGGCATGTTTAAATCTATTTAAAACAAAACTGCAGTGGTCTGTTTTAATGTTGCTGAGTGGGATGGGAGAAGGGAGCGCAAGGCAGCTCAGTGGGTCACCCTGGGCTCTCGTTGCCATCTGCATTGTTTTGAAATTTCACGTGCTGAGCTGGAGAGGGATTTTGGCAGAGCCTGGGGACAGCGCGGTGTGAAAGGGGACAAGGCATCGCTACTGAGCCTGGTGTGCGCGAGCTCTCTCTGCCTCCTTCCGTCTGCGACGTGTGGCTGTCCTGTGCCGTCAGCATGGAGTAACGTGTTCCGTCCTCCCCTCTTGGCAGCAGCTGCTTTCAGCCCCTTTTCCCACAAGTTCCCCAAATTGAGCTGGAGTTTTGGTTTTGTTTCTTGTGTCTTGGGTTAGTTTTTTTTGCTCTCGTTTTGAGCAGGAGAGGAGAGCAATCGTTTTGTTTCTGGTCAATCCAACCTTCCTTTTCTCCTGGGCAGGGAAGCAATGGTGCGGTGTATCCCCTCAGGCACCCTTCGTAGGGTGAACTTGGCCAATCAGTTGTTCTCTACCATCGCAGTACCTCTGCCTCCTGCTCATCCGGGTTCCTTCAATTAAACCTCTGTTTTTATAACCTCCAGTTAATTGATGGTCAGTCCTGACTTCCAGAGTAAACCACAGTGTTTCGTGGCATCCCTGGGCTGGCATTCAGGAACACGCCGGCTGATGTGACTCAGACGTAAGCAGAGACGATCCCTGACCCTTCAGCAAGCTTAAAAACCCACATTATGTTTCCAGCGGTTCTTTACCCCCATTTCCAGGCCAGGGTAGGTTTCGGCTGCCCCACGGCGTACGTGATGCTTTAATGCACGTGGAGCCTGCCAGGAGCAGGGCGGCTTTTAAAATGGAGCATGAACGCGGCTGGGCGCCAGCAATGGAAAGATTTTGTGGCGAGCCTGGTCTCGCCGTGGATGTTTCCTGCGGCTGAGCCCAGCCTGAGCTGGGACTTTGCATCCTGTGCACGGGCTCTTAAAGATAGTCGGGCTGCGAGCGTTTATCAAGCAGCTTCTCCGGCCATAGTGATTTATGCTAATTAGCCTTGGTGGGGTGTTTCAGGGTTGATGAGACCTCTAGAAGGGAAATAATCATTAGTGAACCACAGCCTCTTCCCCTCCCACCCCCCCTCCTTCCAGACATCTGCTGCTCAACCACAGCTGCACATTAAGGATTTCTCTGATCTCGTACTAAGCTTTAAAGTATCCTAAGTGGCTCTCCCCACTGTGAGCTGCCACCCACCCCTCCACCCACCCCCCCCCAAAATGGGGAGGTGCTGGGGGAGCTGTGAAGTGTCCTCTGAACGCCCCTCCCAGACTGCACATGAGAGCAGTTACCACCACCACCAGCATGGAGGGTTTTCTGCTGTAGTCCCTGCTCTCGTTTTGGGGTATCAAATTAAATTGTGGAAGTTTCAGCCCGAGGCTGAGCGTGGTATTTTCTTATCTTTTGCCTTTTTGTTTTCTCCCCAATGCTTTGCTGGTCTTTTTAAGCGAGGAGCAGAGGAGCCACAGCCTTGCCTTTTTTTTTTTTTATTGTTCTTTGCTATTACATCATCCCACTAGAAGTGCTAATCGAGTCCTGGAAAACAACCTTGTTTGAACATGCGTATGGTGGGAATCAGACCAGACTGCCCTTGTGGTTTGCATTTTCATATTTCATGTTACCAGCATTTTCCTGTGGATTTCATTAAGCTGGGTTTGGCGTGAAATGAAAAGGCAGAGTCTCCCAGCTTGCAGCGCCGTCCTCGGGGAAAAAAAACAGAAAGCAGAAAACTAAAAGAAAAAAAAAAACAAAACCAAACCGCCCTAAATCCTGGCTTTAGGAACAGATAGATATTTATATTCGTTGTCTGGCTAGCATATATACCACGTATAAAGTGTGAAGCACAACTCTGTGGTACCCTGGTGAGCGTGCAGCCCGTGGTTTTCATGACCGCGGCACAAGCTGCGGTGTTTAAGTGCCCCGGATAACTTGCTTTGGTCCCATCTCCTCAGGGTTTGTCCAGGCTCCTGGGGTTGTTTTTTCTCTCTCCTTCCTGCATTAAGTTTTATAGCAGCTCTCGTTAGCTGGGAAGGTGGAGTGGCCTTGGAGTTGTGGTAGACTCTGTATCGCACATCTAATCTTGGCCAAAGAGGGATATTTTCCAAGTGTTTTAGCGCTGTGGGTGAGGTTTACTGCTGCCAAGGTCAAAGCGCCCAGGGTGACGAGGTGCGCGGTTGCATCCTGTTCAATGCCGCAGAAATTATGCAGCAAAGTTTTAATCGCCAGGTAAACAAAAATTGTTTTCCTTTTGCTAAATGTTCTTTTTGTTGGCTGGTGCAGAGAAATCACCCAGCCCTCTTCCCTCGGCTTGTCCCGTGCCATGTTAACCCATCAGCCTGCGTCGTTTGCCCCCGATCTGTCCCTGTGCCCTTGACCTCTCTGCCTCCTTGTGCTCGAGGCCGAGCATCCTGATGGCCCAGAGCTCTGGGAGGGAGCTGCTCCTAGAGCTCGCAGCTCACGTGAGGTCTGGTTTTGCGGCTGGAGAAAGTTGCTGGGTGCTCGCTCGGTAACATCCCGGGAGCTTTGGATTCGAGTATGAGGAAGATGCGTCTGTGCCCCCGGGGTCGTGTTTCTTGTCCTGGTTGTTGACTGCACGTAAGCTCTTCCCTGGGAGCCCCAGCTCTGCCCTGATGTTGCTGATATGCCTGAAAGAGCAAGTGTGGGGAAAAAAACCTTTCAGACAGCAGACTCCTCCACCTGAACTGGAAAGACAGGCTGTGTTGTCGGCTTATCCTTCCTCGAGAAAAGCGTTTGTTTGCTTTCCATGTCTGTTCTCCCCCACGCTGCTGTTTTAGTGGTGTCTTTTAAAAAGTGTTAGTGTGGCATCTATTGGAAGGGAAAACAGATTTATCGGGGACTGAAGGAAGCAATGTGGGTTTTGTCTGTGATGGTAACGCAGTGAACATATTTATTTCTAGAGATAAAAACCACGGTGGTGTACCCTGCTACGGAGAAACACCTTCAGAAGTACCTCCGCCAAGAAGTGCACCTCATCCGTGAAACCTGGGAGGATTACAAGAACATAACGCTGCCCTTCATCCAGTCCCAGAGCTTCAGCATCCAGGTATGGGTTACCACTGCTTCCCCCCTGCAGAGATGGAGGTCTTTGGTCTCCTCCTTCGACATGCTGGGCTGTCAAATGTCTCCTCTGAAGCCCAGGTTAGAGGCAGAAGAGTGGAGCGTGCTCTGCCCCTGTCTCCTTGTTGGTTGCTCCATCGGTGTGTTGCCAGCTCCGCGGTGCCGCAGCCTGCTCCTCAAGCACAACCGGCTGCAGAATATTTCTGCCGCTCCTGAGTTGTGATGCTGCCTGAATGCATCCCCTCATCCATCGCGCTTTCTTGAGGCTGTGTGACCTTTGGGGTAAGCTCAGCGATGCTAAACAGGCCTCTCTTTCCCCTAAACTCCCACAGTGTCCCCATCCTTCTGTCCTCTGGGTCGTTCTTCTGCATTTTTGCAGAAAAACATTTGCCTTGGAGATGTACCCAAAGTTGCCTTTCCCAAGGTTTCTGGAGACCTTCTGTGCTGGGGCGTTCCTCCTCCTTTCCAAGGGTGGCTCCCTGGGCGTTGGTGGAGTTTGCTGGGCTTTTTAGGAGTCTCTTGGGTGTTGTGGAAATGGGAAGGCACGGATTACTCTTGGATTTCTGCATCACAACTTGCTCCTCGGGTTTGCCTACAGCTCCTCTGCCATTCTGCCCTTTGGTCCATGTGGCAAACACGTACTTCTAGTGTCCTTCTTGCCTCAGGCAGCGGCAATGGACTTTTTTCCTGGTTTACATCCTAGTTTTCCTGGTTTACATCCAGAGGAAGGCAAGTCTGTAGGGAGCAATTCCTGCCAGCGTGTGCAGAAGGGGACATAAACCAAATCCTGGGTCTGCTTGAGGCTATCCATGAAAAATGAACCCCCAAAACCAACCGACCGCAGGCCTGGGGTATCCCCCACACCTCTTTCCTGCTGCCTTAAACAGCAGCAGGACGGTTAACAGGGTTCACTGTTCCAGTGTCTGTTTTCTAATCGCTTGCAGATGAACCTGAATCCCGCTTTCTGTGTCTCGTACCAGAAGGCACCTTGTGAGCTGCGGTGTGCGCTCAATTACTCCTCGCCTGCCTGCTTTTCTCTGCTCCATCATTCGGCTTTCTCGCAGGCAGCCAGGCTGCAACACCGGTAACATACAGGTGGCATTTATTAGCTGGAGAAAGACAAGAGCGTGTTTCCACCAGACAGCAACCTGCACGAATGCTTTCTCTGTGCTTTTGCTTTATGGCTGTTGAAGTTTCCCGGTGTAGCAGCTGCCTTCGGAAGTTGCTTGAGCTCTCTCACTAAATGCTTGTGAGCTGATTTTTGTCCGTGGAAACATATTTCCACTGACCATCAGGAGCTTCTGATGAGAAATCACGGTCAGCACAGTCAGTCCTTGACCTCTGTGAGTTGATAATGTCATTTCGTGTCTTTAACTGGTTTTAACGAGCGGAAAGGGAAATGTGAAGGGTAACAGAAATATCGGGGGACTACAGAGGCAGCTCTGTTTTTCTGCTGGAGGATGCAAGGCGTGGATGCTTTCAGTATAATAGTTTGATTGTGGTGCCGGTCTCTGGACGTGTGTTCTCCTTGCTGGGCTTGTGCTGGAAACAGCAAGAGCAGTCAGCTGATGACCTGCCCGTCACATGAGGCAGCGCTGGGTTTAAAATTCAGCTCATCCGATCGGTGAAGTTATTTAGGGCACTGATAGCTTGGCACTAGTGAAAAGAGCAGTCATAAAAAAAAAAAAAAAAACCAAACCCAACAACAACAACAAAAAAAACCCGATCAAAAACAAAACCAAAGGGCAAACTTTCATTTCCTGCTGAGCTTCCTGCCCTGCTTTTCTTCTGGGGTCACAGAGCACAGCGATCTTGTACCTTGCTTTCCAAAATCGCTTTGAGAATCTAATCTTCTCTAAGACATAGTTGCTAGGAAGGAAAGATGAGAAATTTAAGCAAAAAAAACCAAAACAAAACAAAAACCAAAACAGATCAAGGGAGGAGAGGTTGGTTTCTCCCTAAGGATATATTCAGGTCAGTTCACAATGATCGTAAGTTTTGGCTGGATTAATTAAACTCTTGACAGAGTTCCCCAAGAAGGCTGTCTTTTTATCTTGAGCGTTTGACGTGCACAGCATCCACTGACCGAGCTCGCTCGGTGTGTCTGCGAGACCGACTGCCCACCTGGGGCAACCAAAATGTTTCATACCTAAACTTGATGGGGGGGAAAAAAAAAATCATGTTTCAGAATGGTTGTTTCAGCTTTCAAGCCCTAACAATTTTCTGCTGCCTTATTTTCTAGGGATGTGGCTGGGAACTCCCTTGGCAGTCCAATACCTAAGTTAGACCTAAGCTAGAGCATAAAGCGCATTTTGGAGGTGTAAAGAGGGATGCTCGAGCTCAGGTCGGGAGCCAGGAAAAGCAGAGATGCTTTCCACTGGTCTTACTCTGTCATTTATCCCTGGTCTCTTTCATTTTGTAGCCAAAACTCATCTCTGGGTGGTGCTTTGCTTTGAAGGAGGCGCGCGGGGGGATAACCAGAGCAGGGGACTACGGGCAGTCTGGAGGCTGAGGCTTTAAGTATAGAGGAAGAAGAGCGGGGAGCTGTTTTCTAAGAAGCCAGGAAACCAAGAGACACAGAAAACACATTGCCCAAGAAAACACCAGGCCTTTCGTATTCGCCTGGCGAGCGCTGGCTGCCGGCAGCCGGAGCCGCATCCAACCTCAAGCTTGCAAACAATCTGCTTTTTCCTTTCTGAAGGGGAAGGAAATCAGCTGAATTCCCTTCTCGGACCTTGTAAAGGTTTCAGCGCAGCCTGGGAGCTAAAAAGGTGCAAGCGGCCCTGCCGGTGCTGCAAGAGGCATCTACTGAGCCCCACAAGAGCTGGCTTCCGCCGCTGCCTGCGTGGCCGGGCTCTGGTGTGCTCCGAGTTGCTTGTGTTGGTGGCTGATCCGTCTGAACGCCGGTACCTCTCCGTTGCCAGCCGGTGGGAGCACGGAGGAGAGGGATGCTGCTGCCCCTCGGGGTATTTAGCGCTTTGCAGCAGCTCCACCTCCATGTAATTCGTAAAGCAGCCAGGTCTGGTTTATCGCTAGACTCCATCGAGGAGAATGATCCCCAAATCCTCTTAGGGGCAAACGCAACGATTTCTACGCTGGGCTAAACCGTCTCTGTTCAATACCTCATCTCCAGCTGCGGCCAGTTCTTAAAGCTTGAGAGGAAAACAAAAATCCCTGGAAAACAAAAATCCCTGAATAATTTAGCTAGCCGGCGGTGCAGCGCCACGCAGCAGGGTCGGGAGCGTACCTTTTCACTGAAGCGATTCTTCTAGCCTGGAGTTCGTTGTTGGAATGTTTTATGGATAATTAACTACAAACGTTATCAACCATGAGACGATTTGGCCATCTTAAAATGAAGTCATCGGGGGTTTTTTTGTTTTATATCCTACTTGCAGCAAATACGCACTAAGCCATGAGCTCCAGCTAAATGTGCCTGAGGTGGTGAGGTTTTTTTTTCTCTGCTGGCTTATAAATTGCGTGTTTCTCTTTCAGTGGGTGTACAATATCCTGGAGAAGAAAGCTGAGGCTGATCGAATCATCCATGAAAACCCGGATCCTTCCGATGGATTTGTTCTAGTTCCAGATCTTAAGTGGAATCAAAGCCAGGTTTGTTTGCTCCTCTTATCTTTGGAGGGATGCTGCTTGTCTGAAGGTGATCCAGAGGAAATGTCCACTTTTGCGCTACTAATAGCGCACTAATGACAGTTTTAGGAGGGGAACGGGTCCTTCCTGTTCACACTGTCATTAAGTGATGATATTGCCAGGGCCTTTTATCGCGTGCTAATTACGGTCACAGCAAAAGAGAGGCTGTTCTCACTGCTGCTGGGTGATTTATTTATTAGCTTCGCTTTCTCTTTCCTGTATTAGCCCAAATGTTGTCGTGGTGTGTTTGAACCGAAATCCAGCTGCGTATTTGTTCCTGATGAACTAGTTTGGTGTTTTATGTTTTGGTTTTTTGGTTTGTTTTTTTTTTTGCAAGCCTCAACTTTTAAGCGCAAACCAGGCAGATGTGTTGTCCTTCAGTTGCTGCAATTAACTCTCCTCCACACAATATTAAACAGATGGTCGTTAGCTTATGAGCGGCTGCTTAACCCCTCGTGGGAGTGGCCACGCAGAGGTTTTTAAATCCAGGCTATAACGCAGAGGTTTTTAAGCCCAGGCTGTAATCCTCAGTTGAGTGGCTCGTTATTTCCTTTGGGCTCTGACTCCTTTCTGTGCTGTACTTTTGGAGCTGTGCCTGGGGTGGTGAAACTCCGCATGTGCACCCGTCGAAGTTGATGGAGTCAAAAAAAAAAAAAAAAAGTCCCCTTTGTGTTTCTGATCCTCAAAATGCTTCTGCAGGCGTCAGGGTGGGAAAGTTACTGTATGATTAAAACTTCGAAATAGGAACTAAAAACTAAAAGGGAACACAAGCCTGCTCGTGGGCAACGCAATTCTGCGTTTGCTGAGTCGCCCGAGGGAATGACCAGAGGAGGACAGGTGAGTAGGTCACTGCAGGGTAGTCTCTGCTCACTGTGAATTCCTTGCGCGTCAGCTACTCCAAAAATCCCTTGTCAAGCTGTGATGGGGTAACCAAGCTCGAATTTCCGCTTCTTCACTGGGAGGCATGACCCTCTTCCTGAAGAGACTTTGCAAAGCAGGTGTTACACAGCAAGCCTGCAGTCGTGCTTACGCCACCGCGCCTTGTTCCGTGCCCTTTACTTTTTAGGATCCCTGAATATTGCCGCCCTAAAAGTGCAGCACGTTGCCCCTTTCCGTGCTTCAAGCAAAGCCTTGGTGTAAATCCTCACTTGCTGCAACCAAGCTTTGTAACTTGCGTCAGGATTGGAGGCGGATGGGCTGAAGATTGTGCTTTAACTTCCTCTGGAGACCTGTTTATCCACATCTTGTAGCTAGCCCAGTCAGGGAGCGCTTAAACGGCAGGATTTGTCTTTAGGGCAGGTTTCCCCGTGCTGCTGTTGCCTCTTGGTATGCTGAACAGGATCTTCTTGATATCTTCCCGACGACGGCTGGGCTGCTGTCTGTAAGGAGAGCGCCGTCACCCCTGGGGCTATCCGGGACCTTCGCCTTGCCTCTCTCTTTCCCAGGCAGGCGAGCCAGCGTCCCAGCGAGGGCTGTCGACTTCTGCCTTTCAGCCAAGGAATTTCTCCTTGGCTGTGCCGTGATGCTGATCCCGGCAGCCCCGCGGCTGCCCGCGAGCACCGGTTCCTTCTGCTGCATCCCACCAAACAGGCAAGGCTGCTAAATTAAGTTGGGGAAGCACAAGACGGAGCTCCCAGCAGGACTCTCCGAGCCTCTACGTAGACGTCCCTTCAACAGCGTTGCCTTGCGCTAGCTTAGCGCCTTCCCTGCGGAATGCTGCGAATTCACCTGTGATTATTTCGGGCTGATGGACGGGAGGAAGATTTCTCGTTTGCATCGTGAAGTCTGCATGCTCGCTGCCCGCCTCGACCTTCTGGGCTCTGCGTCAGCTCCTGCTGCCCGACCTTGATAGTGGTTTGAGTTGGTTTCTTGGTGGTGTTTGGTTTTGGGTTTTGTTTTTTTTTTTTAATTTTTGTTTGGTGTGGGGTTTTTTTTTTCCCCCCCCCACTTCTGAGTTGGTTTCAAACCCACAGGAGCCCTGAGGCGTTGCCTGAAACGATGCCCGGCATGACATCATTCAAGGCCTTTTTAGCAACAGGCTTATTTGTTTCAAACAGCAACATGCAGATGTTGTTCTCAGGAGAAGAGATGTTTGCGTTTCCTCCTGCCAGCCAGCCCTGATCCAAAGAGGACAAGCCGATACGCCGTCTTTTTTCCAGAGCTGCACACAGGCTGCTTTGGGAATCGAACCGAACCGTGAGCGTCGCTGCGCTGGCTGGCTGCAAATAGCAGCTTCGTGTTTCGAGAGCCCTGAGAAAGGGTCCTGAGAGCATCTTTTTGGCACAAGCGCCTGTTTCCGTGTAGCCAGATGGGTTCCTCGCAGCCCTGAAAAGATCTGCTGCGTCTCAAATATCTAAACCCTTTGCTTTGCGGTGTTTATATTAGAAAGCCACTAACTGAGCTGAAGGAGATGGGGATTTTTATTTATTTTATTTTTTTTTTCCAAAGTGTAATGATCCACAACCCTACGTCTTGTTAAAGATTGAATTTCATAAGTGCTTCGGGAGGTGCCAGAGGTTGGCCTAGAGCTGCCCAACAGCCGTATTTTACTGCACTGGGGTTGTCCGGTGACCGATTAGATCTTGAAAAATAGTTATTTATAGAACTGGTGCGACTGGAAAGTGGCTGGCTGTTTGCACAGTGGAAATGTAGGAAGCTTTTCACTCGGAAAAATCTACAGTCGCGGTTTTGGCCACTGCGATTCACTGTAAGTCTTCGTGCGAGCGTGGAGGTGAACCGTTTGCTTGCTCTGCAGAAAAGGCCGTGCTCGGCGTGGCGTCTGCGCACAGACCCCGCTGCCTCCTGGCCGTGGGCCTCAGTTTCCCCCACCTGTAAGAAGATATTTGTGATCCTGCTCTTTATTGCTTGGGGTCCTCTTCTGCTAAGTCTTGGAAAAACCCCAGTTTGTCCAGAAACGATGCTTTGAGGTGCAGTGGGTTTGTGGGTGAGCGCGTCTCGTACTGGGAGGTTCATACTGGATTCAGCCCAGCTTGGGTGAGGGTTAAACAGGACGGCAGGTAGCCCCATACGACACGGCCTGGAAAGCTGTGGTTGGTGCGTCAGGTCCAAAGTGCTCGTGCCTCTGTCTGCTCTTTCTGTGGTCGCCTTTGTCACTGTCCTCCATCTCTCTGCAGCTGGATGACCTTTACCTGATAGCCCTCGTTCACCGCCGAGAGGTCAAGTCGCTTCGGGACCTCACCGCCGAGCACCTCCCGCTGCTGAGGAACGTCTTGCAAGAAGGCAAGGTAAGCGCGAGGCTGGTGCGACGCTGCCATCCTGGCCAGGGAGAGCAGGGCCTGCCTGCCACAAGGTCGCTGCCTGCATTCTCCGGCAGCTGCCAACCGACCCACACACGGCAGTAACCCAGAGGTGACAATCCGGTCACGGACCGGCGCTGTGCTGCCCGCTCTCGCATCTCCGCCTTCAGACCCCAGTCCCTGTTGCTCCATCAGCACCTTCCCCTGGGATATCATCAGGCCGTGCCACACTCGAGGCATTTCAGGGCTGCTCGGTATTTCTCCGTTAGCCGTGAGCTGCGGGAGTCGAGCCCTGTCCTCCCCGTATCGATAACTTCCTTCCCAACCCCTTGACTGTTCCCACCGGCCGACCACTTTTTTTTTTTTTCCAGCCCCGTGACGGGGTGTGCTGGGGAGATGGATGCGTGATAGCTTCTCTTTCCATCACTGTGTTAGAAATTTGGAAAGTAATTGCACTGGGGAAAGCGGAGATTAATTAAGAGATTAGTCGGGGGATTGCAGCGCGCCGAGCAGTGAACCAAGCCAGCGTGCTGGAGTTCGCCATTGCCGTTTATAGCTTTAATTACACCGCCTGGTAACAGGATCCCCGTAACTTGCCGAGCGAGCCGAAGCGATAAGGGTGGAAGGGAAAACAATACGAGCGGAAAGCACGTCCCGTCACGGAGGGAGAAAAATGGAGCAGCCGGAGGCATCGCTCCATCCCTGCAGAGGCTGAAGCAGAGGCCGGGGAAGAGCTCTGGCCTTCCCAGCTTCCCCCGCCCCTTGCTGTGAGGATGGAGGAAGCAGAAATCACTTCTGCCTTTCTCTCCACCTTCCGTGCCGTCTGGGGACGCTCCCTTCCGTCCGTTGCAAGGTCGGTCTGTCTGTCCTGCCCCGTGTCCTCACGTGTCGCTCATCCTGACCTGTGGCTTTTTCTCCTCCGTAGGAGGCCATAGCGAAGCGCTTCGGCGTGCCCGCGTCCCAGCTGCGAATCTACCTGCATTACCAACCCTCCTACTACCACCTGCACGTGCATTTCACCGCCCTGGGCTACGACGCGCCGGGCAGCTCCGTGGAGAGAGCCCATCTCCTGGCAGACGTGATTGACAACCTGGCCGCGGACTCCACGTACTACCAGAAACGGGCTCTGACCTTCGCCCTTCGGGCTGATGAACTTCTGTTTAAGAAATTCCAGGAGGCAGGAAAAGTGTGAGCTGGCGGAGGCCGCTTTTGTATCTATTTTTATTTTTAATAAATGCCCGTTTTGGGTGTTGGTTTTCCTTTTTTTTTTTTTAAATTTTTTTGTCTTAAAAGGTTTTGGTGTTTTTATTTTTTTTTTAACTCTGATTTTTGTACGAATTGGGTCTGACGGCCCATTGCTATGGAGACCATGTCTTTTGCTCAAGTCAATTAAAACGTCGATTTGAGTAACCCCTTTGCGGTGTGCTGGTTTTCACCGGGCGCGTCGCACTGGATGGACTGGGTGTGTCGGGGCGGGGCCGTGAGCGCAGAGGTTTGGGCAGGAGAGGGTCTGTGTCCCCCTTCCCCACCCAAAAAACAACCCCTGCCACCAAGCGTCAGCCCAGACGGGGAAGCAGGCAGCTGCAGGGGTCCAAAAAAAAACCCCAAAACTTCACTTATTTCTTACAGATTTACCCCTGGGAGCGAGATTGCAGCTTCCCTGGGACAGGGAAGAGGTTTCTTGCTCCAAATAAATCAAATGACTAAGCCGAGTCCTCGCCCCTGCCGGCCAGCTGCCGTGGGCTCAGGAAAGGCAAAACGCGACCGCGCGCGCTGCCTGATCCCCAGCCTCAGAGCCGTCACCTCTACCCTGCTAATTAGTCATATATCCCGCCTTAAATGAGCTCGTTTAAAAGGGCAGCCCCTCCCTGACACAGGCTTCTCAAAAGTTTTGCAAGGATTCCTCTTTATTTATTTATTTTTTTTTTAATCAAACATCAATAATACTGCTCTTCCTTCTGCCAGGGAGGTGGCGGGGCAGTAAATGCCGTCCCGCAGCCGGAGAGTCCCCGGCAAAGGAGCCTCCTGAGACCCCGGGGTGACTTTGCTGCCGCTTTCCCGCTCTGCTGAGGTTTTTCTTCCTCTTTTCAGTGAGGCACCGACTTCTTCCTCACCGCTTGACTCTCTTTAAACGCTCCTCGCCCTGCGACCCGGCGAGAGCTGCCCGTTTGGGTGGGAAAAGCAGATTCCCACGCGCGGAGAGAGGTTTAGTCCGCCGACCCAGCTGTTGTTTAGCCCCTGCGTCTTCGCCGCCGGGCACCAACCTCTGAAAACTTCATGAGTTCTTGCTGCCAGAAAGGGCTCCGGTTTCTGGTCGGGGATGTAATTGCAGGAATCATCTCGCCGACTACCCCAGTTATTTATGCCTTTCAACACACTGGGCTCTAAGAGTTGGGGGGTTTTGGGTTTTTTTTGCTGATGTTGGGGGGGGAAAAAAAAACAGAGATGTGATTTGGTTCCAGGGCTGCTGGCTGTGCCACAGTGGATGTGGAGAAGATCCGCGGGGTTTGCTGTCCCCTGGCTTTTTGCGGCCCAAGGTTTTAAGTTGCTAAAGGGCAAGAAGTGATATTTTTTTATTTTTTTTTTTTTCCAGACCAGAGTGGGGGGGTTTTTTTTTGTGCTTGGTCTGCCTGGGTGAGGGAACATCACCGTTTTACGTACCCAGCCAGATCCAGCCTGGGAACGGAGATGGTTAAACGCCAGATGGGATCATCCTGTTGCCTGGGAAGCTTCCCTGTTCTCCAGGTATTAAAAAAAAAAAAAAAAAACCAACCCAACAAACTGTCTTGAAAATAGACTTTCCGAGGGCTGCGACAGACGACCGAGCAGCACATCTTCCGCAGACCATCTGTCCGCTCCCCCTGGAGGAATCGTTTCTCCTGGGAGACGGGAAGGTGCTCTGCCTGCCCGTCACCCGTCTCCTTGGGGAGCAGGGGGGGACACGGGGGAGCCCGGGACGGGGACTGTCCCTTGCCCTGCCCCAGGACGGGAGGGCAGGGGGCTGCGTTTTGATGGATCTTTTGAGGATTTCCGGAGGTGCTGGGCTTGGGCGTGCAAAGCCAGGGAAGCGTTTCTAGGCTGTGGCTTTGAGGAAGGGTGAGCCCGAGGTGGTCCCCGGGCAGCGGGACAAAGCCCGCTTGTCCTGGGCATGAATCGCCCCATTCTTGTCCCTCTCGAGCAGATGCCGCGAGCCCGGCCGAGGGCATCCCCCTCCTCCTTCGGCAACAGATCCCCCTCTCGCTTTGTCCTCGCCACCTTTTCGGGAGCGTTCCGGCTGCGGCACGGTGGCGCGAGACCGTCCTGGGCTGGCGAAACCTCTGCCCCGTCCTCACTGCTGCAGCCCGAGGCGTTTCCTCAACCGTTTGATCGACGTGATTCCTCAATACCTTCGGAGCGGGTGACGGCGGAGCTCGTTACCCATTCACTTCTCGAACCGCCAGGATTTTGGTTTTTTGGTTTTTTGGTTTCTTTTTTTCCTTCCCCCCCCCCCCCCCCCCCCTTTTCTTCTCCAAATTACTCGGCGCTCATCACGCTGAATTAATCTAACTGGCAATTTATCCTTTGTGTAAATTAAATACTAGGGCAGGGTGTAGTCATTAGCAATGACTAACTACCCAGCAAGCGCTCGCGGCGTTCTGCTAAGGCAGCAAATGTGCTTCCAAAAACGCCGTCTCTTCTGGTGGGTTTTAAAATCGGTGGTGGCTACTGGAGGCTGCTGGTGGCCACCGGAAGCTCTTTGCTGGCCTTTGGGCCCCACCCGAGGAGATGGGAGTAGGCCATCGGAGCAGGCGCCCCGTTCCTGCCCGGAGGACGCACCACGGGCGCTCGGAGGTTCCTGAGGATCCGAGGGGGGTGGACGCAGGCGGTGTTCCCCTCTCGCCGTGGGCATCCCCCTCGTTTCCCCGAACGGCGGTGAAGCCGCGGCACGGAGACGCCGGCGAGGTGGAGCCGGAGGGATGAGAGCTGGAGCAGGTCCCCGACGCTGGGTTGGCGTCTCTGCGAGGGGCTTTTACTCTGCTCTCGCTCCCCGGGCCGTGGGGGAAGCTCTGGGATGGAGACCACCACCAAAAGGATCCCGTCCCACCGCCGCCAGCGGGAGGGAGCTGGGGACCGAGAAGATCCTGGGAAGCGAAGCTCTGCAGCCTCTTTTAATATTCCGTCTTGGGGGCATGGTAAAAATAGGCATTTGGGATGCATTATTGTTGCCGGAGTTTTATTGAACGCCGTTTTATTGTTTTCAGATGCAATAAACCTCGCAGGGGAACCCAAGAGACCGAAGGGTCTAAATATCCCTCCAGCAAATCCCAGCTCCCCCCTCCCACCCCCGCTGAGCCGCGGCCCCCAATAATTATCCCTGGGCTTCGTCTATGAGCTGGCGGCAATTAAAGCCTAATTAGGGTGGGCTTGCCTGTCACCACGGGTAAAGCTCTGCCCCGTTACCTCGCAGCTCGCCAGCGAGGAAACCCCATCCTACGCGGGCGGAGGAGCGACGCTCTTCAAATATTGATGCGGTTGCTCGATTAGCCTTGGCGATGCCAAAGCCGTCGGGTATTTTATCAATTAATATTGGTGGCGCCGGACGCGTCGGGCATCCAACGGGGCCGGTGCCCTCCGGGTTCCCCGCTACCTCTTGCTTTGCGGGGGGAATAAACTTTGCTGCCTTCGGCAACAAGCTGCGGACGTTTCACGTCGCTTCCCCCGGGTGAAAAATCGGCCTTAAGACGGCTGATGATCTCAGGGATCGGCAAAACCCCACCGCGGCGCCGGAGGGCTGGATTTTGCACCTTGGGGAAAAATACAAGGCTGCAGGGGGTCGGCCGCGTCGCCGTTGACGGGATGGGGTGGAAACGGAATCCCGTGGGAGACGGAGGTGGCCGGACACGGGGCTTTCCTGCGGTGGGAATGAATTTCTCTGCGGGGAGGACACCGACAAACCCCCCCCCCCCCCCCCCCAAACCCAATATCGAGTTGATTTTAAGCAAAGGCGTCCCAAAATAACACCGGGCACCACCTCGTGCTGGTTTTGGCCGGTGGATTCGATGGGGGGGGGAACGGTGCGAACCCCCCCCCCCCCCACCACCAGCAGAGTGTAAATCCCTAGTGGGGGAAAGCCTTGCCCCGCTGCCCCCCCCCCCCAAAAAAAAAAAATTTGTTGCGAGATGCTCTTATTTGGGGAGATTTATCCCAAAAGCGGGGGATGCTGCCGCAACGCTGCGATTTTTCGGGGTCCTCTGACCGTGGTGGGGTGCGGGGGCGGTTGCGTGTCCCCCCCCCCCCCCCCCCCGCCTCTTTCCACAGCCGGGGGATGGTGGTGGTGGTGATGGGGGGGGGTGACCCGGGTGCTTTTCCAGCTCCCGGGATGCTTTTCCTTCCCTCCCTCCATCCCTCCCTCCCCTCCCGGCGGTGTGCGCAGGCGTCCCCGCTCCCCGCCCGCCCAGCGCCGGGCTGGCTCCGGCATCCCGCACCGCTCCGCATCCTCCCGCCGCCGCCGTCCCCCCCGCGCCCAGCCCGCCCCATGGTGAGTCCGCAGCCCCCGTAACACCCCCCCCCCCCCACCACCACCCCCCCCTTGTCCCCAAACGCTCCCCCCCTCCCCGCTCCGTGCCCGCCTTCCCGCTACAAATCCAGCCGCAAAGTGGGGCTGGGGAAAAACGGGGGGGGGGATGACAAGGAAAAGCCCGGGAGGGTTTTTTTTTTGGGGGGGGAGGGTGGGGGGGAGCTGGAGGGGTTGGGATTTTGGGGGCTCAGCGCTGGGAGGGGGGCAGGAGAGGCAGCGCTTGGCTGCTTTGCCTCCCAAAGGCAGGGTTTGCATGGGGGGGGGGGGGGGCAGAAATTGGGGATGGAGGGGGGAAATTGGGAATGGAGGAAGAAATTGGGGATGGAGGAGGAAACTGGGGGTGGGGGGGGACCCCTCCGTTAAGCCCCGCTTGGACCCCCGCCGGTGCATCCCGCCCCATCGGCGTCGATGCCCTGGCGAGCGCGACCCAGCTTTATTTCTGTGGTTTGGGTTTGGGCTTAATGATTATTTTTCTGACGACTGTAATTAATTAGGTGGCGAGGCGCGGGCGGGCAGCGGCCAGGGGAGAGCCCCCCGCTCTTCCCCTGCCCTTTGCCGATCCTCTGGCAAAACAAAACCCCTGCGTCTCGCCGGGAAAAACCCGGCCTTCCTTCGGCTCCGTTCCTGCCCCAGAGGAGGGAGAACCCACCCCGAGACCCCCGGCGAGAGGGTGTCTGGCGTCTCCCCGTAGCGTACGGGGGGCTCGTTGCGATGGGTACGTGCCATAATTAATGCCCCGGCGCCGGTGGAAGGAAGGGAAAATCCTCCCGGAGGCCCTGGGAGGGGAGGACGTGCCCCGGTATCGCTCCGGCGGCGGCGGCACGGGCTGAGGATGATTTATTTCGGTGGTCTGAGCTTTTTTGGTTTTTTTCCCCCATTCCTGAGCATCCTCTGACCCCTTGACGGATGCGCTCTGGTAGCCCGGTGATCCCAAAGGGGTAGGAGGGACCGATCCTGGTGTGGACGGAGCCACCGGCGGCGGGATCCGGGTATCCCGCTGCAGGATCTGGATAAATCCCATCCCACTCCCATCGCGCGCGCCTGGAGCCCTCCTCTCCCGCAGGATGGGCTCGTTCCCGGGAGCAGATGAGGATGCTTGTCCCAAGACCAGCCGGACTTTTCCCTGTTGAATGTCAGGTATTCCGCAGGGTGAGCCGATGGCGTTTTGTTGTTCCGGGGAGCGGAGAACAAAGGAAAATCTTCCTCCAGGGGCTTTTTTGTGCTCCTCAGCTTGGACATGGGGCATGGGATGTGTCAGCTTGGACATGGGGCATGGGATGCGTCATTCCCCGTGGGGTTAATAGAGCGATGCCCGCGCAGTCCTGATGCCCGGGGGGTTGGTGCTGGGCTGCTCGGCGACTCCGGTCCCCATCTCTTAGCGAGACGAGTTAATTAAAGTCTTAAATTTGGGAAAGCCCTGCTGAATTTGCCTGTCTTCTCTGCCGGGCTCTGCCTCCGACCGCTCTTGGAGATGACGAGAGGGGCGGTGGAGCAGAGGGATCACCCAGGCTTCGCCGTGCTGCCTCCGCTCAAGCTTTCCATGGCAAGCGGCAGGAGAGCGACACGGGATGGACACCCCGGGCAGGGCATCCGCCACCCGCCCTGGATCGGTGACGGAGGTGGTGATTTTAAGTGTAGAGAGGGCCTCCTCCCTTTTGCTCAGCGAAGGGGTTGAAGCAGGTGTGGGCTCCACGCTGGTTCCTGAGCTTTGGGGTGGAGGACCGGCCGTGCTGGGGGACACGCTGGGACTGGTGGCTGCGGTCAACTGGCGTTCCTGCAAAGCGCATGGCGGTTCCCGTTGCTGCGTCGCGGTTCCCGTTGCGTCGCGGTTCCCGTTGCGTCGCGGTTCCCGTTGCGTCGCGGTTCCCGTTGCGTCGCGGTTCCCGTTGCGTGGCATTGCAGCTCTCCATAGCACGTGCTGGATCCCAGCCTGGGAAGAGCCAGGAGCGGAGGACTCGGTGGTAGACTCATCCCGGGAGATGCCACCTCCATCTCCGGTGCTGGCTGTCCTGCAGGCGTGAGGTCTCCTCTTCCTACCCTGGCTCCTAACGACACGTCCGACCTCTAACGAACTCCTAACATCATTATAAGCTGTAGGACGGGATCAACGCCCTTTGCTGGACTCTCCCTAACCCCTGTGCTTAATTACCTGCATCGTTAGAGGGCTGCTTGCTCCTCCAGCTCCGGGCAATGATTTAATAGCAACGGTCACAGCAAGGCGCCGAATCCCAGGAGGATAAGGGCTAAGGGCTCCGCAAAATACGAGGAGGAACTGTTTGTCGACGTTAATTTTAAGCGATACCCACCACGGAGATCTGCGAGGAGGGTGTCTTCACCGTGGGGCAGGAGTTAGCAAGGCTCCTTGACAGGGCTTTAAACTAGACGTGAGGGGGGAAGAGGAGACAACTGGGCCCGTCAGGAATAAAGCCAAGGGAGGCGCGCCAGGGCTTGAAGGACGGTTGACGAGCGAGGACTCTCACTCTGCCTCTTCATTTGAGAGAAGGGACAGACGTTTAGAAATCGCGGAAGCACCCGAGAGGGGTCTGGTGGGAAACGGGGCCCCCCCCTCACAGAAAGGTGCCGGAGTCACTGGCGCGTCCTGAAGCGCGTCTACAGCAATGCGCGCGGTACGCGCAACAAACGGGGAGCTCGAAGCCACGACGCGCCAGGGAAACTACGAGACGGTGGCTATCACGGCAACGCGGTGGGATGCCCCGCGCGACCGGGGTGCCACAACCGACGGCTACGAGCTCTTCAGGAGGGACAGACAGGAAAGGGGAGGCGGAGGGGCGGCCCCGTGTGTTAGAGAATGCTACGAGAGCTCGGAAATCGAGTGTAGCGACGACGGGGTGGAGAGCGTTTGGATGAGGTTAAGGGCCGATGAAGCTGCCATCGCTGTGGGAGTCTGCTCCGGACCTCCCGACCAAAGCAGGGAGGAGGACGAAGCTTTCTAGAAGCAGCTGGGGGAAATCTCGCCATCACTTGCCGTCGTCGTTCTTGTGGGGGACTTGAACCTCCCGGCTCTCTGCTGGGGATACAACACAGCCGAGAGGGAAGAATCCAGGAGGCTCCCGGAATGTGTGGGAGATAACTTCCTCACACGGCTGGCAAGTGAGCCGACCGGGGAAGGTGCCCTCCTGGACCTGCTTCTCGTGACCAGGGAAGAACTATGTGGGGGAAGTAAAGGTTGGTGGCCGTCGAGGGCACCGCGATCACGAGACGACCGAATTTCTGATTCTCGGGGAAACAAGGAGAGGGGTTAGTAAAAGCGCCACCTCAGACTTCCGGAGGGCAAATTTTGACCCGTTCAGAGGACCTGGCGTAAGGCAGAACTTCGTCGAATGGAGTTGACGGTTGGACTCGACGATCCCAAGGGTCTTTTCCAACCTAAATGATTCGATGGTTCTATGACGGTGACCGGAGCATCCCCCTGGATGCCCACCCACGGTGCTCAAACCCACCCACGGAGTGAAAACGTCCCTTTAAGTCCATTTAAAACCCCGGAACAACCATACTTCCGTCTCCAAGCCTGGATTTTTCCAGCTTTGCGTCATCCCCCTGCTTGCAACCGCCACCGGAGGTGGGTGCCAGGCTGCGGGACACGGGAATGCCAAGGCCAGCCCCAAGGCCACCCCCACGTACCTGTTTTTGGGGGGGGGGGTTTGGCCGGCGGCGATTCTCAGGTTGAATCCCACTGATTAAAACGTTTTATTTGGGAATATCTCTAAATCCCGCACGTTCTGGTGCTTCTTCTGGTCCCGTTGCTTTAGCCCTGAGCCTTTCGGAGTTGGTCGGGGCTGGGGGTCTCGTTCTCAAGACCTTTTCCTATCCCGCTTTTTTTAAAACCGTCATTTATTTTAGTTCCTTTTTTCCCCCTTTTCGCTCGGTTTCTCTGGGCGCAGCCCAAAGGCCGGGTAAGGAGCAGGGACGTCGTCCTCCTCCTGCATCCCGGCGTCGCCCCCGTCCCCGTGGGGACGCCATCCCGCTCTCCCCATGGGGCTGGTGGTCCCCGTCCGCCGCCGTCGGGGACGCTCGCACGCGCGGTTTTCGGTTTCGCAGCGAGAAAAGGAAACGGTTTGACGCTTTCACGCCGCTTTCGGCCACTTCTCTCTTTTTTTTTTTCCTTTTTTTTTTTTTTTTTTTTTTTGGCGTTTCTTTTTAAGCTCCCCCTTCGCGCGCCCGGACACTGGCGGCTTCTCCCTCCTCCAGCTGCAATCCTTGTGTTTATTGAGCTTTTTCTAGGAAAATCCTGGGTCTTCTCGGGAGGGAAAAGAGGGGAAAAAAAAAAAAAAAAAAAGGAAAAAAGAAAAAAGTCCAATTCTTGCTAATCTCTTGTGTTTCCAGCTGCTGACCCCTTGCATGTGACCGGGGTTGGGCTGGAAAGTTTCCTCGGAGGAAGGAGAAAGGGATTTGGCTGGCGGGGAACGGCGAAACCGGAGAAGGAGTTCCCCTCCATCCCTGTTTTGCTTCGGACTGGCGGATGCTCGGAGCGGTTTGGGGTTGGTTCGGGAGCGCGGCTCCTCTCCGGAATGTGTTTCGCCGTCTGCCGCAGGCCTCCCAGCTGCGGTGCCGGCATCGCCAATGCCCCGGATCGGCACGGGATGGTGAGGGCCGAGCCGCCGGGAAGGTGGGTGGGAGGGATGGAGGTGGGAAGGATGAGGGCGAGCGCGCGATTTTGGGGGGGTTTGGGGCAATTTGGGGAGCTGGATTTGGTAGGCGCTGGCGGACGGGGCCGGATTTTGTGTCTTCCTTGTGGATCCTGCTCTGGGATGAATTGCCCTGGGGCAGAGAGAGACGGGGGGTGTAGTTTACCGGGGGGGGGGTGTAGTTTACCGCCATCGCTTCGGCGGGATGCTTGGGACTTCTTGAGCGCCTAAGCCGCCGTGCAGGTGGTTTACATTAATTACAGGCGAGTTATTTATATAATATCGATGTGGGTGTTAACGCCCGGTCGGGTATTTTTGGGTTTAAGGATAGGTATTTACGTGCCGGCCTTGCGAAAGGGCACGGCGGGTTGCCTTTGCCTTGGCCACCGGTTTGGGCGGCACGGCACGACCGGGGTCACCATCCCGGCCCGGCACGTGCTCTACCAGCGTCCGACGGGGGTGGGTTTGGCCACCCACGGGTGCTGCTGCTCCCCACCCTCCCTCGCGGAGGACCGCTCCAACCCGAGGTGGGATGGCGTCCTCCGTCGGCTCTTCCGTGCCATCCCGAGGATGCTGGGATGCTCGCCGAGCTGCCGTCGCTCGCCCGCCGACCACGACGGGATGCAGCCGGGGATGCTCGGAGGTGGGATACAGCGGTCCCAAGGGATGGAGGGTGCCGGGATGGGGGGGGGCGTCGTAGGGCGAAGCCAAGGCTCTTTCAAACAGCGCAGCGCCGGAGGAGGACTCTCCTCCCGACACCACGCCTGCAAAATTATATCAACAAACCTACGGAGACGTTTCTCCTCTTCTTTGGGTTTTGTTTTTTTTTTTTTGGGGGGGGGGGTTTTAAGTGCAAATCAGAATCAACTTAGATCCCAACGGCACGTCCAGGTAGGACTAAGCGGGGAGCCGGCTTCCTTTCCTTCCTCTTTGCAGGTTTAAAAATATATATGCTGTAGCTTGGGGTTTTTTGGGTGGGAATTTTTTTGGTTTTTTTTTTTTTTTGTTTTTTTTTTGTTTTTTTTTTTTTTTAAATCCCGGGTCTGTGAAGGAGGCTTTAACCTGAGCTCACGCCGTTGGAATTCCCCGCTGCGCCTGGGAGAGGCTCCTCGCCTCCGATCGCTTCCAGATGCCGTTCCCCGCTTCGGCTCTTCCCTTCGCAAAATGTCTCCCCCCCCCGCCTCCCCCCGGCCCTGGCTCGCCGGCAGCCTCCACAAAGTTTTCCCGGCCGGATTCGGCATCCCGATATCCGGCGGGACTGACTCAGCCGAGCCTCAATTTATATTTCTTTTTTTTTTTTTTTCTTCTAACCAGAACGTTGATGCCGGTGGCGAGAGGGTGCAACTTGCACAAGCCGCAGCCCCGGGCCGGATCCTGCATCAGGTTTTGAGCCGTTGCGACACTTCCATAGGGTGGTTGTTTTGAATTTCCTCTTAAAAAAAAAAAAAATATATATATATATGTGAGCCAGGGTGGAGTTTGGGGCTCGGCTGCACCCCCTGCCCGCGCTGCCGATGGGGCAGAGCTTC
The DNA here is from genome assembly GCF_963924245.1 of Chroicocephalus ridibundus. Lineage (NCBI taxonomy): Eukaryota > Metazoa > Chordata > Aves > Charadriiformes > Laridae > Chroicocephalus > Chroicocephalus ridibundus. Next base: position 7,819,737 of record NC_086301.1, on the reverse strand, counting down.
CCTGCGCCCCGAAACGGGGGGAAACTGAGGCAGGGAAACGCCGAGCAAGAGCGGAGGATGCTTTGACGCCGCGCTGGGGCTTTGCTGGTGCCGTACGCGCGCTGCCAACCCGGCCTCCCCACGGCGGGTGATAAATTTGGCCGAACCCCCCCCCGCCCCTGCCCCGGCGTGGGGTTCGTGGGGTGGGATTTTACGGCAGGAGGACGGATCCGGACCCGCTCGGGTTGGGGAAGGAGCAGAGGGCTGGGGCGTCATGGAGGAAAAATGGGGCGGAAAGTGAGAAATAAAGAGGGGGGGAAAACCACAGAGAGGGGGGGTGGGGTCGAAAATGAAGCGTGTGTGTGTGGGGGGGTGTGTGTTAAATTGTTGGGGGGGTTCAACGCGACGCTGCCGGGGTTAAAGCGGAGAAGGAAGGGGGCAGGAACCCCGCCAAAGGGCCCCATCCCTGGGTGATCACCAGCGCCGCTTCGGAAGGAAAAAATAGCAAAAAAGAAAGAAAGAAAAAAAAAAAAAGAATTTAAAAAAAAAAATAAAATCACAAAGAAGCGTCTGTTCGCGCACATACGGGCGCAGCAGCAGGTTTGCTCCCTCCCAGTATTTGGGGGGGTGGGGGGGTGGGGAGCCGAGAGCCCGCCTTTCAGAGCGCACTATTTCGGCGACCACCGGGAAAAAAAAAAAAAGAAAAGAAAAGAAAAGAAAAAAAAAAAAAAAAGGCAATTTATCCTCAAAAATATTCCCCCCGGCTCTTTTTCCCCTCTGGCCTTTTTTTTTTTTTTAATTATTAGTATTATTAATTATTTAATGGACGGCGGCCCCCGCGGCGTTGGGGTGCCGGCTGGGCGCAGGGGGGTGCAGGCGGCTCCCGACGGCCGGGGGGGCTTATTGCGATAAAAATAATGGGGGGGACAGCAGGGTTTGGTGGCCCCGCGTTAAGGTGAGGGGAGCGTAAACCCCCCCCCCACCCCCCCCCCGACGCCGCCGAACCCCCGGCATCCCCCCGGCAAATCCGGCTTGGGCATCCTTCAGCGTTCCCCACGGAGCTGGGGGGGGTTCCCAGGCCCCTCCGCCGCTTAATTAACGAAGTCGCCCGCTTAGTTCCGACCTCGTTTACAAGTTAAATTGCCGGATTATCTGTATTACGCAAACGCACCTTTAAAATCTTAATTATTTATTTGCCCGGCTCGCCTAAACGCGCAAACCGGCGGCTTTCGGCCCGGGGATGCTCTTCTCTCGGAAGCACGGATTTTCTTGGAGAAATAAACCCAAAATAGGCTTTTTTTTTTTTTTTTTTTTCCTTATGGGTGATGCTAACCACCCCAGCTTGGAAACAGGGGTGATTTCTGGGTTGATTTCTTCTTTTTTTTATTTTTTTAATTTTTTTTGGTGGGGGGGAGGGATTGACTATGGGAGGCTTGTCCTTAAATAACAGTCGTTTATTTTTAGGCCGGTCGCTGCTTCGGATAATCCGGCTCGGCTGGAGAGCTTTGCTTTTCCCTCCCGTTCGCAGGGATTTAATAGAAATAGGTGTATTACATGATTTTTTTTTTTTTTTTTTTTGATAAAATGATTTAACAAATTATCAATCGGATAAAAAAAAACCCGGGGTGGGGGGGAGGAGGAGGAAGGTTCTGCCGGTGGCGGCTCTTCCGCGCTCTCCTGGCCCCGCAGCATCCGCCGGGATGCTGGGCTGAGGGAGGATCGGCAGGGAAACCTCTACCCAAAAAAAAAAAAAAAAAAAACAACCCCAAAAAATCGCATCCCACGCCGGAATGACACCTTTGGCTGGGCCAAAGGACAGTCGGGAAGCGGCTGGATTATCTCCGGCTTAATACCTGCCGAATGAATAAGCTCCTGGTCCCGGAGCGATAGCGATCGGGGTGACGTGAGGGATGCGCCGGGTTTGGAAACGCCTCGCTCGTGCCAAGTAGAGACGGTTTTCTCCAGCAGAGGAGGAGGAGGAGGAGGAGGATGAGCTCACCTGGATTTTATTCCCCTCCCAGCCCGCTTTTTGCTCTCTCCCCCCTCGGGAGGTAATTTTAACCGAGGGAAAGCGGCGCCGGCGATGGAGCGCCGACGGACGGACGGACGGACGGCTGCCTTGCTTCAGGTCTGGCTGGTGGCAGGAGGAGAAACGCCGTCTCCATCTCCCAGCTCCTCTTTTTTAACAGCCCCCGGGGGGTGTGTGTGTGTTTGGGGTGTCCGGTCCTCCGTGGGGAGGGATTCGGCAGCTCGTCCCTGCTCGATGCCTGTCCCCTCCCGCCGGTGCAAGTCCCGAAAACGCCGGTGCCCGCCGGGATGCTCCCGCAGCGGGGCCGAGCCCCTCGAAGGGCTGACCCCGGCTGGCTTTAATCCTTAACAGGGGCAGGGATGCGGCCTTTGGGTTTTTGGGGTTTTTTTTTTGTTATTCTTCCGCCCGAAGCCATGAGCATTCCGGAGGGGAGACATCGGGGAGCGAGCACAAGGTGGTGCCTTTTGCCCCCTCCCCCTCAAAATTGGAAATTTAAATGCGGGAGGGGGAAACCGAGGCAGGAGGCGTAGCCGGGAGCTCGGGGAGGAAAAGGAGCAAAATTCCTCTCGTTTCAGGGGTTTTTTTTAAGGGCTCTGGGATACGGGACGTTCATTTCCTGCTGGGATCAGCTGCCAGCTGGGTTGAGCCGCCGGCGGCGAGCGGTGGAGACGGACACCGGGACCGCGATGTTTTTTTTTTTTCTGGACCTTGGGCTGGGAACGGCCGATTGCGTCGGCTGATGGTGTTGGGAACCGCTGGGGAGGCTGGAAAATGATCCTGGGGAGGCCGTCGGCAGCGATCCCGGCTCCCAGCTCTTCCGGTCGAGCTGGAAAGACCAGCTCCGGGCAAAACCTGGGATCCTCCCCGACGGGGGCCCGCGTGCTGTAAGGGATCGAAGTCTCCTGCTGATGCCGGGCTGCAGCATCCCGCTGGGAGGATGCCGTGGGGAAGGAGGCATCCCCTTGCCCACCCCCCGGCAGCTCTCGGCATCCTCATCCTCATCCTCCACACGGGCTGACGCCGTGTCTTGAACCGCTTTCGCAGGAGCTCCCCGGGGAGAGTTTAACCTCGTTAGCGGATCCTATAATTCATGGCTCTAAATCAAAAGGCTCCTTGTCGGCAGCCGTGTGGCATGCTCCGGTGGATTCGGGGCGGCTGGAAAGATCCTGGTGCAGAAAGGTGAATTTTATTTTTTTTTTTTTTTTTTTTTTTTGTGGGGTGGGGGCCCTTGCAAAGCGGCCCCAAGCGTGTCTGGTTCGGCTGTCGGTGTGCCCCGAGCCCTCTGGTTGAATCGCTCCCCCCGGTAAATGGCGGAGGCGGGAGAAAGCAGGAGCTGCTTTGGCCGGAGAGGGAAGATGCGGCGCCGGGATGGAGCCGTCCCTCGTCCTCCCCGTGGAAAGCCTGGTCCCAGGGGAGAAGCACCCAGCCTCGGCGAGAGGAGAAGGCGTCTCGGAGATGCTCGGTGGTCTCCTTCCCCGTCCCTTGCGTGGGGACGTACGCCTCAGGGAAGGCTTGCGCCGGCTTGTTGGCCCCCAGCGTCTCTTTGCCTTCGCTTTTCCCGGCTGGAAGGGGTGGAGAGAGGTGAGGAAACCTCCTGCCCTTCGGTGTTTCCCCCCTCAGGAAGCATCTTCTCCGCCAGGGCTCGAGCACCGGCCGCAGAGAGCGCCTTGCCGGTCCCGTCCAGGCCACCCTTCCCCATCCGCGGGGCCCTTCCTTGCGCCGAACGGGGCTGAGATCGTTCCTCGCGTGGTTTTCTTTTCTTTTTGGGGGAGAACGGTGACTCCCGGCAGGGAGGGAAGAGGGAAAGCCGGCTCCCAGCTGCTAACTGGGATAGCAATGGGCTCACTTCACCCGGCTAGCTCCTTTTCCCACCTTGCTGCTCGTTAGCTGGGGTAATTAAGCTAGATGCTGAGCAGCTGGCCTTCCAGGGAGGCTTTTCTTTGAGAGGCAGCATGGCGGAAGCATTTCTACGCCTAGCAGCTCCTCGGCAGGGCTTTTCCTTCCCCGGATCGTAAGGATATCGCAGCGCCGGGTGAGGATTTGTAATTTGGAAAGTGTTTTTTTGGCGGGGGGAGGAAAAGATGCTGGAGGTGTGGGATGAAGGAGCGTCCTCCGCGCGGGAAGGCAGGAGAGCAGGGCCGTGTTCCCCCTCTCCCTGGGAAAGGGCATCACCCGCTTCCGAAAAAAATCCCAGTGGGTGACGGAAGGGGATTTCGGTGGGAAAGGCCAAGGGGTGTTGGGGAAACGGGCGGCGAGGTCTGCGCCTCCTCCTTAAAAGCAGCTGGAAGCCCAGCCCCGGGCGCTGCCGGTGCCGGAGGAGGTGGGTGGCTTCGCAGAGAGCGCAGGGACGTCCTCTGCGGCACGTGATGGCTGGCTGGGACGCCTCTGCCCGTCCCCTGGGGCTGGTTCCTCATCCGCCCTCCGACCTGCCCCGGCTGGGCATCCGTAGGGATCCACGGGATCCTCCGAAGGATGCTGCCAAGCCGAGCATCCCTTGCCGCGCCGCCGGTGCGTGTTGCCGTAGCCCTAAGGATGTTCTGCCTTTTCCCATTGCCAGGGGAAGAGAGGATGGCCTCGTAGATCCCGCCGAGCTCCTGCCTGCTCTGCCTGGACCAAGAGGACGGACCGTAAGTAGCCGTGACCGCTTGTCAGCTTATCGGTAGGAACTGGCTTCGGCCTCTCCCGCTGCCGGGGATGCTGGAAAAGCTCTCCCCGAGACCAGCATCCTCCTCCCAGCGTGGCTGATCTGGGGTTCACGGAGCATCGAGGAGACGCTGGAGGTGCAAAGTGACGGAACGGGTTGTTTTCTGGGTGTTTTTCTCCACGGCTGTTAACGGGGGAGAAAAGAGCAGGGGAGATGCGCAAGCGTGCCGGCGGAGGGTTAAACCCCCCCGGTTCCTTCACCCCGGAGGTTTCGGGCCGGAGGACTTGAGCTCAAAGGTGGGGTCACCCCGGGGCGCCCCAAAACCAGCCTCTTCACCGATGCAAAACAGGAGGCGTGGAGGAAACGGTGGGGAAACCGCCAGCCTGCCGCAGCAGGGAGCCGGGGGGGGGGTTTAAGGTGGCGCTTGCAAAGGGGACGGCGCCTGGGTGGGCGGCTTTGGAGACCCCAAAAGGGGGGGGACCCTCGGAGTTAAAAGCCACCCAGGACGGTAGCTGCCTGTAGGGATAACGTGGCTCTGGGGGGCTCGACATCCCGTTATTTCCCACCCCTTTTCCCCTGGAGAGCTGGGGTTGAATCTGGGCGTTGCTCGAGTTTGGGTTGGAGATGGGCCGGAGCATCCGCAGGGGTTGGGTTTTTTACCTCCCTGGACCGTTTGCATCCCGGCGCTAAGGGAGCGGGTGCCTGCGGCTCCCGGGGGGAGCAGGCAGCGGGACGAGGCAGCCTTCGCCCCCGCCTGCACCCCCGTCTCGCTTCCTTCCCCTTCCTGCTGCTTTTTTGGTTTTTTTTTCGGGGTGGGGGGGTTAGACCGAAGCGTGGCTGCGAAGCCGCCGTTGTCAAAGCCGCTCTCGCCGGTGCCGCCCGCATCCCTGGGCGCTCCCCGGCGGATGGAGACGCCGGCGAGTAAACACGGCAACGAGGTGACAGTGGCGGCAAATGGGGACCGGGAGGGGGCGGCCGCATCGATGCTGGGGGCTCGGCGCTGAAATGCCCTGAAATATAAAATCGTCACCGGTGGGTGCCCACCCTCCTCTCCTGAGTGTGGGGTTGTCCCCCCGCCATGGGTGGCACAGCTCTCCTCCGGCGGCTTGGCTAATAACCTCTGGGTTGTAGTGAGCCGCATCCGGCAAGAAAAGGGTCTTTATTTTATTTTTTGAAATCGGAAGAGGGTGATTAAGCTTACCGTCATGTAAATAATAATATATAACCTATAATAACGTAGCCTGACACACCAAGGAGGAGCCCTGGAGCTCCTTCGAAGGCACGGGACGCGCGGGTATAACCCATGCAGCCGGCGTTTCGGGGCCATAGGAAGGGATTTGGGTCCCATCCCTGTGTTTTTCCTGTCGCAAGGTTTACAAAAAAAAAAAAAACCTAGTGGGAGAGGAGAGGACGGCGGCAGTGCCGGCCCGAGTTGCCTTTCGCCTCCCCAGCAGGTGAAAACCAGCAGTGCCACTGGAAAAGGGGGGAGCAGCCCGGATTTATGGTGGGGACGTGCCGCTGTGGAAATACTTGTCCTACCTGAGCTTATTTGCCGTTGCTGCCTCTAAAATTGCACCCTCGTAAATGTTTTGTTAAGGCTCACATGCCGATGAGGGTGGTTTTTTTTTTTTTTTTTTTTTTTTTTTTTTTTTTTTTTAACTCCTATCATAAATCTTTGGCCGGGTTTATCGTATGCCCAGGATACCACGGGCTAAGGGAACAGCGCTACCTCTCTTGTTAACAGGCAATTAAAATTCCTTTGAAATGACTCGCAGGGCTCTTCAAGTAGGATGAATGTGGGTATGGGCTGGCGCTCTGTCCTCCATGGGGTGATGGCCGACGTCGAACAGGATTGATTTGTGCAGCGCCGCGGCCGAATGACCTCCTGCATCCCCCCGCTGCTGCGCTTGCGGGTCGTGCTCTTGCAGGTGCTCTGCCCTGTCGCTCTCTGGCTACTGCGGGCAGCCCTGCCCGCACCCGCGGCATCCCCGGTCCCCCCTTCGCAGCATCCCTTGTCCTCCCTAGCATCCCCGGTCCCCTTCACAGCATCCCCGGTCCCCCCTGCAGCATCCCCGGTCCCCCCTGCAGCATCCCCGGTCCCCCCTGCAGCATCCCCGGTCCCCCCTGCAGCATCCCCGGTCCTCCCTAGCATCCCCGGTCCCCCCTGCAGCATCCCCGGTCCTCCCTAGCATCCCTGCTCCCCTCCGCAGCGTCCCCATCCCACCACGGCATCCCTTGGAGGAGGCTCAGATCCAGAGCCTGCCGCCTTTTGGGCTGGCCACGGCGGTTGTTTGCAATCCCACGAGGTTTTCACTCCCCGCCGCGGATCTCCTTTTCCTTCCCAGCTTGGAAAAAAGAATGCCCAAGCACCTGGAGCTCGCAGCAGCCGGGGCGGGGAAGCTTTGGGACGGCAGGCTGAGGATTTGGGTCCCTTTGATGCTCTGCCAAGCCCAGGCAGTGCCTGGAGTTGGCCGGATCCTTTCCCCGGAGGATCACCCCCGTTGTGCCTCCCACGTTGTGTTCAGGCTCCGGCATGCGATGGTTTTGCCGAGGCAGGATGCGGCTGAGCCGGCGCGGGGGGTAAGCCGGCATCTGCCAGGCTCCTCCGGCAATCCCAGCCCTACCGCGTGGAGAAAACCTGGGGGATGGGGGCTTGGAAGATCCCGGGGCTGTAAACGGCTTCCTCGGGGGTCAATTCTGGTTCTTGTCCTCATGTCTCCCTTCGGTTCCCACTGCTGGGAGTGAATCCCGAGGGATTCGCTGGTGCGTCCCTTCCTCGGGCAGGATCCCTTCAAATCCAGCTCTGCTCCAGTTAAAAATAAATGCGTTTTTTTGGGGTTTTTTTTGGGTGAACCATTGGAGATGCTCATTCTCTGGCAAGCGTCCTTCCCGCCCGGGGAAGCTGGACCGGATCGGGCAGCAGATGGCTGGATGGGATGGGATGGTGGCAGCACGGGAGAGGTGTCCTCACCTCATGTCGTGCTTCGTTTTCCTAATCCACGGGTTACCATGGAAACACAGAAGTACCAAGAACTTGTGCTGCGTGGCCTGACGGTCCGTGGATGCTTTGTCGGATGGCTGGGATCGCCGTCAGCCTGCGCTTGGAGGAGATGGTGGGATTTATGGTCACCCATCACCTTTGCACTTGCTCCATGGCTTTGAATGTTTTTTGTTTGGGTGGGTTTTTTTGTTGTTTTTTTTTTTTTTTTACCCAAACGTGGGATGGGAGCAGCTTGGCCGGTGTCCACCACCGCTTTGTGGATTAACGTGACTTAAACTGGGAGATGCCGGACCCATCGAGGCCATGGCGGGGAGATCCGGGTGGATGGAGATAGAGGGGCGAACTCCTCCAAGGCCACCCGTGCAGCAGGAGGGTCGGTCCCTGTGGTTGTTGCTGCCATCTCCCGGGGTTTTTTGCCTGGGACGTGGTGAAATTGGGAGGCAAAACCTGCTCCGGATCTGAGGGAGATGGGGAAACTTGGTGAGGAGCTTCAGAGCATCCCGGGGATGGGGCTTTCCCGTAACGCCAGGCTGGGGAAGGGGAGACCTGGCTGCGAAGATGGGGCGGTGGTGGGGCTTTTAAGTAATTTATGCAGCGATAATATTCAGCCCGGGGGCGCTTTGGAGGCGCTTTGCTCACACATCAAAGAGAGGAGCTTTTTTCGGGTGCTTCTTCCAAAGGTGGGGAGCCGAATCCACCTGGGACTTTCCCCCCAGCTCCGGGGCTTGGCGGGCGAGGCGATGCCCCGGACTGAACCCACGGGAACGGTGGTCGAGGAGCGCCTGCGTCCCTTCCAGGAGAGGGGCCAGCACCGAATTTCGCCTCGCCTGATGGGGATGCCGAGGTGGGGGGGGGACCGGGGGCATCCCGCGGGGAGGGATGCTGTGGCTGGGGGACCGAGGAGGGTGCTGTGATGAGGGATGCTGTGGTGGGACAGGGATGCTGTGGGGGACCAGGGATGCTGCAGGGAGGGATGCTGTGGTTAGGGGACCGAGGAGGATGCTGTGATGAGGGGATGCTGCTCTGGGCGGGGGGAGCAGGGGGATGTTGTGGTGGGACAAGGATGCTGTGGGGTCTGAGGATGCTGTGGGGGACCAGGGACGCTGTGGTTAGGGGACCAGGGAGGATGCCGTAGTGGGGGATGCTGTGGTGGGACAGGGATGCTGTGGGGGACCAGAGGTGTTATAGGGAGGGATGCTGTGGTTAGGGGACTGAGGAGGATGCTGTGACGAGGGGATGCTGCTCTGGGCGGGGGGACCAGGGGGATGTTGTGGTGGGACAAGGATGCTGTGAGGGACCAGGGACGCTGTGGTTAGGGGACCAGGGATGATGCTGTAGTGGGGGATGCTGTGGTGGGACCAGGGATGCTGTGGGGGACCAGGGATGCTACAGGGAGGGATGCTGTGGTTAGGGGACCGAGGAGGATGCTGTGATGAGGGATGCTGTGGTGGGACAGGGATGCTGCAGGGTCTGAGGATGCTGCGGGGGACCAGGGGCGCTGCGGGGAGGGATGCTGTCGTTTGGGGGACTGGGGAGGATGCTGCAGGGAGGGATGCTGTGGTTAGGGGACCTGGGAGGATGCTGTGGTGGGACAGGGATGCTGCAGGGGACCAGAGGTGCTGCAGGGAGGGATGCTGTGGTTAGGGGACCTGGGAGGAGGCTGTGGTGGGACAGGGATGCTGCAGGGGACCAGAGGTGCTGCAGGGAGGGATGCTGTGGTTAGGGGACCTGGGAGGATGCTGTGGTGGGACAGGGATGCTGCAGGGAGGGATGCTGTGGTTGGGGGACCGGGGAGGATGCTACAGGGGGAGATGCTGTGGTGGGACAAGGATGCTGCAGGGAGGGATGCTGTGGTTAGGGGACCTGGGAGGATGCTGTGATGAGGGATGCTGTGGTGGGATGAGGATGCTGCAGGGGACCAGGGATGCTGCAGGGACCAGCAGGACCCTTTAGCGTCGCTCCCTCCACCAGCTCTACGAGGACGAGGGAGCCGGCTCGGGGTGTTCAGACCTTCCTGCTTTAAGCAGCCACCGTGGTTTGGGCTGTGGATCTGGTAGCACAAGGCCGGGGGGAGCTTGAATTCGTTCCAAAAGCACCTCTGCCTTGGCCTCGGTGCAGGGGCAGCCTGGGTGTGCTCTGTTTTGCTCCGCATTCCCCAGCCGCTTCACTAAACAGTGTGCGTTTTTCTCCGGGATTATTAAGTGTTTGTCTTAGATAAGTTTTTCGCATCAGGGCCAGCCTTGTCCGTACAAGCCTGGGAAAAGATCATAAAGGCTTCAATAAAAAAAAAGAAATATTTAAAAAAAAAAAAAAAAAAAAAGAGCCGGTATGTAAATACAAACACCGGGGTGAAAGCGGATTTTCCCAGTGTCTGTAGCCAGCGGGAGGGGTGAAGCACGCTCGGTGGGAAGCTCAGCTGGATGATTTGGCACCGAAGGAGAGAGGTGGGGGGCGAATTTGGTGCTAAATTTGGGTCCCGATGCCCGGCAGCACCCCAGCCCTGGGTGAATGGGGGCTCTCAGGCCCCCGAGGAGCATCGCCAGCCTCCGGTTGTGGCGGCGGATTCCTCCTCGGGGACCTTTGTGGCCAGTTTTGCCAGGAAAAAAGCCCCCAGGAAAACACAAGCTGCTTTCTGCTTTCCCCGAATTTTATTTTGTTTTTTTTTTTTTTTTTCAGGCAAATGTGACGTATAAAGGGGCGAGACCCCCCGCCCTGAGCTCCTCATCCCTGCTTGCTCTCACCCTTGAAGGTGCAATTGTTGGGTTTAATCTTCCCTTTCCTTCCCAAGCCAGGAGGGACTCCCAGACCCAGAAATACCAAAGCGGGATGAGAGCCAGGGTGTAAAATGGGGCCGGGGGGGGGGCTTTTGCTTCCCCTTCCTGGGATTGCCGGGTGATGGCGGGGCCGTACCCAGACACGATTCGCCGGGAGGGGGTTTGATATCTGTGTTTTACGGAGGACAAGTGGTTCAGGGGGAGACGGGTGCTTTCCCAGGGTACCCCCTCACCCCTCCGTCCCTCTGCTTTGCTGTCAAACGCACAGAGTTTTCGTTGCTCCACATCCCGTCCCGTTGCTTCTAGCAGGGTTTAATCGTCCTTAATTCCCTTTTAATTGCCTTTCCTGCCCTTTTTAATTAATTGCCCCTTCCTGCCCTTGTGATTTCAGGAACCGGTGATGAGGAAGGGAAGAGCCTGGCTCTTGCGGGACCATCTTTGGTCCCGTTTCTCCTGTTTTTTGATATATTTGTGGGGTTGTATTACTTGATGGGGCTTGGAGCAACTTGGGCTGGTGGGATGTGTCCCTGCCCGGGGCAGGGAGTGGCACTGGATGGGCTTTAAGGTCCCTTCCAACCCCAACCATTCTATGATTTTTGGCCCAAAAGCTGCTGCTCTTGACTTATTCTTGACTGGGTGAGGACGTGGCCACGGCAGGTTCCGGGTTGATTAACGGCGCTTTGTTAGTCAGGGTGAGGTGTTGAGATGGGTGACCCCCACCTTGCTTTCCACCCAACAACATAACTAATCCCTCGAGGATTTCCATCGCCCAACCCGGGCATTGCACCTTTCTTTCCTCTTGGCTGGGGTTTAACAACTCCTCGTCCTCTCCTCCTCCTGCCAGACGTGGCAGGGCCGGAGCGGGGAGCAGCTCGGTGACGGGGTGGCAAAGCCAAAGGCAGCGCTGAGCCGGGCTTAGAGCAGGATTCATCCTCGGGGAGCATCCCGGGTACCCTAAAACTGCTCCCACCCGGTAAGTTGCTTTTCCGTCCTTGCCGTGTCACGACGGGACGGGGTTGAGCTGGTCCCGGGGTGGCTCCGACCCCGGCTCTTTGCTGCCTTCTTCCAGGAGCGAGAGGTTTTGGAGGAAGAAAAAAGTCGTCCCGCTTCCCCAGCCGGTGTTCGGGCAGGCGTTAAATTCGCGGCTCCCCCCTTTCCCCCGGCCGGGATGGTTGAATCGAAGGCGTTGAAGGTTCCCCAAGTATGCGATGCCGTTTGGCTTCGATCCCGCTCGGCTGCTCCAGCCCTTCCTGCCTGGCTCGGTGGCGGTGGTGGCACATCTGGCGTCAGACCTGCGGTGGCTGGTGGACCTGCGGTGGCTCATCGCCACGGGCATCGATTTTGGGGTTTATGTGTTGAAAACCCACTGGGGGCTTGCTTTTTCCTCTTTCATTTTTTTTTTTTTCCTTTGGAATTTCGGGGTTTAACCTGCACGGCTGAGGGTCCTCGGGAACTGCGGCCGCTTGCCCGGCTTTTATAAACCCTGTGTAAATCCAGCCTTTGGCAGCTGCGGGGCAGAGAAATGTGAACTGAAATGGAAATAAATCCCCTGGGGAGCCCTCGCACCCGCCCGCCTGCAGGTGTGGATGGGGCAAGTTGGGGGTGATGCCTCTGGGACAGGACTTTTGGGGGTGGCTCCGATGGGTTTTGACCTTTCCCTCATTTTCCCGCTGCAGGTGACCGGCGGCAGCCGCGATGAGAGCTCCCGCCCTCGCCTGATGCCTCTTCTGCTGATAAAAATGATCAACAAGTCTCGTAAGTCCCACGGGGAAGGTCCTGTCTCCCTCTCTCCAGGCTGTCCTGGGGGATCGGCTTTTGGAAATTTGGCTCTTGGGGGTAGGATGCCGCTTTGCTGCGGCTCCAGGCGGGTGATGGAGTGTTGGAGCATCACGGGTGAAGCCATGGTGGGGACGGCTTTTGGACCCGGGAAAAACCCACCCGCCTCCATCTCGGAGCCGATCCTCTCGGGGGGACGGTGCCAGCCAGGTCCCCGCTGCTCTCTGGGGAGAGCCTTTGCCAGGGACGGCTCCGCAATCCTGGATCTGCCAGTACATCCCCAGGGGTGCAGGTCCCCGGTGTCTGACCAGCCTGACGGTGTTTTTCTTTCCCCCCGGCTCTCTGGGCACGCAGGAGGGAAGATACTCGGGGTGCTGGCGCTGTTTCTGGTGATGGTTTGGTACTCGATCTACCGGGAAGACAGGTACATACAGCTGTGAGTGGCTTTTATTCAAGTTTCGAGGACCTCCTGCCCTTTCCTTCGCTCGCGGGAGGCGGCATCCTCCCACCCAGGGATGCTGGAGCATCGTCTGGCTGGATCCTGGGGACCAGGGAGGTGGCAGCATCCTCGGCTGCTGCTGGAGGAGGGGGGGACGCGGTGCGAGGTTTCCCCCCGTCCCTGGCCTGTGTTGGCGGTCGGGCCCTGCGGGGTTTTTTTGGCAAATGCTGGGGTTTTTCTGAGCCCGGGAGATAGGGAAAACCCCGCTCTCATCCCAATCCCGGCGCCGCTGATGGAGACGGGGAAAGCGGAGAGCGCGTGGTCTATGCGCGGGGCGAGAGAGACCTCTTCTGATGCAAGGCTGCAAGCCCAGCAGATAAATACCCAAAGCAGAGCTGACCTTCAATCTGGCCGGCGATATTCCCCGGCGCTGCCGGCACGGCTTGAATCCCACTGCGGTGACGCCGGAGCACCCTTTGCCGGGAGGGGGATGGATGCAGAGGAGCAGGCATCATTTTTTTTTTTTTTAAAAACCTTTTCCCCGCGCAGCTTTTATTTCCCCGTGCAAGAAAACAAGACGATGTGTCCCCTCGGGGAGGTGGAAAAGAAAGCGGCGCAGCTCATCGGGAAGTGAGTATCGGGGTTGGGAGCAAGGAGGGGGGACACAGAGCCGGGACCCCCCCAGGGTGCCATCCCTCCATCCTGCGCTCACCGGCCCTTTGCTCCTCGGCAGCTACTCGAGGGACCAGCCGCTCTTCCTGCAGCTGAAGGACTATTTTTGGGAGAAGACGCCGTCGCTCTACGAGCTGCCCTACGGCACGAAAGGAAGCGGTAAGCCTCGGCAGCGCTCACTGTGGGTTTCCGTCCGTCCGTGTGTCCGTCCTGCTGCCGGTCCCCGGGGGTTTCTGCTTCCCTCTTATTAAACCCATCTGCAGGGTGGTGGTTTTTTCCCTCCTTAGCAAGTTCTTTACCCGATCGTTAGCTTTCGCGGCACGTGTCTACTTGCCCTGGGTGCGGGTGGTCCCTACGAAGGGATTAGGGTGGGCCCCAGGCAAGGCTGATGTGCCGGGAGCTGGGATTAGGGGCAGGAGATCTGGCAGGGAGGGGGCAGCACCCAGGAGCTGCCTTCCTCACCTTCTCCTCGCCCTTGCTCTGCAGAAGACGTCCTCCTGCGCTTGCTGTCGATCACCCACTATTCCCTGCCCGAGAACATCCAGAGGTAACACCGGGGTGGATTTGGGGGCGTTTCTGTCTTTGTCTTCATTGTGGTTCCCTTGGGGAGGGCTGGAAATTGGCACGTTGTGGGCCCCGCGTTTGGCAGAATGAACCTGTGCGACGTGGGGACGGTGGATGGAGCATGGGAAGCTTTGTAGGGTGGACAACGTGGGGTTCAAACCCCCCTTGGGGGTGAACCCCCCCTTGGTTTAGGGCAGGTCTGGTTGAGACAGGGCTCTTCTCTCGCAGCCTGAAGTGCCGGAGGTGCGCGGTGGTGGGCAACGGCCACCGGCTCCGCAACAGCTCCATGGGGGAGACCATCGACACGTATGACGTTGTCATCAGGTACGTCCCACTGGGTGCATCCCACTGATCCCTCACTGGTGGCACCTGCATGTGGGGTTGATGCCTGTGATGTCCCCATGTCCCTCCCAAGGTTGAACAACGCCCCGGTCCACGGTTATGAGCAGGACGTGGGCTCCAAGACCACCATGCGCCTCTTCTACCCGGAGTCGGCCCACTTCAACCCCAGGACGGAGAACAACCCCGACACGTTGCTGGTGCTGGTGCCCTTCAAGCCCATGGACTTCCAGTGGATGGAGGCCATCCTCAATGACAAGAAGAGGGTAAGTGTGGTGGGGAACCAGGTCCAACCTTCATCCTACGCCCACCCTGGGGACCTACCTCTCTAATGGGGACACCACTGGACATCTCCATCCTCTTGTAGGTTCGGAAAGGGTTTTGGAAACAGCCCCCATTGATCTGGGACGCCGACCCCGAGCGAGTGCGCATCCTCAACCCTTATTACATGGAAGTAACTGCCGCTAAACTGCTCAACCTTCCCATGAAGCAACCACGGAAGATCAAACAGGTAAGGGGTGGCACCTTGCTGGTCACCCTGGCTGTCCCTGTGCAGTTCGCTGGATGCCCATGGCTCTTCGCATGTCTTCTCCTCCCTGTCCAGAAGCCCACCACGGGGTTGTTGGCCATCACCTTGGCGCTACACTTCTGTGACCTGGTGCACATCGCGGGCTTCGGCTACCCCAATTCGGCCAACAAGAAGCAGACCATTCACTACTACGAGCAGATCACGCTCAAGTCCATGGCGGTAAGTACCTACCCCGCTTTTTGTCCATGCTACCTCCAATTTTTTGCCTGGGATGGGGGATCGCAGGCCCGGAGAGAGGAGAGCAACGCCCCGCTCCCTTGCGTGATGTTGAGCAGTGTGGGAGGCTCTCCCCATGGGTGCGCCCTGCTCCCCTTCCATGATGGGCGTTGAGGTGTGCCTTTGGGTAGTCATCAGCCAACTTCTCCCTGTAGCCCCACATCTCTGTAGTCATGGTGGAGGGTTGTCTCTGGTTTATGTGTGAGCAGATGGGGTTGGCCCCACTTGGGCAGGGTCTTGTCCCTTCTTTTGGGGGGGGTCCTCACTTCAGGTAGGGTCACCTCAATGGTGGTGGGGTGGACGAGGTGGAGGGTTGGGAGGGAGCAGAAGGAGAACGCGTGGCACCCTCCGGCCAGGCTCTAGTGTCACCCCCTCCTCCTCATCCCGCAGGCGTCGGAGCACAACGTCTCTCACGAGGCGGTGGCCATCAAGCGGATGCTGGAGCTGGGTCTCGTCAAGAACCTCACCTACTTCTGAGGGCACCGGGGCTGCGCAGGGAGAGCGTCCCCCGCCCTAGAGGGGGGACACCGCGCAGGCTCGGCCCCAGCCGGGCGAGGGCAGAGCGTCCTCGTCGCCGCCTGGCCCCGGGACTCTTGGAGCGAGCGGGGCTGGGGCTGGGGGGGCCGCGCTGGACCGCGGGTCCCCTGGGGACTGGGGGGCGCAGGGAGCCCCACGGGGCCGTGGCCGGGCAGCGCGGCCCCCGCCTTTTCCTACCGACGCACTGAAGCTACCGAGGACCTGGAGGGGCCTTTTGGGGTGGGGGGTCCTCCCTCCCAGCGGGCCTGGGGGGTGCAAGGTGGGGGCAGGAGCCCTCACCCTGGGTTTTCTCTTCCCATTAATTCCCTCTTATTCGGACGAGGGCCCCATCCGAGGGGCTGATCTGGGGGTTCCCGGGACCCCCCCCAGGGAGCAGGAGCCTTTGGGGGCCCATGTCACCTCCTCCTTGCCCTGGTTCCCCCACAATATTTAATTTTGCCCCCCCCTTTTTTTTTTTTACTTTCTTTTTATGCAGCAGCCCTCTCCCGTGCCTTAGCGCTGGCGTTGGGGGCTTGTCCCCCCCGTCCCCCGCCTCCGAGCCGGGGGGACACCCCGGGGTGCTTGGCCTCAGGGCCCTTCGTGGGGGGGGTGGTGGTGGTGGTGGTGGTGGTGTGGTTTAATTTAATTAATTTAAATGCTTATTTATGGTGGAGCCTTCCCTGGAGCCCGCGTGCCGCCAGTGTTGGGGACGAGTGGCCTCGGGTGGGGGGGGCCGGTGGGGTGCTGGGCTGCAGGGGGATGGGGGTTTGTGGGTGTCCCCCCCCACCGAGGAGGGGTGAGCGGCGCCGTCTCCCCCCCGGCACAGGGTCCCCTGTGGGGCTGGGGGTGCCCCTGGGACCCGTGGATGGGGTGGGGGGGGGTCCTGCTGGCACCCAATAAAGGTCCTGGTGAGGCTGAGCTGGCTGGGTGCTGCCACCCCTCTGTGTCCCCGCGCCCCCATGTCCCCACATGGAGCTGGTGCCCCTGTCCCCAGGTGTCCCTACTCCCCTGCGTCCTCAGCCCATGTCCCTGTGCCCACGTGTCCCCATGTCCCCGCAGATGGCCCTTACCTGCTGTGTCCCCGGCGTGACGCCCCATCTCCTGGCTCCTGCGGTGGGGGTTGCGGGCCCCCAGCTGCCCCGTGCCTCAGTTTCCCTCTGCCACCGGGCACCCGCTGCCCCCACATCCCCAAGGTGGGGACTCTTCCCCTCACAGCCTGCCCACCCCGGGGACCCCCTGGAGCTCCAGGCCACGGTCCGCGCCGGGGCAAAGTGTCACCGGGAGAGCCGGCGTCCTGGCGGGACGGCCACCAGCCCAGGCGTGCCACGAGAAACACCTCTTGTATTGACCGCGGCCCCGCGATACAGCGCGGAGAGGCCCTTCCCGGGGGGGGGGGGGTCCCCGTCCCACCGATGTCGTCCCCCCCCCACCCCAAACCCCCTCCCCCAACCCCCCCCCCCCCCCGAAACGGACTCTATAAGTATGGACACCGAACACCAAGGAGGAAGGGAAGGAGCCGGGTGGGCGAGGGCAGCGGGAAGCGGAGGCGAGCGGCTGGGGGGGCGCGGGGTGCGTGGTCGGGTCGGGGACATCCCCAGCCCTGCGGAGGGGACGGCTCCCCGGGGCTCGGCGCATCCTCGGCGGGGTTGTGCTTAGCGTGTACCGGGGGCAGGGATGATGCTCAGCCGGTCCCCCCCCGCACCCCGACAGCCCCGCTCTTTTTTGGGGGGGGGGTGGGGGTGGTGGGACCCCAACCCCTGCGGGGGGTCCCTTCCCACCGCAGCTCCCGGCGGGCGCGACTGTCCTAGCACGAAGCCACGGCGCCCGCGCGGAGGGTCCCGAGCGTCCCCCCGAAGGGGCTCAAACGTGCGTCTGCATCCGCCTCTGCAGGGGCCGGCTGGGGTCCGAGTTTTGGGAAGAAGACTGGGAATGGTGGGAGGAGGAGGCGGAGGCCTTGCTGGCCTTGTCGAACTGCACGTAGCCGTCCTGCTTGCCGCTGCTGCTGATGCTGCTGTCGCACTGGGTGTCGAGGAAGGAGCTGCTGTCGCTCATGGAGCCGCGCTGGAACTCGCGCTCGCACAGCTCGATGGAGCTGCTGCCCATGCCCAGCACGAAGCGCTGGCTGTAGTCGTAGAGGCGGCTCTGCCCGCTCAAGGTGCTGTAGATGTTGGTGAAGGACATGCCGGTGGGCACCCGTTGCTTGCTGGCGGGGCGCAGGTCCGCTGGGCAGCCCGACAGCGAGATGGTGGGGGTGGAGTGGTGCTCCTTGAAGGTGTTCACGCTGTAGTAGCCGTTGGTGGGGTCCTGGAGGGTGGGAGAGGAGGCTGGTTGGTGGTGCCCAACCTCCCCGCCTGCCGCCCACCCGGCTCATCCACCCACGGCGCGCGAGAGGACACCCTCAGCCACCCCAGCCCTCCCGCCCGCGGCGTCGGATGCCACCAACGCGTCCCAAATCGGGGCGGAAGGTGGCCCTTGCACCCCCGCTTTCCTGGCACACGCTCTCCCGGGACCAGCCCCGGGGTTGGGGGCGGGGGGTACCAGAGCATCCCTCCCCGCGCAGGGACAGCCCTCCGGTACGGGCCACCCTTGGTGACACCAGGGCCCCCGGCAGAAGGCCAGGAAGCCTGGAAGAAGCACTGCTGGGCAAGGGAGATGCCGGTCCTGCCCTGCGGTGGGCACGGGGACGGGTGCTCAGCACCCCGGGGTGCCACCGCCTCTTGCGGGAGTGACCTGGGGGGTGTGGGGGGAGGCTCTGAGCCACCTCTGCCTGTGGGGGCCGGGGACAGAGAGGGGGGGAAACCGCGTCGCCGGGGTCCGGCTCACCTTCAGGTTTTGGAACTCCTTCTCCTCCTCCTTGAGCACCTCGAGCTGCTTCAGCACCGAGTCCTGCTGAAACTCCCCCCGCTCCATCTAGGAAAGGAGGCAGGTGGGTGTCAGCACCCCCCCCCCGTCCCCCTGCTGCGGGGAGCCCCACACCCGCCATCAGCCCCCACGGCGGATGGGGGGCGGCAGAGGGAGCGGAGCTGCCCAAACCCCACGCGGTTCCCTGGGTTACACCTTGCTTTTTCCCCCCGCTGTTTAGGGCTAAAAAAGGCCGGGCTGCTGCGGAAAGTGAATTATTGAAATCTACTGCGGCGAGCGGCGAGGTTGAACCCCGCCTGCCCCAAAAAAATCTCCTTTCTGTGTTGTTTTTTCCCTTTTTTATTTTATTTTTTTTTTTTTCCTTTTCAGCCTTTGCTCCTAAGCTGAACTTGGCCGCCAGCATCTCAAAATCCCAGCTCGGATCTGGCTTTCAAAACGCGAAAGCCTCAATTTTATTTGATTTTATTTGATTTTTTTTTTCCCTTCACACCCCCACCCGCCCCCCCCAGCCCCGACGCTGGCTCGACTCGAGTCCTGGAGGCTTTACCCGGCCCGGCCCCGCCAGCGCGGCTGGGACGGGCTGGGGAAGCTCCTTTTGGGTGGATTTGAGTCCATTTTTGCTCCCGCTGCTCCTTTGCAGACCCCCGGAGAAGGATGCTCCCGCCTCGACCCGCGGCGGGGTGGGGGGGTGACGTGGGAAAGGTACACCTTAATTAGACCACAGCTTTAATTACCCTTCCTTCAGCAAGGTGGGGTTATGTGGAAGCGGTATAATTATTAACTGATATCTTGTCTGCCTTTTTTTATCTTCTCCCGTTATCGATCGCGCGCCTCCAGCCGGGTTTCTCTTTGCCGGCGCTGGGATCGCAGCCGCCCAAATCGGCCCCCAAATCTCCTTTTAGTGCCCAGCTTCGCTTCTCCCTTTTAAAATGGGAAGCGGTTGTGGAAATTCACCTTGCCGCACTTTCCGTTCGTCTCCTGAAAGCCTTTGATCCGGCCGTTAAATGCAAGGAATTAAAAGGACCTGGGTTTTCCTGGGAAAAAAGCAGCCTGTAACAGCCATTGATTTACCGGGGTAAACACAAGCGTCACCGAGGATTAAAGTCAGGGCGGCTAAAACGGCGCGTGGAGGCTTTTTAGCTCGGCGCCGGCTGCGCGCCAGCCCCAGCGAGACCCCGCGTCCCCGAAAGCATCGCTGGGAATGCCCGGGCTGGGGGATGCCGGCAGCCGTCTGAAACCCACGGCAAGGGTTTCGCAGGTCCCGGCTCAGAAAGAAAAAGGAGAAACCCGCTTTTCCTCCTCGGATTCGGCTGGTTTTGGGAGTGGGTGACGCAGGTGGTCCGGGCTGGATGCGGAGACGGAGAGGGGACGGTCCCGCCGGTGGCCAAACCTCCCTGGAAGTAATAATTGGGGTTTGCGGGGGTGTTTTAAGGCATTTTGTGGCGCCTCTTGCAACGACGCACGGAGCGGTGCGGGCGCGGGGATGCTCCTTGAGCCCTGCGGGGACCCCGCCGTCCCCCGGGGCGGGCAGGGTGCCGCGGGTTCGGCGTCGCCCGCGGGTTCGGCGTCACCCCAGGGATTTGGGGGCTCGCCCGCGGGCCCCCTCCCCGGCCACGCCGGGGGCCTGCAGTGAGCCCCCGCGCCGTCAGATGGCAGCCAGCCCCCGCGCAAGCCCGTAAAGGCCCGTTCGCATCCCTTCATTTCCAATTCCCCGCATGGCAGCCCGTCATTACCGCGACCTTTATCCGAGTTTGCGCGGCGGCTTGGCCCCCACGTTCGTCAGCGGGCGGCGGGACGCTCGTTCGCTCGCCTTCCTCTCTTTGCCGTCGCCGGGTAAACACGGGCGAGCGATCGAAAGTTACGGAAAGTGAACTCTGGTACCAACGTTAATGGGGATTACGGATGTAGAGGCAGCAGGAGAAGCGGCGGCGGTGGGGGGGGAGAAGCGGGAAATGCATGAAAAATAGAGATGAGAGTTGTCCGAGCGCACGGCCAGGAGCCGGCAACGTGCCTGCTGGATGCTGTCACGGACACGGGATGCTCCAGCTGTTTTCCGGAGCCGTGGTTTGCTCCAGCTGGGCCACGCCACCAATACGCTTTGGCCCTTCGGCTGCGTTGCTGCCGTGCAGGCGGCGGGTGACAAAGCCGCCCCTTAGAGCCACGTGCCCACCATTCCGAGGGCCACGGCTCGATCCCGGGAACGTCGTGCCGGGACTTTATCCTGCTCGGCAGCGCCGGGAGCTTTCGCCATCCCAAAACCAGTGCACGTTGTGGCCGGGCGTGCTGGTGGCGGTGTAAAGCCATCCTCATTTCCCATGCCCAAATCTTGCCGGTCCCTCCTGGGGATGCAATGAACTGCAGCCGCATCGCCCGAACTTCTTGCCTCAGTTTCCCCTGCCGCAAAAGAGCGACCCTCCCTCTTACGGAGCATCCCATCGGCTTCGCTGTGCCGGCTCCTAGCAAGGGAGCGCATCCCTACGAAGCAAAGCGGTGTCTCAAGGTGACTCAAAGCAAGGAAACGGCGTTGAAACGATGAAAACAGTGGCCGGCTCCAGCGCCGTCCCTCCTAATCCCCTGCCCGCCGGAGCGCTCCCTCGTTGACCGCCGCCAAATGAAGCCGCTTTCAGCCGGGATGTCGAATCCGACAGACCGGCTATTAAATCCGTTGCTTTCATTAGTGGAAACAATATGTTTTGTTTTTTTTAAAACCGCTGCTCCCTGCGGAGCCCCCGAGGGCTTTATCGCCCTCCAACGCCGGCTCCTGCCTCCACCGTCCGGCGACGCGAGCTCCCACCGAGCGCCATCCCAGCGCCCCTGGCTGAAGCCGCATCGCCGCGTTCCCACCTCTCCCCGCAAAATGTTGGGGTTTGGATGGGCGAAGGCCCCATGGTAGATGCCCAAACCTCGCGGTGGCCCAGCTCTGCCGTGACCCCACGAAGCCCGAGCCGTGAGCTGCAAAGGTCCCCAACATTTTCACGGTCGTTTTTTTTTTTTTACACGGCGGGTCTTCTTCTCCCCGGCTCGGACTGGGCACCCGGAGCATTTCTCGGGGAGAAAGGCGGAGAAAACGATGCCGCGACAGCTGGGCCGCGGGTAGAAACGCGTCTCGCCCTGAATTTCACCTCTGCTTTTTTGATTTTTCCTCTTCCGTGGGGATCTGAGCGGAAAATGTGTCCGGTGTCGATCTGCGGGCTGTGAACAAACTGGGAACATCCCTCAGAGCAGAGCAATGGGTTTTGGAAGGGACAGGAAGGAAGGGTGAGCAAGGAAAAGACCATCGACGTGTCCACTGGACGCGTTATCTTGACTGTTCTTCCCCAAATATGAACCAAAGGCGATGCCCGAGTCCAGCTGGCCGTGCCGGAACCCCTTTGACTCGGGATGCTTTTGCCTCCCGGTCACTTCGGGATCGTCTCTGTCATGTTTGCTCCTGGCAGCGGGGACGGCTCCTTTCGGCTCGGCATCAGCCCCATTTCAGAGATGGGGAAACCGCATGGAGTCGAATCGGGCAGGAATAACCCCCCCGCCACCACAAGAGAGGAGGCTGACGCTCTTCAGCCCCCTAATCGCCGACCCGGCGTGGGGGAATCGGCGTGCTGACGCCAATGCGGCCTGGCAGGAGAGAGAAAGCTGCCGCCGTGCTTTATTTTTTTCCAGAATCAGACCCTTTAACGGGCTCTTTTGCCTCCAGCCACCGGCCGCTGTTCGCTTTCTGGCCCCCGCGGGCTGGCAGCCTTCCCCCTGCCCGTAGGCAGCGCCTGGCACGACGGCAAACGGGGAGACGGCGCTGAGACAATGTGAACATATGCAAATCAGCCAGCATGACGTGTATCCTAAGGTGTTAATGAATTTATAGATGCATGAATAATTATTTGTGAAAAGCAGGGAGAGCTGCGGAGGTCACAGATGGCTGGAGAATAACAAATGCGATCGCATTTAGGGGGGGGGGCGGAAAAGAAGAGGCAACGCCGGCGCTCTGCAGCTAGAAACGCGCCGGCAAAGCGGAGCCGCGGTGGGAAAGCGAGGAGCGACGGCACCATCCGCGGTGCCGAGGGTGGATCTCCGCTCCCCGCAGCTTGGCAGGAGCCGGTCGGGCCGTGCTGGACCCCCGGGGGCTTGGCCAAGGGTCCGGGCTGGGGAGCCAAAAGGCGGAGGCGAAGCAGCGAGGTGTTAGCAGAGGGGAGCTGTTTGCAAGCGCGGCCGGCTTTTCGTTAACATCTGCGTTAACGAGCTCTCCGCGCCAGCACCCAGCGCGTTAATGACGTTCGCAGCTGATATTAAACTGCAAGGTGTTACCGAACTGTTGTCGGGGGCAAGAGGATCGGAGCAAAGGACGCCGTCGAGGTTGAGCCCGGGCTGGAAATAGCACAAGAAGTTTAGGGAAGGCAAAGGAAG
Source organism: Chroicocephalus ridibundus (assembly GCF_963924245.1). Taxonomy (NCBI): domain Eukaryota; kingdom Metazoa; phylum Chordata; class Aves; order Charadriiformes; family Laridae; genus Chroicocephalus; species Chroicocephalus ridibundus. The sequence continues at coordinate 7,796,942 of NC_086301.1, read as the reverse complement.
AAGCAGCGGGAGAAAATGCCGGGACGGGGAGGAGGGAGAGCAGGGAACCTTGGGGTGAGGGCAGGGAGCAAGCAAGGGGTGCTGTGCATTGTCCCCCCTGCTCCCGCCGGAGAGGGCTCATCGCCGTTCCTTAGCGAGGATCAATTTTTTTTAACTTGATCCGTCACGTCATTGCCAAAGTCCAAACCTCTTATTAGGAATCTGTTCAGCAGCCGAAGGCTGGGTCTCTAACGGATCCAACCGGCTTTTGGAAAGAGCGAGGAGGGGGATGAGGGAGAGCAGGGACCCCCGGGGCTCTGAGGAGAGAAGAAACTGGGAATTATTTACTGGGAAGGCCCTCGCCAAGGGCAGAAGATGAAGGGGAAGCTCCGCTCCAGGCAGGAAAGGGGGTTTTGATGTCTTCTCCCTGCCGGGTGGGATGTCCCAACAGGTGCCAAATCTGCCCAGCACCAGGGGCAGAGACTACGGACCATCCCGTCCAACCTCTTGGAGTGCTTTGATCCACCGGTGTTATTTCCAGCTGACGTATCTTCAGGAAAAGGGCCTGGATTTGGCCAGGAGAAGAGGAGAGTCACCATCTCCCGGTCCGGCAGCCGGGTTCTTACACTCTGTCGCGTTACGTCCAGAAGTGCTGGACTTTGCCTACCCCCCGTTCGCACTTAAACAGCCCCTTCACACCATGCTGTAACCGAGCCACCTCTCAGAGCTCTTGCTGAGATGCTAAAACACACGAGCTCTGTGAACCCCTTCCCGTAAGGCGTTGGGTTGTTTTTTCCCCGGCCATCCAATGAATGTTGTCATTATTTTTTTTTCTCCCCCCCCCCGGCCCCCGCACCATTTCCATCCTTATCGAAACGTGCTCAGCCCAGCTCTGCCCTGCTCCGGTACCAGGCTCATGGAGGGCGCACGTCGATGTGAAATCCCCTTCTGGCTTTGGAAGACAATCTAAGAAAATCCCCGCGATGTCTTGCAAGACCCCTGTGCCTCCCACGACCATCCTCTTCCTCGTTCCCTCGGCAGTGCTAAACGGTCCTTGTACGTCTCCTCTGCCGAGGCTCCCTGCGTGCTTCCAGCCCGGTGGTTAAGGTCCTGAGCGGCATTTGGGATATCTCAGCCCCTCCTCTGGCAGGCAGATCTGGGCTTGGCACTGTGCATCGCTGTCGATACAGACCCTGGTACAGGGTCCTACGGAAGAGGAAGCTCCAAGCTCCCAGATCCTCCGTTCTTCCACCGAGTGAAGCCTTGCAAACCCCGCCGTGGATCTGCAGACTCCTCGGACGGCTTTTGTCCTCACCTTTTACGGCCGCGCAGCTTTCTGCGGCTCCCCTTTCCCTCGCCATTTGTTCGGCTTGTCTTTGTCACCTACGGCGTGACGCCGGCAAGCGAAAGCGAAGGCGAATTGGGGCTGAGACACGGGGAACGGCGGCGACCCCAGCGAGAGGAGCAGCCTGCGGCCGGGCTGCAAGGACGCGTCGGTCCGTGGGCTGAAGCTGAATTTCCTGGGCTCTCGACCATCAGCATCTTGCCCTGCCCGTTGTCTTTTGGTCCCCTCAGGCCACAGGAAGGTGACACCTCCCCGGTTACTGCAGCCCCAGGTCCAGGTTGGCCCCAGCCCCCCGGCGTCAGCGATCTGCAACCCACTGTGTGCACGTACGTTATTTTTGCAGCTCGAACTCTCCAAAGCGCGTCCAGGAGAGCGCCGTTCTCGCCGGCTAATTAGCTTATTATTACATTGCGCTCACCTATGGCGTGTCTCCTTGCAGTTCGCACCACGTGAGGTGGCAAATTTGCTTTGCAATTAGCCCGGCGGGCAGCTGGGCTACCGCAATAAACCTCTCCCAGCTCTCCCTCCTCATTAGCAAAGTTTCACTCGAGGAGCTTTTACGGCAGGAGAACGTGTATCTGGAGAGCGCGATTTTTTGGAAGAGCATCCTTGCCTCGAGTGGGGATTACAGCACTGAACTACCTGTGCCTGGGCTCGTTACCACCCGACACCCACCCAGAGTAATTGCCTATGGGGAGAAGAAGTAAATCCTTACCATCAGCTGCTTGATGGTTGGGTGCTCCTCCGTCTCCCTGCCCGAGGCCGGCTCCTTGTGCACGATCTCCACGCGGATATCGTTCTTGGCGGAAACCACACCTTTCAGATCTGGGCAAAGAGCGAGAGGGAGAAGGGATTAGGTGAAGGCAACCGCGGAGCGTCCTCAGGGGACCCCGCTCATTGCCGAGGACGGCCAGCAGGAAAATTAACCCCGGCTCAGCAAGCGCACCCGAGAACCGGGGCCGGGGCGGGGGGACGGACAATATTTGCATCGCCGTAAGGTAAACCCTTCAGCTCTGGGGAGCTCCGGTTTCTGTTTTAATTCCTTTGGGAGCTTGGTTAGTCTCTGCCGCGCTCACGGTGCTGTTAACAGGGGCTGGGCTGCAGCAGGGCTGCTCAAACAGATGGTGGGCTCCTTGGCCAGACGGCGTATGCCGGGGGAGCGCGTGAAATACCGCTCCTCAGGGACGTGCCGGCTCTCCCCTGGCACCGGGAAGCCCCTGAGAAAAGCCTTCTCCAGGTTTGGGATGCGGATGCGTACGGAAAAGGCCAAGCAATGAACGAAGACGGAGCCAGGGCTTTGGGAACGACAAAATCATCCCCCGCCTGCTGCCTGTTTTTAACGCAAGGCAGAGAGAAACGTTTCTGGAGAGGCTCTCTGCCTTCCCTGAAGGTGTCAGGCGTGCTTTGAAGAAGTCATTTTAGCAAAATTAAACCAAAGACGCCGAGCAGCAGGAGGAGAAACGGCCAGGCGAACGCGAGATGAAAAGCAGAGATGGATGCCAATCTGAAGAGCGAGATCTGAACAGCTTTGAAGCCGGGCTCCAGCCCACGATCTGGCTCTCACCTCCCCGGATGGCTTGCACCAACCCTCCCGGACCCAAAACCGCCTTGAACCGCTGGGTTCGACAGATCTACCTCCAGCAGAAGGAACCGGCAGCGCCCTGCACCGCCTGGGTCCAGCGGAGGCTGGACCACGCAGGGAGACGGCGATTTTATCTGTCAACCCAACCGAATCCTGCAACCGAGCCCGGCTTGAAGCTCCATCCTGGAATTAATCCACCTCGGCATCCTGTGGCCTCAGTATCTGCAGCCCTTCCGCCACCCACAGATGTCGCCAAGCCCCAGGGTGCAAGGCAAAGGGTTTCGCTGAGAAGATGTTACTGCTTTTTCTTGCCTTTTTAAAATTTTTTTAATGATTTTTTTTTTATTGCCGGAACCACGTTCCTGGTGCCGGAGCCTCCGTCTTTAATCACGAGGAGAAGCTCATTACTGTCTCGCACATCCCCTCCCGGGAGCGTTCCCCCTTAAATAACGCCGGGCCGTTAAGTCACCAAAGATACAACAACAGATGTGCAGTAAAGTCTTTTTTTTTTTTTTTTTTTCTTTCTTTCTTTTTTTCTTTCCCCCTTTTCTAGGTAAGAAAGAGCCTCCGGGCTCAGTGTGTCTGCACCCAGCGCTGGCTTCTGCTCCGTCTCCCCAAAGCAAGGCCAGGAGTTGCCCCCCCACCATTAGCTGCGGCCGGTCGCCGCCGTCAGGAGGTGCCTTCTCTGGCCTTAACTGCTGGGTCACCTTGTCCCCCCTCCGCCGGGGCAGCCGTGCGGAGCCGTCCCCCCGCAGCCTGCCGGCGGGTTTTGTTTGCAGGGTATTGTTTTAAACGACGCAACCGCGCTCCGGGATTTGTCCTGAGAGAGGCATCCCGGTGGGAAACGCGTCCCTCCTGCCATCCAAGCGCTCTGCTGGTCCCATCGCTCCGGAGCTGATCCCTGTAAGACCTCTGCCGATTTCACACCGCTGACCACGGTGAGAGCCCTCTCCTCACCTCCTCAGATCCACTTTGCATTCGCGCCCCCAAAACTGGGACAAAACCCCTCTACGCTGGGCCAGCCGAGTCCTCCCCTGCGGGGTCTGGCACCCTGAGTGTCCCTCAGGGGCTGGTTTAGCTGCTCCCAGCTCCCCCCCAGAACCAGGGACGGACCCTGTTTTGGCAGCTCCAAGGGGCTTTTGGAGCCAACTGATGGGGGACCAAGTGGCCCTACTGTCACTCGCCCCCAGAATTTCCTTCGTTGCCATCACGGCATCCCACTCCTCTCGAGCCATCAGCCCCGGCGAGCGGCCGGCAAAGCATCTGGCGTCTCCAGTTGGGTCCAGCTCCCCGGGAAAGGCTGAGCTGTTCCTCCTCCTGTCTCACGTTGGGGAGGGAAGGGAGAGAGATGGGGGAGGGCACCTTTGCTGATCTCTTGGATGATCTTTTCCTGCTCGCTTGCCCTGATCCCAAAATGAAACGGCAAAGAAGCCCGGGGACCTGCCCCCCGGTCCAGGGCTGCTGTAGACCTATTCCACCAGGACGTGGCAACCAGGGACTCCGCAGCGTCTCCTGCGCTGCGGGAGGCGCCGAAGAACGAGCGGCGGTGCGGGGCGCGCACCGGGAAGATGCCCAGATCCAGCAGCTTGTTCCATATAAGAAACGAAAAAGTCCTTTCTGAGCGGGACAGCACTGGAAACACGGCGGAGGGGGACTGCCATGCCACCACCTCCCCAGCACCCCCTTCCCAGTACGTATCCTCCCATCCCTAGGAAGGAAAACGCCCCTTATTCCTGATTTACCGCTGGGAATCCAAGGGCGGAATCACACAAGGCATTTGGGTGGGATGGGGTTGTCCCCTCTCGGAAGAACAAACCCTCCTTCTTCCCCCAAATCCTCCCCACGCTTCCAGCTTGTGAGGGACTCTAAAACCCGGCACCCGCACCGCGTCTTTGATCTGTTGTCGCGGCATTAGTGGTGAATCGTTACGTCCTGTGGAGAACCCCGCACCGGCCGGCTACGTCAAACAAAAGGAAGATGATGAACCCCACGCTCTCCCCGGCTCCGAACGACGCGGCGGGGGGAAAGCACGGCCGACGACATCCCACCGTTGACACCGCAACACGGCTTGGCCCCCGCTCCCTTCAGCTGCTCGAATCGCCCGTGGCTGCTGAACGAGCTCCGCGAGGTTGGATTGGGTTGGATCCTGGGTCCCGGCCATCGGCAATCCCCCAAAAAGCGAGATTAATGACTGCGCCCCCCGCCCCCCCCCCCGCCTTTCATTTGTTAATACTCTCTAATGGAGGCTGCAAGAGTTCAGAGAAAACAGGGGATGAAGCAGGGAGAGGCATCGTTATCGCTCTTAAAATTAAACACATTTCTGCCGCGGGAGGCCGTGCGTTCATACCCAAATCCAGGAGGAGCTCGGCGCCTTTGATTGCTTTGCAAACGATCAAGAGAAGCAGGGGGAAAATAAGCGGAAAAGGGAAGCGGCTGGGTTTCCTGGCACAGGCACCGGGAGCCTGGCGCCACGGCATCCGTACCCGCGCGGCCCCCGAGCCGGCAGCACCGTGGAGCATCTCCTCTTCCCCCTCCCGGTTTGACGCCTTTTCGTTCAGCCACCGATCCTCCTTTCCTTTCCCGGTGGTTTTTTAACGAAGCGCCACGATGCCACGCTGTCGACCCTTCCTTCTCCTTCGCCTGCGTCTCTAATGCCGCTTCGACTCGTCTTCCCACCCGCGGCCCGGCTTCAAAACCCACACGTCCCACGTAAAACCCCTCAGCTGGCTCCAGTTTCCCACTCGGAAACCCGCATTTTACACGGAGAAAACGGCCTCGAACCAGAAGCAGAACAGAGAGCACGAACCGAGGAGGGTTTTTAAGCACCGACACGGCGCGGCGAGGATGACTCTCGCTCTTGGACATCAGGATTTCTCCAAGGGAGGGATTGAAAGCAGGTCCCTTCGCAATCCCAGGACACCCCTGGGCGCTTCCCGAGCTGCCCGCGTTCCTATCGAGGCTTAGCGTTTAACCTGCCGTATTTTCCCACCTGCTCCGGAACCCTTTCCTTTAGCCGCCGAGCGGCGCCGACCACTTGGTAGACCAACGCGAGGAGCCGGTGGCGCTGGCGTCACATCCGTTAAATTCAACCTCGAATTTCTTCGCGGCCCACTCTATCCCCCCCCCATCCCGCCCCCCCCCGCCCCAGGTTTCCTGCCCGAAGGGATGCAGCGGGGCCGGGGCGGGGGGACGACACTTACTCCTCTGGGAACGGGCACAGCAGAAGGCGACGATGGTGGCCATCAACACCAGGAACGCCACGCCAGCCCCCACGGCCACTCCAATGATCACTGCCATCGGCACCGACTCTGCAAGAGGAAGGAGAGGGAGCATGAAGCCGGGATGAAGGTCGGAGAGGGACCTTCCCCCAAGGGACCCACCCCCGGCTACTGGAAAGTGGCTCGGTGACGAGCCTGGGGCGGGTTTTGGGGCCAACTGGACCTCCTTCCCCGCTCCCTCGTCCCTGTGCGGGTGACACTGGCACGGGCCGCCCGTGGGACACTGGCGCGCGCTGCAACGTGTGCAAGCCCTGACCTCTCTGTGCCTCAGTTTCCCCCAGGAGGGCGAGAAGAGGAGGGAGCCAGAAGAGCGGGCTAACAACTGCTCTCAGCAGCGCCCGCCGGGTTGATGAATGAGTACCTCCACAGGACGCAAAGGGCAAAAGGAGACGGTGTGTTGATATTATTAAGAGAATTGGCATCAGAGCAGGCTGGGAGAAAGGTTAGAGCCGGGACGGAGGGACGGAGTCGGGCACCGAGCCTGCCTGGGAGGCGGTAGCTCAGCCGTCTCAGCGGGCGCTGTCAAGCACGTACGGGTTAATTAACCCAAGAGCCATCGCTCACAGCCTCTGCCTGTTTTATAGCCCAATCTCCCGCCTTCTCCCTCGGCTTATCAACCCCTGAGGGTGCTCCGAGGACCGGGACCGTGCCGGGGATGAGCCGAGGCCGGGCGGCTGCGGCGGGCGAGGGCCGGGGACGTGCGGGCTGGGCTCGGCCCGGAGGAGCAGAGCTCGCCGCAGAGCAGGGGTTACGCGCTCGCCTCCTTCTTTCTGCCTACAATGACTTCGCAGGCGGTTTTCCCGGCGGGGATTTCAGACCGCGGCTCAGCCAGCGAAGCCGATTTCTTTGCGCGGGTCCGGGCGAGGTGCGGGGAGGGTGGAAGACGAAATCACGTTTGGGGTGAGAGGGTCAGATTGGCAGCCCGAGAGCCTTGTTATCTTCCTGCTGGGTTCCTCCGGCCCCTCAAAGCACAGCTCCTGCTTAGCGGCGAGCGTTGGGTGGGTGCCCGCCCTCCGGATTACGGCCAGGCAGCGCTCCCACCCAGGACACCAAAGCTGTGGGTACCACAAACTGCCTTCCTTGGCCGGGATGACCAAACCGCATCCCAAAGACCCTCTTCCCAAAAGCAGCAAATATCTACGGGTGCCCCATTCCTGTCCTTTCTGCGAACCCACAGCGGTCCGAAAGAGGGGTGACCCTTCCCGGGATGGCCGGCTAAGCTGGGTGAGGGTGTCCTCACCGCCGGTTTTCGCCTTGGAAACGGGTTGGGATGAATTTACGGAGAAATGGATGCAGAGGAGCGGTCGCCTTTCCTCCTCGCCTCCGCAGGCTGGGGACGTGGACGCTGCTGGACTGCGGGGACACGCGGGCGACCCTGCTGAGAAGCAAAGCCCGGCAGCCCGACGGCTGACGCTTGGAAAGGAGGAAAAGGCAACCCTTTCTCGTTGTCCCCTGGCGTGGCGGAGCTGCTGTTGAGCACGAATTTCATCCTGAGACCAAAGATGCCTTCCTAAGGGCCGTGCCTCCTTACTGGCGGGACTGGGAGGAGACATAATTCCAGCGGCATCTTTCCTGTGTAGCCGGCAAAGGGTTTCTTCACCGCTGCCTAATCCCAGCCGGGGCGGGGGAGCTAAAAAAGCCAATTCACGTCCTCCTTTAGCAGCGGCCATGGGGTCTCCCGGCTCCTGAGCCCTACTTTGAGAACTGTGGGGTGATAAAGAAATGGTGCGAGTTGAGTTTAGCCTCTCCGGCCCGCATTTGCTCTAAAAAGAGCCTTTCATCTTCCCTGCTCAGCTTGTTGTTTCGAGTGATGCGGTTGGCGGTTCACGCTGATGCTTTTCAGTTTCGGGCTCGCTCGCGAATTTTCTGCCTGGGCCCGCTGGTCCCTTGGCGTGTCACTCGCCGCTCAGGCTGGGCCACTGGCGACACGAGTCGCTACCGAGCAGACCACCCAACTGCGCGGGCTCAGCACGGCGGTGCAGGAATTCCCCTGGGGGGGAAAAGGCAGGTCCCCTGAGTGCTCTGCAGCCTAGAGCTGGGGCTGGTTCCGGCTGCACCAAGGAGCTTATCCGAAAACCTGCACCCTCCGACGCACCCGCCGAGCCGCAGCAAGAAGAAACCGGGATTTTCTTCTCCGGGTAGCCTGCGGCCACCTGCCAGGCAGGGCTCCTGCCCATGGTGGTAACTCGTCGCGGGGTTTTTGCAAGCGCTTGGATCTCCCAGGGGACCACGGAGCGAAAGGGTGAGGAGACAGGAGACGGAGGTCGGCTTTGGGGCAGCGCCGAGCGACGCAGAGCTGAGCGAGGAGCAGGCAGTGATGATGAATGATGATGATGATGATGGAGGTTGAAGATGACGGAGGCTGGGAGCTGGTGGAGGATCAGGCAGGGAACGGGGTGGGGAAAGTGCCCGGGGCTCTCCTGGGCTGCAAAAAAAAGGCGACTGCGAAGGGGCAGCGCCCGGGACCAGCGGCTGGGGTGGCAAATCATCGTCTCCTGATGACAAGGGCGAGCTGACGAGGAGCAGTTTGCTGGGTACGTGCTCCCCCGTGAGCCCCGCTCCGGCGCAGAGGACGAGGCAGCCCAAGGGCAGCACATCCCGCAGCATCCGCCCAAATATCCTTTCGGCCCTGCTCCGGTTGCGACGGATGCCGGCTAGCGCTCTCCCGGGATGCTGAGACAAGCCGATGTCTGCGGATGACCCTGGAAACTTCTACTTCTCCCTCTTTTTTTGCCCTGGAACAGCACTTAGGAGGTCCCTTTCGCAGCACTTTTAAACCGCGGCTGCGTAATATATTATGTCCCTCTCCGGCTGGGGAGCTGGGGCACAGAAAGGCGGCGTTGGTTTGCAGAGCGGGTCAGTGGCAGCGCGGAGACTGGACCACTCCAGCCTCCCAGTCCGTGCCGTGCCGCAAGTCACCGCCCTGCAGCTTTCCTACACCCCTTCCTGCCCTGCCCGGACCTGCCGGAACGCTGCCGGGGTCGGGAGGAGGACGTCGAGTCCTCAGGTGTGGTAATGGCTGGGGACAATTCACCTTCACCGTCAGCTCATGATTTCCATACCTGCTTGAATACCAGCTCCTGATTTCATTTCCGTACCTGTTTGAAAATAAAGCAAGTGTCCACAGCCTTGCACAGCCCAAGCGCCCACGCCGCTCTTCCTGAGCGCTCAGCCCTCTGCTCCGCGCGCAGGGATGTCCCCGTGAAGGGGATGTCCTCCGCCAGCCTACGACATCCTCAGCCACCCTACGGCGTCCCCCTGCCCAGGGCAGGGATGTCGCCTCGCATCGCCCTAGCAGGGATGCTCGGATCTCGCACGCGGAGCCGGCCGTGGACTTGGATGCTGCGTTGCCGGCTCCGACCCGACTCGGCTGCCCGGCCACCCTCCGCCGGGACCCAGGCTCGCCGCCGAGCGCTCCCGCTGACTGGCAGACGACCTGGAAAAACCACTGGCTCTGTTTGCATTGGAAGAAGCCCAAGGCTAATTTTAAGGGGTTCATTTAGCTCTGATTTAATCTGGACGGCGGCCTCGCCTATAAATCACGGCTTAATGAGAACAATCCACCTGCCTGCCCTGGCATTTAATAAAATAGAGGAGAACTGGAGTCCCTCCAGGAGCTAAGCGTTCCTCACAAAAGCCACCTCCCTCCTTTGCTACGGAGAGCCCCCCCCGAGTGGAAAACCCCCGGCCATCCCGAGAATGGCTCGAGGTGCCTTCGAGGCTGGCTGGGTAAGCTCGGCCCTGCAAAAAACGTGCTGGCGTCGTGGCTGGCGGCCAGGGTCTAAGGTTGCCACCAGCCCAGACGCCTTCCTCCCAGTCTCTCCCATCCTTGTGGAGCAGTGGGGTCTGGTAGGAGCAGCCGTTCCCGTTTCTCTAAGGTTATAAATGATCCTCCAGCCTGTGGCAGCGGCATCACCTTGTGCCGCGGGGCAGGGAGCGAGGGGTGCGGTATCGGCCCGTGCCCTCCAACTTCAGCAGGACAGGCAAAGTGGGACAACACCGTGTCAAGCAGGGACTTTGCGGGGCTCGTCCCACGTCCCGACCCTCTGCCAGGACCAGGCACCCCAAGGATGCAATCCTACAGCTAGAATGTTTTTCACCGTCCTTCCTAGCTTCCTCTTCGACATCCCAAGAGCTTTTCTGAGCGTCTCCTGCCTCTCACAGCGTTTCCCCACTCTTACGGCCCGGCCAGGTGCTAATTCCCGCTGCCCGACAGCCCCCACCGGCTCCTCAGCGATGCCCACCTTGCTCTTTGAGCCGGATGATCTCCGTGTCGGAGCCGAAGCTGTTCCAGGCCGTGCAGTTGTAAATGGTTTGGAAATCGGCCCGGACGATGTTGCTGATGGTCAGCGTGGAGATGACGCCTTCATCCGTGCTGACCGTCTCCACCGTGTAGCGCCCAGAGGTCCCAGACTCCAGCACGTTCTCCTTCCAGGACCAAGCCTGCCAAGCAAGAGAGGGGTCAGCCTGGGGCAGGTTTGCCCCCACCGTAGGGCACCCGAAGGTGCGCCGGGCACCCACCACGCCCCGCGGGACTCTACTCACAATTCGGTCTGGCGGCGGGGTGCTGCGGATGAAGCACTTGATCTGCCCTTTCTGGCCGTGCAGGGCGTGCTGCGTCTGGGTGCTGGAGATGATGGGCGGCCCTGCAAGAGAGAGGAGAGGGCTGCTGGCATCTCGCACGGGTGGCTGCAACACAAGGTATACTGGTGGTGACGGGGGGGGCGGGGGGAGTGTGTTAGCGGAGCCGTGGAGGGACATCAGGGTCCCCCTTTTTGGCTGGGGAAGGATGGAGCAACAGCTCCTCCTGTGATGTGGAAGGACCCAGAGTGGGGGCTTTGCTTTAAGCTTCCGCTGGGTTTTTTTGGAGTTTTTTTTTTTTTGTTTTTTTTTTTTTTTTGGCAAAACCCCCACAAAGCACCGGGGTCTCCCCACCTCTGCCCCCACCCCTCCCCGGCGCTGGGTGGCCATTAAATCACCCGGCAGAAATCACCTTGATGAACCCAGCCTCTGAGAAGGGCTGTTTCTTCCCGAAAGAAAGCCCACCTGGTGTTTTCCCCCCTCTGCTCTCCCGGATTCGTTAAGCAACCATCACACTAATTGCTCCCCAGGGGCTTGAGGAAGCGGTGGGAGGGCAGGAGGAGGCACTGATGGGCAGCTGCTACCTGCAAGCCACCCATCAGGGACCCGCCATCCGCCTGCTCGGCGTGGCGGAGAAATTTCTGCTGGAAAAACCTTGGGACCCCATTAGCTGGGCTCTGTCGCACCGCTCGGATGCCGGAGGAGCCCGGCCTGGCTGGGAAAGGTTCTTCCCGAGCGATACGAGGCCGAACGCATCGGCTGAGCCGGCTTCTGAAGGGAAATGTCCGTGTCCTGCCTTGGTGGGCATCCCGAGTTGGGAGAAAAGGGGCCGGAGAGGAGAGCGTGGGGTGGTGGGATCAGCGTGTCCCCCCCGCTCTTCCGCCAGCCACCTGAAGAGGGGATCACCCCATGGGGGCAGCGCAAGAGCTTGGAGTCCTAATTGGTGTTTCTTAGCCTCCTTAATTAAAGCCGATTTGCATTTCTATGAGTGGCTTGCTGCTGGCAGAAACGAAAACAGCAACAAGCTGGGCTGCGGGATACAGGCAGCGGGGATGCAGGCAGGCAGCGGGATGCAGGCAGGATGCAGGCAGGCAGCAGGCAGGCAGTGGGACGCGGGCAGGCAGTGGGATGCAGGCAGGCAGCAGGACGCAGGCAGGATGCAGGCAGGCAGCGGGATGTAGGCAGGATGCAGGCAGGCAGCAGGCAGGCAGCGGGATGCAGGCAGGCAGCAGGCAGGCAGTGGGACGCGGGCAGGCAGTGGGATGCAGGCAGGCGGATGCAGGCAGGCAGTGGGATGCAGGCAGGATGCAGGCAGGCAGCGGGATGCAGGCAGGATGCAGGCAGGCAGCAGGCAGGCAGTGGGATGCAGGCAGGCAGTGGGATGCAGGCAGGCAGCAGGCAGGCAGTGGGACATGGGCAGGCAGCAGGCAGGCAGCAGGCAGGCAGTGGGATGCAGGCAGGCAGTGGGATGCAGGCAGGCAGCAGGTAGAGGGATGCAGGAAGGCAGTGGGATGCAGGCAGGCAGCAGGATGCAGGCAGGCAGCGGGATGCAGGCAGGCAGTGGGATGCAGGCAGGCAGCAGGCAGCGGGATGCAGGCAGGCAGTGGGATGCGGGAAGGCAGCAGGCAGGCAGCAGGCAGGCAGCAGGCAGGCAGTGGGACATGGGCAGGCAGCAGGCAGGCAGCAGGCAGGCAGTGGGATGCAGGCAGGCAGCGGGATGCAGGCAGGAGGCAGTGGGATGCAGGCAGGCAGCAGGCAGCGGGACGCAGGAAGGCAGCAGGCAGGCAGCAGGATGCAGGCAGGCAGGGAGGAGGCAGGGGCTGGCAGATCTCCCCTCACCCCAGCTCAGCTCTTCGGGATGTTCCCTCTGGGTTGTGGCTCCCGGTTTTGAGTCTGTCACTGGGTTCGTCAGAAAACACAGCCTTGCCGCCATGCCCACCCCTGCCGACGTGCGCTGCCAGCACCGTCAGGCTCCGTACTGGCCGCGCCGAGTGGAAAAGCCGCAACAGAAGCTGCGACCAGAGGCCAACACACCGCTGGGGACAACCTCCGCGGGGTCTTGAGCCCAGGCCTCCGGGATGCTCGGAGGGGGAGAGCTTGCTGTGCTCATCCTCTCTCCCATCGATCCAGCCTTTTCCCGTTTTTTTTCCCCTTTCCCCCCTGCAGCTGAGGCGTTCCTCTCAGAAAAGGCGCAGGAATTTAGGGTAAAGCGGGGAGAAACAGATTCACCCGCGTGTTCCCCATCCAAATCTGCCCATTTCTGAATTTGCAGAAGGCAACCAAAAATGTACCAAAATGCTAAATTCTTCGCTCTGGTGCATTCGTCCGTTGCCCGTCGCAATTATCCCGTTAACACCTTCCCACACCGAACTTCCACGGCTCCCCAAACACTCCCCAGCGAGATACAGCCCTGTCTCACCGACCAGCGACCAGGAACGTGGGTCTGGCAGCTCAGGAAATTACCGCCGTCCCGATGGGTAACAGCAGGAGCTGTGGGCGAAGGTCAGGACTTGTTTTGATGCCACGGTCGTAGCCGCGTGTTAGCGGGAACTTTTGTGCCCCTTTTTTAGCAGAAAAAGGAAAATTAAAAAAAAAAAATAATAAAAAAAGGCATTTTGGCGTGGTTTTCTGCCCAAATGCTCTTCTTTGAGATGCTCCCAAGGTGTGCATTCGCGTTCATCCATCTCTGAAAGCCCAGCTTTTGGAATTGTTGGCAGGGATCTCAGCCGATTCCTTGCTTTGCCTCCCTTTAGGAGGATGCAAACGGCACTTTGCCCTCCTGAGATTCCTCTTTCCAAGCATGCCCGAGGTGGCGAGATCTTGGCCTCGGCTTTCCTTCCCCATGTCTGGAGCAGAACCGTGCCGACAGGCAAGCGACGGCCCCAAACGCGTGCTGGGGCTTTTTCCTCCCGGTGGGCCACGCGATGGGGGACCCATTTGGTCCTCTCATCTTTCCGAGGGTGGCACAAAGCACGTGGGATGAGCTTCTTGGCTCGTTAAAATTTGCTTAGGTGGTCCTCCTGCTCGCCTGCCCTCATCACTGATGAGCCCAAAGCCAATGGAAGCAAAAGCCAGGCCTAAATAATAATAATAATAAAAACCCAAACCCATCTTCTTTCTACTTCAAGGGTTGTGTGTTACTTACAAATTCCAGAAGCGCTCCAAGACTGGGTGACGCTCGAGAAAAATGGCTTCATAATCATTAAAAGGATCATTTTCCCCAAGGAGAGTGGGTTTTAAATGGCCCAAATGCCAACGGCTTTGGGTTTTATTATTGCTTTAGGAGCTCAGAGTCGAAGGCTTATCATCATGATAATGGCCTATGACTAAAGACCATTTGTGAGATGAACATGCCCAGAAATAATAGCGCCGAGTTGCAGCCTCTTCACATTCGGGGTGGCGTTTGATTCTCCACCAGGCTCTGGCTCCTTATGAAAGCTGCCAATCTCCGGCTTGGCATTCAGCGCTGAGCGCGAGACAGCCCACGGGCAGGAAAAAGGCTTTATACGACGATGTTGCTATGGATATAAATGATGGAGCTATTGGTTGCCGTTATTTTTAGCACGCCGGTGCCAATTTATTTGTGCGGTCCTGGCGGCTCGCACAAAAGGGAAGGCAGCTTGCTGACTCGGGAGCCTTGGAGGAATGAAAGGACGGCCTCGACTCCTCCAGCCTGCTCGAGCCCACCTGAAGCTTTCCTCCCAAGGCCTCACAGGGATGGAAACGGCTTGGCAGGAGAGTTTGGTTTAACTCCTTTGCTTCCTGCAGAAGCCCCGGGCTGGTTCGCGCTGCCTGGCATGGCGAGGGACCGCCCCCAGGTCCCCATCTCCAGCGGTGGTGGAGACACCCTCGGTGAAGCCCTCAATGGGCTGCTGCAGGCATGAGCTGAGGGGACACCACGACGTGGATGAAAAACTGGACATGAGCCGTCAATGCGCGCTTGCAGCCCCAAAAGCCAATGGCATCCTGGGCCGCATCAAAAGAAGCGTGGCCAGCAGATCCAGAGAGGGGATTCTCCCCCTCTACTCTGCGCTGGTGAGACCCCACCTGGAGCACTGCGTCCAGCTCTGGAGCCCTCAGCACAAGAAGGACGTGGACCTGTTGGAGCGGGGCCAGAGGAGGGCCACAAAAATGATCCAAGGGCTGGAGCCCCTCTGCTGGGAGGACAGGCTGAGAGAGCTGGGGGGTTCAGCCTGGAGAAGAGAAGGCTCCGGGGAGACCTTATAGCGACCTTCCAGTACCTGAAGGGGCTCCAGGAAAGCTGGGGAGGGGCTGTTGGCAAGGGCATGGAGCGATAGGACGAGGGGCAACGGTTTTAACCTAGAGCAGGGCAGGTTTAGATGAGACATTAGGAAGAAGTTGGATCAGGTTGCCCAGAGAGGGGGTGGAGGCCCCATCCCTGGAGACATTCAAGGCCAGGCTGGATGAGGCTCTGAGCGACCTGATCTAGTTGAAGAAGTCCCTGCTCACTGCAGGGGGGTGGGACTAGATGGCCTTTAACGGTCCTTTTCAACCCAACACATTCTATGATTCTGCGATTCGATGATGTTCTCCTGACCCAAGCAGGTCAGCCCCTGCTCTGCTCCCACCTCTCCAGCAGGCTGGCCTTGCTTGTTGGGGTGAACCCCAGGCAAACGAAATCCTGAATTAGCCACCCGGGGTTGTCCAACCCTTCTAACAAACTTCTTCTTGCAGAGCAAGATGGGCAGCGGTTGGTGGTCCCTGCTCAGCAGCCCCTGCCAAGGCCGGACGATGCATCGACAGACCGTACCGCGGGCAATCCTGCCGTGAAGGTGACCTCGGGGTGCTTCTCCTACCGGGGCGGGAGCTTCAACCGGGCTTGTGTGCAGCCAGCAGCATCGAGAGGCTTTGGCCGTAAATCCCACTGCTGCTGATTTACGACGGCACCAACAGCTCCTCGCCTCCTTCTTGCCTCTCCTGCTCCGGCCCTGCCAAACGCTGCTCGTTTGCATAATCCTCCTTCCCATTAACGAGACTCCTCAATCATATCTGCTTCCTTTCAGGCCGGGGGCCTCGCGCTCTGGTGCGGGGACGGGCTGCTCGCCGCAACCGCAGAGGTGGCCAGCGAGGCGGGCGGTGGGGACGGCCGCGAGACCCGGCGGCAGCGAGGGCGGGAGGATGCTCTCCCACCGCGGCATCACGCTGCTGTGATTTCTGACCGCTCCGAGAGCGGATGGGCTGCTACAGGTGGGACTGCAGGCTCGGATGGGCCGGATGAAGATCCCTCAGTCGGGGTCTCTGTGCTGTCGGTGGGACGGATCGGCCCGCGTGCGCTGATCGGAGTCTGTGCAGCCAGCCCAGAACAGACACTTCTAAATGCCTAATTTTACTGTGACGAATCCCAGCCCGTGGAGAAAGGCACCCAGTAATACCAAGACAATTGTATCACCCTCTGGATTTAAAATCACTCGAAAATATGAGGCGTTCAACTTCCCTCTCAAATTACAGCGGAAAAGACTTTCAGCAGAATTCATTAGCTGGATTAGACACACTGTGCCGTGCTCCCGGAGCTGGAGTTCCAGCTGCAGGACGGGATGCCAAGCCCCGGTGCTTGGTGGACACCAGGCTTGGGGACGCTGCTCTGGGGCTTGCCCACCAGGATGGGATGCCAAGCCACGCTGCTTGGTGGACACCAGGCTTGGGGACGCTGCTCTGGGGCTTGCCCACCAGGATGGGATGCCAAGCCACGCTGCTTGGTGGACACCAGGCTTGGGGACGCTGCTCTGGGGCTTGCCCACCAGGATGGGATGCCAAGCCACGCTGCTTGGTGGACACCAGGCTTGGGGACGCTGCTCTGGGGCTTGCTCACCTTGGTTCTCCTTGCTCGGAGAGGCAGGAGACCATCTCAACCTGGAGGTGTGGGATTCTCCCTTGGTGTAGGGATACAACACTCGTGATGGCGTGTCCCAACGTCGTCACCTTGGGGTTGCACCAAAGCCCAAAGCAGCGGATTCCCCAGCGGCACGTCCCAGTGGGACGGGATGCTGCTTGCAGTCGGCTCCGGGGAGATGCCTGAAGCTGAGTGGTGAACCTTACGGCACGGATTTCCCCCGCGAGGCGAAAAGCTCATCAGCGGCGTAAGCTGCAGAGCTCCCGAGAGCGCAACTTTTCCATGCCACACGCTCCCAACGGCCCCGAGCCTGCCGCGTGCTTTGCTCCGCGTTCCAGGCAGCCGCCTGCCTGGTAGGTGTCAGGAAAGGCGCAGGGTCTTTGTTTGTGCTAATTTGTTGCTTTGTTTTCCAGGAGCTAGTTTAATTGTAATTAAAACCCAGCAGCCGCCAGGGAAGGAGCAGGCAGGCGCCGAGGAGAAGTCGAGGGAGTGGTTGGTTTTCAGTCCCCTGCCGCGTTGCCCTTGGCTTCCCTTTCTAGCATTATCTGCATTTAAAATTAACGCTTGCTGCCGCCCGTGCGGCTTCCCGGCTTGTTTTCTTCTCTTCGTGACAGCGAGTGGCGAGTGAAGCCTGCCAGTTTGTCACACAGGTGAGAGACAACGCAAAATTCATACTCTATTTATACCATTCGCAGCCCGCCTGGCTCTTTCCTTGCCATATTTAGGCTGAAATTCATTATCGGCTGCCGTGGGGTCCTGGCCGGCTCGTCGTTAAAATTCCGGGGTTCTGGAGTGTTTCCCAGCCCCCCGGGTGCGAGTGAGGGTCCGGGGCACATCCTGACACGGCGCTGGGCCAGCCCCGAGCAGCCAAGGAGGAGCTCGTGTCTCTCCCAGGCATCCTCACGCGGGCTCTGTGAGAATGATTATGCTGCCGGTCTCGGATCCAGGCTCAATTCCCAGCTCTCCGGCTGTACAACGGAGACAACAGCGCTCTCCGACCTTGCAAGGGCTTTGCAAGATAAATCTATTAAAGATTTAAAGACGCCAGCTCCCAACTACTCAATAAACCCCTGTTGATAATAAGGAACCAAGTGGGTCTTAGATAATGTTAGGGGTTTTTTTTTGGCTTAACCCATGCATCTCCAGGCAAACGGATGTAAAATCCAATTTATTCCTATTGCCTGCAGGGCACGGACCCTCCCTGATCCAACCGCGGGTGGGATTTGCTCTGAAAGCAAATATCCGAGGGGATAATTCGGCAACGGGAGCTGTCAGAGCAACGGGAACAAAGCAGTACGACGGCGGGCCGGGATAGCAATAGGAAAAGCAAGAGGTACCATTGACTGTGAGCGTCACCTCCCGTTCCCCCGCGCCCACCCGCGGCACCACGGCTCGGCACACGTATTTCCCAGCGTCTTCCTGGCGGACGGACTTCAGGGTCAGCTTGTTCTCGTTGCTCAGGACCTGGAAGAGAGGAAGGGGTTGCTTTGGGGGGTGGGGGGGCTGACGGGAAGCAGAACAAGACACACGCGTTACGGGCTCAAGGGCAGCCCCGAGGAAATGAAGCAGGTGAGCCCAAAGCCTGACACGGCATGGAATTATCACTTATTGCTGTCGACCGAGGAATAAAGACACAACCCAGGTTTTTTGGGGGGAAATGTAAGACCTGTTCCTATTCATCTGAAGTTTTACAGACCGCAGTTTTGCAAGAAGTTCAATATACAAGAGAAAAACGGGTGACCACGAGCCAGCAATGTGCCCTCGTGGCCAAGAAGGCCAACGGCATCCTGAGGGGCATCAAAAAGAGCGTGGCCAGCAGGTGGAGGGAGGTCATCCTCCCCCTCTGCTCTGCCCTGGGGAGGCCACATCTGGAGCGCTGGGTCCAGTTCTGGGCTCCCCGGTTCCAGAAGGACAGGGAACTGCTGGAGAGGGGACAGCAAAGGGCTACCAAGATGCCGAGGGGACTGGAACACCTCTCTCGTGAAGAAAGGCTGAGGGATTTGGGTCTCTTCAGTCTGGAAAAAAGACGGCTGAGGGGGGACCTTCTCAACGCTTATAAATACTTCAAGGGGGGGTGTCAGGAGGATGGGGCCAGGCTCTTTTCGGTGGTGCCCGGTGACAGGACAAGGGGTAACGGGCACAAACTTTACCATAGGAAGTTCCACCTAAACACGAGGAGGAACTTCTTCACCCTGAGGGTGGCAGAGCCCCGGCACAGGCTGCCCAGAGAGGTGGGGGAGTCTCCGTCTCTGGAGACATTCCAACCCCGCCTGGAGGCGTTCCTGTGCCACCTGCTCTGGGTGACCCTGCTCTGGCCGGGGGTTGGAGGAGATGATCTCCAGAGGGCCCTTCCAACCCTATGGTTCCATGATTCTATGACCGGTGGTGGCTGCAGCGACACAACAGCCTTGTAACCTGGAGCAGAAAAGCTTTCCAGAGAACCACACTCCACACTTGAATTTCCATCTTCCCGGGTGCAGGGGAAGCTGCCAGGATTTTCTCGGGAATTTCAAACCCGGAATTGGTGGGAGACCGATGTGGAGAGCTGGCAGCCCCCTGGGAAGAGGGTCAGGGAAACCTCAGCTGCTTTCGGCGAGCCCTCCCCACACACCGGCTGCCCAACGTGGCTATCAGCCACGCCGCCCTCCTGCCCCGGCGGTGCAATTAGCAGCTTTATTAAACCTCGAAAATTGCTGGAGCGGAGGGATCTGGCTGAGGCTGTCAGCAGAATCCCAGCGCTGGTGGTATTTAAGAAAAAAAAAACCGAAAACCAAACCAAACCAAACCACATGGCTGATATAAAACAAACAGCGGCTTTCGGAGCGATGCGATTCCCCGCTGGAAACTGGTGCCTGGTGGCTAATTCCTCCCGGTTGCCCTGGCCTCCCTTTGCTAGCCCGTCACCTCTCCTCCCTCTCAGCGCCCGCTTGCCTCGTCAGCCCCCTCCCACAGCTGGTGCCTCCGGGAACCAGTGCTCGTGCAAAGCCCCGAGGGGTGGTTGGACATGGATCTGGGTCTCCCTATAGCAAGAAGATGGGGGTCGGACCCCTAAGCTGGCACGAGGCAGAGGGCAGCGAGCCTCAGATCCCTTTTAAACCCACTGTTTTAGCACCGATTGCGAAAAATGTCCACGCAAACGCCTCGGCTTACTTGGCCTCATCCTCTCCGGTGGCTCTGATTTGTTTCCTTCTGGGAAAGCAGGAGGAAAGAAGGTAAATTTTTATGGGAGCCTGACCTGGCTCCGGAAGGGGAAGGGAGTAGGGGAAAAAAGCAGCCCCGCTCCCACGTCCCACCGCCACGGCCGGGCGCTGAGGGGCTTCACGCAGCAGCATCCCCCGCCAGCGCCCCTCGGGGGACACGCAGGCGGCTCTGCTGGCCAGCACGAGCATCTCCACTGGGTTAATCCTGTCCATCCTGAGCCCTGAGGTGCTCCAGGTCTCCTAGAGGGAGCCAAATGAAAAGGGAGAAGGCTGCTCTGCCGGTTAGCAAAGGCGAGCCCCGATGCCGGCTTGGGCTGGAGCGCCAGGGTCAGGAAACCCTCATCCTCACTGTCCACGGCTCCTTTCAGCCACCCTGCCCGCTCCAGCGGCTTCGAGAAACCGAAACAGCAGTCTACGGTGTGAGAGCGGTGCCCGTAACGGGAATAACCCAGGGGAACGTCAACTGCAGCCGCGGGAGGGGAAACCACCCAGGGATTGTTGACCCGCTGGGATTCCTTAGCTGATTCGAGCCGTCAGCTCGCCCAAGTCTGTAATTATTTCCCAGGAGATGGCCCTCGCTGAGGTCATTATGGTTTGGAAAAAATACCCCATTTAATGCCTCAGCGTCCGCTCCCCTCCTCGGTCGGTGCCCGGGGAGCGACTCGGCCCGTTCATCTCGCTCCCGGGCCAGCCCTCCTCTTGAGCGGCGTCACTCAGCTTTGCCTCATCGACTTCAGGCCCCGCCGAAGCCGAAAGATGCTTTTCAACCTCCCACCTGAGAGTTTCACGTCTCAGCCCTCCTGTAGCTCCCTCGTGCGGTTTTGCGCAGCCCTCCTGTCTGTAAAGAGGGGATCAGAGTATCTCGCGCCTCCCCGGGCCGGCTGAGCCGTGCTTAATATTTGCAAAACTCCTTACGCTTTTCAGGACAAAAGAGACCTGGAGAAGTTTGCTGGGCCAGATCCAGACTCCCTCCACCTTCATCAGCCTCCAGCCCACAGAGGAGGGGAGCTGGGGTGAACGCGGTAGGATGTGAGCTCTCAGCTCTGGAGGCCAAAAAGGACCATCCCAGAAAGGAGCATCCCAAAAAGGAGCATCCCAGAAAGGACCATCCCAGAATGGAGCATCCTGGAAAGGACCATCCCAAAAAGGACCATCCTGGAAAGGACCATCCCAGAATGGAGCATCCCAGAAAGGAGCATCCCGAAAAGGACCATCCCAAAAAGGACCATCCTGGAAAGGACCATCCCAGAAAGGTGCATCCCGAAAAGGACCATGCCAAAAAAGGACCATCCTGGAAAGGACCATCCCGGAAAAGACTATCCCAGAAAGGACCATCCTGGAAAGGACCATCCCAAAAAGGACTATCCTGGAAAGGACCATCCTGGAAAGAAGCATCCTGGAAAAGTGCATCGCAAAAAGGACCATCCCAGAAAGGAGCGTCCCGGAAAGGAGCATCCCGTAAACGACCATCACGGAAAGGAGCATCCCAGAAAGGAGCATCCCAAAAAGGACTATCCTGGAAAGGACCATCCCATAAAGGACCATCCTGGAAAGAACCATTGTGGAAAGAACCATCCCAGAAAGGACCATCCCAGAAAGGACTATCCCGGAAAGGACCATTCTGGAAAGGACCATCCCAGAAAGGACCATCCTGGAAAGGACCATCCTGGAAAGGACCATCCCGGAAAGGAGCATCCCAGAAAGGACCATCCCGAAAAGGACCATTCCAAAAAGGACCATCCTGGAAAGGACCATCCCGGAAAGGACTATCCTGGAAAGGACCATCCCAGAAAGGACGATCCCAAAAAGGACTATCCTGGAAAGGAACATCTCGTAAAGGACTATCCCGGAAAGGACCATCCTGGAAAGGACCATCCCAGAAAGGACCATCCTGGAAAGGACCATCCCAAAAAGGACCATTCCAAAAAGGACCATCCTGGAAAGGACCATCCCGGAAAGGACTATCCCAGAAAGGACCATCCCGGAAAGGAGCACCCCAAAAAGGACCATCCCGGAAAGGAGCATCCCGAAAAGGACCATCCCAGAAAGGAGCGTCCTGGAAAGGAGCATCCTGTAAATGACCATCCCGGAAAGGACGACACGCAGGCAATTTGCAGAAGCGCCACCCGTCAGCGAGAGGTGACGTGATGCTCTGGCTTCTGTCCAACCCAGCCCATCGTCACGGGAATGGATTCTCCTTCTACTGGGACTCTTTGGCAAACACCTCCTGCGGGTGAGAGCCGCGTGCGCAGGGGCAGGGGCAGACAACCCACCGCCTCGGTTCCTCTGTGGCGGTGATGGCACTGGTTTTCAGGAATCTGCATTTTCCCTTTGCCTCTCCCAAACGGGACTCCAGGCCCGGCTTTCCAGCCTGCCATCCAAATTCCCCATGGATGCACACACGCTTATATCCAAAGTACTGCAAAGGCGATAAAGCCTTTACTGTTTCATCACAGAATCACAGATTCATAGAATTGTCTAGGTCAGAAGGTACCTTTAAGATCATCAAGTCCAACCATCGACCTTAACACTGCCAAAGCCACCACCAAACCATGTCCCTCAGCACCACGTCTACATGTCTTTTAGATACCTCCAGGGATGGTGACTCCACCACTTCTCTAGGCAGCCTGTTCCAACGCTTCACAACCTTTTTGGTGAAGAATTTTTTCCTAATATCCATCCTAAACCTCCTCTGGTGCAACTTGAGGCCGTTTCCTCTTGTCCTATCACCTGTTCCTTGGGAGAAGAGCCCGACTCCCCCTGGCTACCCCCTCCTTTCAGGGAGTTGTAGGAGCAAGAAGGTCTCCCCTCGGCCTCCTTTTCTCCAGGCTGAACAAACCCAGTTCCCTCAGTCGCTCCTCACAAGACTTGTTCTCCAGACCCACAGCCTTGCAGACCCACAGCCTGGGAGCCACTGCTCTGCAATGCCACGTTGTCCCCTGCATTTGAAGGACCCTTGTAGGCCCTGTATTTGTCCAGCCAGGAGCTCCCAGCCCGTAGGTATGGGCTTTGCTCCCAGATGGGGAGCTTCACGCAGTGTTTCGTGCCCCAGATGCCCCGTTCCCCACCTCCCCGGCAGCGATTCTTACCACGCCCGAGCCGCGCTTCATCCAGACGATGGTGAGAGACGGGTTCCCAGTCCAGGCACAGTTGAAGACTGCGTCCGAGCCCAGGTCAACGAGGAGGGACTGCGGTTCTGTCGCCATCCTGGGCCCAACTGCACAGAGGAGACCGGAGTTACCCCCAATATTGGGCTGTGTCAACCAGAAACTCTCAAACCAAAGAGTCCACTGTGCCAGAGGCAGCAGTGGTAGGTCTTGGTGGACCTATGGGTCACAGCCCCATAAGGCCCCCAAATAAAGAAGGCGTTGCCTGCTGCGACCCCAGAACGACCAGCTCCCCAAGGGCCACCACCATGGGCTGTGCGCTCATAAGGCAGGAGGAAACTATGGGTTCCACCACCAGAGCATTTACAAAGTCTGAGCTGCAAGAGACCGGTCACCAGCGAGTCCTTGTCACCCTGGGCAAGCCAGATCTAGCCCTGTCCCCTTCCCGTTCATTTTCAGCAGCTCTGCTGGCGCCGCTTAGCCCTGGGAAGCCATTCTCAAGCTGACGGATTACTCACAGTAGACGTCCACAGTCCTGCTGATGTTTGTGCTGCCCAGCGCGTTGGTGACCTCGCAGGAGACGGGCTCGAAGAAGAAGGTGTGGTCCACGATGGTTTCGTAGAAGTCACCGGACGCTTCCTTTATAACCTGGCCTTTTTTCGCCCACCTGTTGAAGGAGAAAGAGCATCGTGGCGGTGCTGGTTTTACGTCGCTTCCCATTTGCACGTGTGTGACGGTGGGGACTCGCCCGCCCAGCACACAGCTGGTAGTGCCGAGGGGCAGCAGGCCACGGGGTGTCCGCTGCTGCCCTTGACTTCAGGAGGGACACGTATTTGTCCTTGGCCTCGTCCGCCTCCTCCCCGCATCGTCCGCCAGGAGGTAGGGGCTCGAACCGCAGGTTTTGGAGGTGACACCAAAGCAACGCGTACGTACCTCCCTACCGCAACCTTTCGAAAACAAACCAAACGTTGCCATTTCCCCGCGGAAGCCTGTTTCACTGGAAACACGCCTCATCCCTTAGGGTTGTGGGGCACGGGTGGGAGACCCCAACGGTAGGAGGGACGGGACACGGAGAACCACGGTGCCAGGAGAGTAGTCCCTGCTGCTCCAACACATCAACACTGCTGCTCCTTCCCCATCAAAACCACTAAAAAACCTTTTCAGCTTCTCCCCACTTTCACCCTATGGTTTTTTTTCACCAATCAAAGAGAACTTTATCCTTTATCCCTTTAAGGCAGCTGAAATAACATTACCCTGAAAAGCCAAGCTGGCATTTGCAACACTGCAACTTGCAAATTGTCTTGGAGAACAAGCTGTCAACTCAGCACTTGAATTAAAGCCACTGTTTGCCAAACAACGAGCAAATGTGACCTAATGGGGCACCATCTGGCAACCTGCCACTCCGGAGCCGGGTGGGAAAGACAGGAGACGCTGTCAGGCGGCGCGAAACTCCAGCCGCTCTTTGGGGGAAGGGAAAGAAAGCGCAGGCAGTGACCTGGGGAAAAAAATAATAATTAATAATAATAATAATAATCCTCCCCAGGTAAATCAGAGGGAAGAGGATTTCCCTGAGGAATCTCGGCCCCTGGTTTTTCGGGGCTGCCCTCCTCTGGTTGCGCTGGAGGGGTCGGGGATGTTTGGGATGGGGAAAGACGCAGGTGCTGGGAGCTGGGCTCGCCCCATCGGGCGCCGGAGGGACGAGCCACGGATGCTGCATCCCACGCAGGGTCGGTGGGGTGGCTGGGGGGAAGCTGTCACCGCATCACGGAAGGACGGGGGTTGGAAGGGACCTCTGGAGGTCACCTAGCCCAAACCCCCGTCCCCTTCCAGGCGAACAGCGTCTGCTCACGGTCCTCCCATGGGTCTCCTACTCTTGCCTCTACTGCTCTCCACTGCTCATCCCCACCGCTCTGCTACGAGTTCCCCTTGGACTAGATGACCTTTAAAGCCCCTTCCAACCCAACGCATTCTATGAATGCCAGACTCGCGCTGCCCCAAAGACAACCCAAGACAACCGGAGCTACGGCGAACTCATACAGAGGGTCTGCAGGCACAGACGGCCTCCCCACGTTGCCTCCGCGGGCCCGGAGCGAGAGCCAAACGCCGGTCCACGGCAGGCTGGAAAACGCTCTGACAGCGCTGCTGGAGCGAATTCCCCCGGCGCCTGCTAACGTGAACCTAATTGAACGAGGACAGCTGACCTGCGAGGCTTCACCCACCATCTGACGACACAGGCGTTTCGAAAGAGATGTATTAGCGGTACAGATGTGAGCTGATTTGTATGCGCTTCTCTGCTCCCTCATTTCATTTATCTTTGCACCTCTAACGGATGCTGACTGGCCACTTCAGCTTCCCTCCCCTCCCTTCCTCCCCGGACTCCCCCTTCAATAATTCATCAGGAGACGCCGCTTGTGTTTCCAGGGCTGCACTTCGCGTGTTAATGAGGGTGGTTCCTCGTACGGAAATAAAAGCACAAGCGACACCGTCCAGGTGCTGTCCTAAGGTTCGAATGGTCCGGTGATGCTTCGGTGATGCCTTTCTCCTTCCAGAGGGAACTCCAACCCAAGGCAAGGGGCTGGCAAGAGGTCGGCCGGCAAGGCTGATCTCAGCGTCGCGCTTCCCTGCCTCCTGACGGGATCTGCCTTGCCCTGCTGCCTGCCTGCCGCTGGAACGGTGCTGCCCATGGCGGAGAGCATCTGCCAGCGCTGCGGCAGCAGCTTGTCCCTTGGGGGATGTTCCTCCTCCCCGGGCTGTGGCAGGAGAGAGCCGGGGGGGATCCGCCAGAGCTCCGATATCTCGCCCCCGAAGCCTTGCATGGGTTGTGGGGTGGAGGAGACGCGTCCTCGTTGCCTCCTGTTTGGTCAAAAAGGCCTGAAGCTACATCTCAGCAACTTCTGATGACAGAAAGGGAGGAAGGAAGGAAGGTAGAGAGTTAGAGGGAAAGGGAAACTTCAGCTGGCGAACATGGAAATAAACTGGGCTTCTTGTCAGGAGTAATTCTGCTCCCCTAAGCTCCTTTTACAACTTTGTCCCCATCGAGGCTCCCGGCCACGAGCAGATTTCCAGCCTCTGAAGGAGGCACCTCTTCTGCTTCTCAGGTGCTCAAGGGAGGCACCGGGTACATGAAGCCATTTCCTTGCAGCAGTCAACGGGACGGCACCAAACCCGGAGCGGGGAATCCAGCTGCTTCTCTTTGTGCCCGGCGCTCGCCCGGTTATTTTGCACAAACCCGCCCTTCCCTGCTCTGCAAAGGTCAAGAAGGAGGTTGCGAGGTGAGGATAAAAGTGTCTTGTGAGCTCCCTGGGCCTCCTCCCAGCAGGGACACGGAAACCAGACAGAGAAGTGTCCGGAGGTGGGTTGGAGCTCGGCGGAGATCCGCCGGGACGTTGTCAAAGAAAGCAAAACGGAAGGGGAGGTTTCCAAGGGTCGCTTGACTTTGGAGCGGTTTGGGAAAACACAGGTCAACGACAACCGTGGCGGGGGGGCTTTATGTATTTGTTCAAAACCCAGCGCTTCGGCAAAACTGGATTTCCCGAGCGCGGAGATGTGTCACAAACAGCAAATTTTCATGCTTCAGCGGAGATCAAGGTCCCTGCTCCGGTTTTCCAAGGCTTAACACCGCTAAATCAATGTGGCTGAACAAGCAGTATGGATCTTTTGTAACGTCAAATTGGTTTTTAATAACGACTGCTGAGAACCCTCTCGGAAAGCTTCCCGGGATGTGCTCGCGGACAGCCAGAAGGCAAGTTACGCGTGGTTTTAACAAGCCCATAACATGCCTTACCCACCTATTAACCTTCCGGTAATTATTTATAACTAGAATCTGAATAAAACGGAGCCCGGAAGATGCGGAGGATGCTCCAGCCGCCCCATCCAACCACCTCCACCGCTTCGGCTCTTCCCGCTTCCTTCCTGACTCCATCCCACCCAGAGCTCCGTGTGCCACCCCCCGCCTCGAGAGCAGGGGCTCCTTTCATTTATATTGTTACCTTGAAGGTATTTATCGATTGCGGACGCGTCGCCCAGGGTCTTTTCCAGACGGTATAAATTTACGTCCTTTTAGTCCCTT
Organism: Chroicocephalus ridibundus; assembly: GCF_963924245.1. Taxonomy (NCBI): domain Eukaryota; kingdom Metazoa; phylum Chordata; class Aves; order Charadriiformes; family Laridae; genus Chroicocephalus; species Chroicocephalus ridibundus. The sequence continues at coordinate 7,769,950 of NC_086301.1, read as the reverse complement.
CTCGTACGGCTTCGCCGCTAACTCGCCCGTCGTTTTTCGCGGCTCGTTTTCTCCCCGCGCCAACCCACACCGCGGGGGCTGTGGGGACGGGGGAGCACAGCATCCTTGTGTCCCCCCCCCGGCCTCCCCCTGCCGGTATTGCCCCAGGAGAGGGGTGAGGGTCTGCCCTTGGGGATCCTGCCCAAAGCACCCGTTCTCATGACTTTTTTTTCTTGGGCTTGCCACGCCGCAGGGAGGGACTCAAAGGTCGGCGCAGCAGAGGGGACACCGTGGGACCCATCCCAGTCTCCCCGCGCTTCTCGGGATGCGCTTCTGCATCCTCATGGGCAGCATCACCACAAAGTGCCTTCGCTGCCTGCTCCCTACCGCCGACACGAGCCTTTTGAGGACCCAGCACCAAATTCACCACTTGTCCCCAGTATCTCACGTCCTGTGGCCAAGGCAGAGCTATCCTCCTATCCGCTGCTCTCCCTCGTCCCCTCGGGCTTTGCACGTTTTCTCCTCTTTTCTTCTCTTCATCAAGCACCATCTCAGCCTTTTTCCCCAGATGAGCGTTTCTTCCCCTCCGGGCTGAGTTTCATTTTGTTATTTCCTTTCCCATATTTCTAACCTGCGCTTGTTTTTCGCCGGCCTCCCTGGAGGCAGTGCCCAGCGCCTCCCGATTCGGTATCTTCTGGAAATTGAATCAGCCCGGGTGATGGAGGAAAAAAAAAAAACAAAACAAATTTCAGCCGGGAAACAGATATTTCGATCCAGCCTTCAAAGGGATTATTACAGACAGCAATGAAAAAACAGTGATTAAAGAATAAAAAAAAAACCCCACACCTGTAGTGGGTCCTTTTAACACTTAAAGATAAGAGGGAGGGGGAACTGTTCTAAGGAGACGTTCTCCAAGGAAATAGCATTTTTCGGACTCCATCGATCGCTTCCCAGCTAAGAGTGCACACGAACAAATAAGAAAGGACAGTTTGGGATGTGGATCACAAGCAGCGCTGGGCCTTTGTTTTGGTTTTCACACGTCCGTGTTTCTCCAGTGACCCGCTCCGGTTTCCCAAGGAAGCCTGCCAAAAGCCAGGATGAAGCACCCGAACTTCCTCCCAGGGTCTCGGTGGAAGATGCTCAACCGAGTCATCCTCTGCCCAAGGGGTTTTCACCCAGCAGCTCCATCACTTATCCCCAGGGACGCCGTTCCTGGTTGGGTTTCCAGGCTCCTGGAGCCCGTGAAGAGCCACCCGCGCTCGCACCGAGAGCGTGACGTGCCCTGTAGAGCGTTGGCCCAGAGACGAGCATCGCCAGCGAGCGCTTATCCGCCCGAGCGCCGCCCGAGCTCGCTGTTAACGAACAAATTCCTCTGCCTGCGGTACGAGGACTCGCGATTCTTCAACAAACGGCGTGCGTGAACAAGGGAAGGCCGCGGCTGTCTCCAGCATCTCAAGAACAACGGCACAGGGAGGCTGGGGCTCTCCGAACTCTTACCGCGCCCCACCAAGCGCTACTTAAATCCACGCCGCGGGCTCCGAGGGAGGTGTCTTCCAGTTGCCAGCAGCCGGCGCGCTCCTTGAACCAGCCCTCCCGGCAGATCGGCTGCTCTGATGGCGTCTAACCCCGGGGAAGTGGAGTGTGTCGTAGTTTTTAATTAACAATGCAAAATAAAGCAGTTGCTTGCCATATAAATTGTGTTTACTAAGAATGACTTAAAATAGATAAATATTTTCTTGGACGCATTTTAATTGCTCAATAAAAGTACCAAGAACACCCACAAATACCTTAAATAAATGCACGGCTCACGGAATGAATTAATTAACATTTCATTCCTGGGAATGGCTATTAATTGCTACAAATTGCTCGGAGAATGGGTTTTGTTGCTTTATTGCCGGCAGCGTCTTCGATTCCTAGTGCCGTTAACGTGGCGGTCCGGCTCCCGCCCTCGGAGGAGAGCCGTCCCCGCGCGGGATGGCTGCCAGCGGGATGCTGCCAGCACCCCCGCTGCGTGCCGGTGGGGGGCACCCCCATAGCCCTGGCGTTCCCCCCGTGGGGAGGAGCTGATGGAGAAGGACGGCGTTTCCTGGACGATGTGCTGGCATCCCTCGGAGGTAGGTCCGAGATGGGCCGGGCCGGCGGCTGGCTCGCGGCGGCAGCTCCACCTTTGCAGAGCGCCCCCCGTGAGCGACAAGTCCTGTGAGAAACGATTGAGTGAGGAACGCAGCCCGAGCGGTCTCGCGCTACCCCCCCTTGCCCGGCCCCGGCGTGATGCATCGCGCAAATTATTTCTTTATTAAGACTAAATTTCCATAATGGTGATCTACGGGGTTATTCCTCTTCTCCTGCCTGCTCCCTCCCTAATGAAGACATGTGGGCCCTGTGCGGTTCCTCAGCCACGTGTCTGCCGTCCTCCCCCCCCGTGCCGACGCAGCGGGTTCGGTTATCGGCCGGCGCAGGCGATAGGTAATCTCTCCGCCATCTAAATTACAAGGTTGGGTCTTCCAGCTTGGGCTTGAATCAAGTCCAGGAGGGCAGAGCCTTGAGCGAAGCGCTGAGCATCCTCGCCAACGGCCGGCCAGTCCTCGAGCGGGTTGGGGGAGCAAAAGCGATGGTACCCACCGTCACCGCGCTGATGGGAGACGCCACCAGTGGTTACCCCCCTCCCGCCCAGGAGACGGCATGCTCAAGGAAAGGCTTCCAAGCCTCCAGCCCCTGTCCTGATGAGCCTCCATCCACGCACGGCTGCCGCAACAACGGTGTCTTCCCAGACCTGTCCCCGACGTGGGCATCGGTGCCAGCCTTGCTAATCTCCCCCCCCGCCTGTTTTTTGTTTTGTTTTGTTTTTTTTTTTTTTATTGTTCCCATGTGTCTTTTTTCTTCCGAAACAGCAAGAAAGATTGCAACCTCTTCCGGAATTTCAAGCATTCAGACGTGAATCCCAGACGAGGACATGTTTGGTGTCTGATTGCGCTCGCTGCGATGCACCAGTTGCTGCTACCGGGGCCTGATTGTTTTTCAACACTCTGGGGTTTTGATGATAATAACACCTCGCTGCGCAGGAGAAACCTCTGGCTTGATTTCCTACCTAATCTCAGCTTCGGCGTTCCCCCTCCTGCCAAGCCGGGAGGCCAGCGAGGAGCCTGATTGCTCATCAAACTGCCGTCTTTAGGGGAGGCGCATGGGTTTTGCATCTCCTCCTCACCGTCAGCAGGTCCCGAGAGTGGGAAAAATCAGTGAGGGGTTACTTAGAGCTCCCCAAACCATGCCTGAAGATGTACAGCTCTCCGGAGAGCGTTGGGATACCGGAGCAGAGATGGGCAGGACCACTCCGGGGCCTGGAGAAACCAGGGTGAGGTTTCTCTCTCTCCCAGATGGCACAATTAAAGCCGTGTCACCCGGCCGGCACAGCCTGTACGAGTGGTCATTTGTTTTGGTGAGAAAACAATCAAAACAGCCTTTCCCCGTAGCACAGTGATCAGAACAAATTGGCCGCAGAAGCGGAGGGGAAGAAGTAAACAAAGCTGTTAACTTGTCAATGACTTGACTGATCAACCGTTGTAAATAGTTAAAGCCGGCTGACGAGCCGTGCAGATAATCAATGGCCTAACGCTAGGCACCGCAGCCCCAGGACCGGGCACGAGCGGAGCTTGCAGCTGGAGCTGCAGAAGATGCAGCCGGGAGCGTGCCCTGTGGACCTCTGCTCGCACCAGAGGTGCAAGGTGGCCACGGACCCCACGGGTGGCTTGGCCGGGGGACGGCGAGAAATAATACCTGCCTGGTGCATGTGCATCCCACGCTAGATCACGTCCATCCCACGCTGGACCATGTGCATCCCACGCTGGATCACGTGCATCTCACGCTGGATCATGTGCATCCCACGCTGGATCACGTGCATCTCACGCTGGACCACATACATCCCACGCTGGATCATGTACATCCCACGCTGGATCACGTGCATCCCACGCTGGATCATGTGCATCCCACGCTGGACCACGTCCATCCCATGCTGGACCACATACATCTCACACTGGACCACGTGCATCCCACGCTGGATCACGTGCATCCCACGCTGGATCACGTGCATCCCACACTGGACCACGTACATCCCATGCTGGATCATGTACATCCCATGCTGGATTACGTGCATCTCACGCTGGATCACGTGCATCCCACGCTGGACCACGTCCATCCCATGCTGGATCACGTGCATCCCACGCTGGACCACGTCCATCCCACGCTGGATCACTTGCATCCCACGCTGGATCACATCCATCCCACGCTGGACCACGTGCATCCCACGCTGGACCACGTGCCTGAGCCGCTGACATTCCCAGCGCTGCGGCACAGTCCGTACAGGATTACAGCCACTGGCTTTTCCAGCAGGGAGGTGTTGGCCACCAGTGTGCCCCCCCAGATCCCCCTTCCCCGGCTCCCTTCCCGGCACAAGGGGCTGGCAGGGAAGCTCATCCCCTCTGGAAGGAGACCGGAGGTGCGCCGGTGGAAAAGCTATTAATTACTATTTCAAAACAAGTGCACAAAACTTCACCGGCTGGGTGATTCCTTCTGCAAATCGGGCTGTTTTCTTGACAGATCAAACCGAACTGCAGCCGCCTTCGATCTGGCGCTCTTTTCATCCCGCCGTTTAAAATACATCCCGTCCCCCCGCTTCCTCCACCCCCTCACACGAGAGGGCTGTGCCCCAATCCTGCCCCCATTAATCCCTCTTTTGGTGCTTCTCTTGCCACGACGGCTGCTTTTCTTCCCCCTCCCCTTTCACAAGGCTTTTGCAATAACTCCTCTCCCCTCGGCCCCAGGATCATAGGGAAATCATACTTTTTCCCATCCCCTCCCGGATTAAATGACTGACGTTAAATTCCTGATTTTTCTAGGAGCAGGGAACGTTTAAAACCATTCCGAGGGGGCTGAAGAAGCGGGCACCGACAGCCGGCTGCCAAAACTGCTTATCCTGGGGCAATACTGGGGCTGTGATGTGGGTCACCCCCTAGTCCTGGATGAGTTTAGAGGTGTCACCTCTCCCGGGGGCCGGATTTTACCCCTTCGGCAGCGACGCTGCGTTTCATTTCTCCTGCCTACGTCGCCTCGACTTACCCCGCCACACAACAGACATGACTAATAGCTTAGCTATTCTTTCTCGCGCGGGGCCGGGTAATCCAATTTCGTCGCGGGGGGTTTGTGGTCCCTCAAGCCGTTTGACGGGATTAGTCCCTTCTGGGGTCTTCCTACCCCACTCCACCCCCGTAGCGGAATTTCTGTAGGCAGATTTACGGCTGCTGGCGTGTCGAAGCGCTGATTCTCCGCCGCGCTTATCCTCCCGCTTAGTGAATCCGTGCCGTGAAACCGTTCAAACCCGCCTTGCCCTCGACTACGGCTCTTATTTTCCACCTAAAAAAACCCCATCACCCCCGCTTGCGGCCTTTACAACTTTACACCTCACCGTGCAATTCTTTTGGGGGTTGCGGAAAAAAAAAACCTCTCGGAGCCGGTGCTGGGCTGAGACCGCGTGTTTCGGATCGCTTGAGGCTACCTAATCCGCACGCTTCAGGGCAGAAACGATGGGGGCGCAGGCAGGAATGCCTCCTGCTCTCCTGCGCACGGGATTCATGCAAGGCCAGAGAGCTGTTGGGTGGCCAGGGCTTTTCAAAGGGTTTTGCTCGCTCTTGGCTGACTCCTAAAGCCCCTCTGAGGTTTCCATCTGGGCTCGATTTCGAGCCGTTTGAAGGGCTTTGCGGTTTGATCTCCGCAGCGCGGCTGACCTCTCGCTGGCACGGAGAGAGAAGACAGACCTCGGGAGAGGTTTACGTTAACTCTTCAAGGAGGGTGACCAACCTTGCTTTGGCTACGGTGCCCACCAGCCTGAGCCACATCCCTCCGACTTTCCAGCCCCAGCTCCGAGTAACCTCAGCGAGTCCCCCTAAAGCCCTTCCTCCCCCATGACAAGCTGCTGTTGCCATCCCATCGTTGAGGCTGGCGTTTCAGGCTCTATCCGTCTGAATTTTTGGCACGTCCTCAGGTTGGTGTGAGGCACAACCCCTTCGCTGGCAGGTTCCTTGGCCGGTCCTGCCAGAAGAGTTAATTATTCAGGGCCGAACTGTGTCTAGATCAAACGATTCACGTTAGGATTATCAACACAGGCAACTGTGCTCAGAGGCGCGCACCCCAGGTGACGACGGGTTGAGTCCTAATTACGTGGGAATCTTCTCGCGGAAGATGCCAAGGGCAGCAATTTCTGTGTAATCCAACATGGGCTCCCACTGCCTGAACTGCGAGTAACTTGGCGATCTGGCAATTCATAAGGAGGAATAATAAATGATATATCCAGAAACGCATTCCCGTCGTGCTAATGCAAACAGACGGGCAACATGCGGGTGGAGAAGGAGCATAAAGTTGTGAGTTCACCAAAAGTTCATCTTTTCACTATGAAATCCATCCATCCATCCATCCATCCATCCATCCATCCATCCATCCATCCATCCCTCCCTCCCTCCATCCCTCCCTCCCTCCATCCATCCCTCCATCCCTTCATCCCTCCATCCATCCCTCCCTCCCCAAACTTATGCTCAAGTCACTATTCTTGGCCGAGCCTCTTGAATCCCTTTAGACCATGGTAGTCACAACACTGCTCTTCTCAGCCATGTCACGAGAAAAACCGAATGTGGCTGCCCACTGGTACGACAGACTGACCCACGAGAGCTATGCAATTATCTATCGACTTCCGTAGAAAACAGTGAGAAACAGCATTTTTGAAAAAAAAACCAAAAAACAACCAAACAAGTTTCCAGAAGTAAAATCCAGTGAGTCCTTAATTACACCTTCAACAGCAAAGCAGAGCCGAGCAATGAGCATTGCTTGATGCTTTCCAGACAAACGGCCTCCTGATCCAGAGCCAACAGCTCGCGCTCTTCCTTTGCTTTAATATTTGCCAACAGCTTCCAGAGAGAGTTTCCACAGGAGCAGAAACCCAGGGATAACTTCAAGACCTGAAGTTAACAGAGTTAGTCCACGATCTCACCCAGTGGATGAGACCAGAAGCTACCAACGTCATCCAGGTTTGCGGAGGAAAGGCTCTCCTGCGAGAAACCGCCCCAGCTCAGCTCCTGCCAGCTTTTTGCTCCATTTTCCCTAGATTTGCTCTTTCCCGACGACCCCACCCCAACTTCCCGGCCGAGGAAGCCTGTGCGATGTTTGCCCAAGCTCGGCGGCCCATCCGCACGCCAACAGCCTACGTACGGCGGGACGAGCCCCCTCACTGCCGGTGCCCAAGACCAGTCACGCGTGCTGGGGAAATTACTGGGACACGCGTTCCTGGGGGGGCGAGCAGGACCCAATGGGGTTTATTTTGGGACGCTGGCGTCCGCTGGGTTTTCTGATACTCACGCCGTGCATGTTGGCCTGCATTTTGTAGCTACCCTGACAGCTCTTTTAAGCTGAGGCATTTCCAAGGATGCCGCTGGGGGAATTAGTCAAACGAACGATAACTGATACCGACTGCAACCATCAAGTCACCACCAGTTTAGCGGCGCAGAGACGGCGACAGCGGATGCTAACAGCTTCGTCCCCCACTTAAACCCCCCTCTAACCCCTGAAAACGGCAACAAAGGAGCGAAGAGGGAATGAGGAAGTGAAATCCTTTAGCAAAGCACCTGCAGGGCCGAGGTGGGTGCAAGCCCTGTCTCCATCCCGGCTCCTGCTTGCACACCCCCACCTCATCATTCACATCTTGCTTGTCCCTGGCCACGTTCCCCACCTCTGGCATGAAAGCAGAAAAAAACCTCAAACAGAGCTGAAGGCCTCTTAAATCAACGTCTTTCCCAGCTCGGAAGCTCTAAGAGGATTCATTATTTATATCGCACAAACACAAAAGCTTAGCATATTTTAAGCTGTCTGAAACGACTTCAAGGCAACTCTTCTTCTCTCTTCTTTTTTTTTTTTTAACTAAACACATTGAGATGTCTCCGAATCGAGCGGCAGGAGGAAACTCTCTTTTTCTTTCAAAAGAGAAAATAAAATGGAGGGATGGAGGGAGAGAAAGGAAAAAAACCCCCGTGATCCGGCTTGCGATCACCAAGGAACACCCACCAGGGGATGTTCCCTGTGAGATGCTGGCATAACCCTTAGATAGATTCCTTCCTGACATCCCACGGAGGTTATGGCAGCAGGAGAGGTGAAGGAGGTATCTCTGCTACTTCTCAAGTATAAGCACATGCGGCCTTATCCTTCGGAGCCAGCAGGAGAAGAGGTGCCGAGCGTCTTTTTTTTTCCTCCTTCTCCCCCTTTTTACATTTTCAATTTAGTCACAGCATCCCTAATTTCCTTAGATCTGAAGCCACCTCGTGAGACTGGAAGGGAACGATATAGAAGAAAGATGAGGGGGGGGGGGAAACGCCAGTAATCTTGTAAAAGTCAGTTTTGAAAAATCAATTTTCTTGTGTGACAAGATTTGCTTAAGGCTTTTCGTTCTGTGAAATCAGCCCATCATCCTGCGGGAACGCATGAAGGAAGTGGCAAGTGTGGTTTGGAATAACTCAGATTAAAGACTGCTAAATTAGGCTTGAGAAGCCGCCACTTCTCCTTGCGAAGGGGGAGGAGATCTGGCTGGAGGAGCCAACGATGCTCCCTTCCCAGTCACCTTCCCAGTCTCCGTGAGCCTGTCCGGAAGGAGAGGTGACCAACGAGTCTGGGAAAACACAACCCCCAGAGCTCCCTGAACCCTACGGATGTTTGAAAGCTTTGCTTGGTAGCAAACTGCTAACACCCAGAGATTTGGGGTGCGAAGTTTGCTGGAAATGAAGAGGCTTTGGAGACGGGTTCACTCCAACGTTGGGAAATGCAGTGCATGAGGGCAAAGCCTCGAAGACTGTTAATGTCTTGTGAGGCTGCCAACTCCTGCCCAACGGGATGCTGGTGCTCTTTGCCAGGATGGGGACAGCCACAACCATGGTGCACCCCATGTTTCAGTGAGGCCTCCTGAAGCATGCCAGCAAAACCCTCCGGCATCCCCCTCCACTGGAGCCAGCCCTCTGGCATGCCCCTCCATCCCAACCTCAATTGGAGCCAACCCTCCGGCATCCCCCTCCATCCCAACCTCCACCGGAGCCAACTCTCCACCATCCCCCTCCATCTCAGCCTCCACCGGAGCCAACTCTCCACCATCCCCCTCCATCCCAACCTCCACCGGAGCCAACTCTCCGCCATCCCCCTCCATCCCAACCTCCACCGGAGCCAACTCTCCGCCATCCCCCTCCATCAGAGCCAACTCTCCACCATCCCCCTCCATCCCAACCTCCATCGGAGCCAACTCTCCACCATCCCCCTCCATCCCAACCTCCATCGGAGCCAACTCTCCGCCATCCCCCTCCATCCCAACCTCCACCGGAGCCAACTCTCCGCCATCCCCCTCCATCAGAGCCAACTCTCTGCCATCCCCCTCCATCCCAACCTCCATCGGAGCCAACTCTCCGCCATCCCCCTCCATCCCAACCTCCATCGGAGCCAAGTCTCCGCCATCCCCCTCCATCGCAACCTCCATCGGAGCCAACTCTCCACCATCCCCCTCCATCGCAACCTCCATTGGAGCCAACTCTCCGCCATCCCCCTCCATCCCAACCTCCATCGGAGCCAAGTCTCCGCCATCCCCCTCCATCGCAACCTCCATCGGAGCCAACTCTCCACCATCCCCCTCCATCGCAACCTCCATTGGAGCCAACTCTCCGCCATCCTCCTCCATCCCAGCCTCCATCGGAGCCAACTCTCCGCCATCCTCCTCCATCAGAGCCAACCCTCTGCCATCCCCCTCCATCTCAACCTCCATCAGAGCCAACTCTCCGCCATCCCCCTCCATCCCCACCTCCATCGGAGCCAACTCTCCGCCATCCTCCTCCATCGGAGCCAACTCTCCGCCATCCCCCTCCATCCCAACCTCCACCGGAGCCAACCCTCCGCCATCCCCCTCCGTTGGAGAGGCTCCATCCACCACAGCAGTCTGGGCTGGCTGCTTCATCACGCATTTCATCTGGTACCTTTAATCATTTCTACATCAGGGAGCGATGCTCAAGAGTACAAAGCGCTTTCCTTCCCCCCCAACCCCCCTTTTTCCTTTTTTCCCTTTCCAGCCATCAGACTCTCTCTCCTCTGCGTTCTCTCCTAATTAGTTCGAGCTGCTTCCGAACATCTCCCACCCGCTTGTTCCCATTACCCTGACAAGCCAGGGAACGGGAAGACAAATCTCCTTGTCCTCACACCTCTCCGAGCGAAGGGAGGCTCTTCCAACCTCATCTCCCCGGTCTCACCTGGAGCCGAGTGCCTCGGCAGAGCCCAGCTCCGCTTCCCAGCTGCAGGGATAGTTGCGCCTTTCCTTTTACTTCTTTTTTTTTTTTTTTTTTTATTATTTTTTTAAAGCCTGTCTTTCCCTCTCCGCCTGCCACCCAGCCACGCTCCGCTCCCTGTCAGAGGGAGCTGGCAGATGGGGCTGATGCATCATGAAGGAGATCTGAAGAATTCATTTTCCCGTTATTTTTTTCTTTCCCCGGCTTTCATTTTCACTTCAGAGCAAAGGTCCGGTTGTCTGCGAGGAAGCTACAAAGACAAACCCGGGCAGGAAAACAGAGATAGTCAGGAAAAATGTTACAGTGCCGATAACTTGAGACCTCTGTGTGCTTTGCATTCATTTCAACTCCCGCTTTAGCTGCATTTTGCTATGTCTATAAATTAGATTTATTCCATTGCTGCTGTGAAATGCCTGCGGGCCCCTTCGCTGCTCCGGCTTCTCTTGCCTCCCTCGCCGGGTTTGGCTGCGGGAGGCAGCGGGAGAGGTGAGAGCCCTGCCGAGGGACAGCATATGGACTCGCAGCGTCCTGCCGCCGGACAGACGGCAGCCTCGGCCGTCGGAGGCGGAGGGAGCAGATGGGAGCGGAGGGGAGGAAGGCAGCAAAACCAAGGAGAGCCTGCACGTTGGCGTAAATCAGCGCTTTCCCCGAGCTGGACTGAAGGAGGGAGCTGGTTCGGGGGGAGAAGGTCCTAAGCGTGCCAAGAAATGGCTGCAAAACCAGAGTGACTGGTCCACCTGAAGCTGCCGAGATGCCTCTTGCCTGGACCAGACATCTGGTGAGCTGCGCCCCACATCATCTCTCCGCAGCCTCCCGGTCAGCGGGGACCTCCGAGGCTCAGCAGGACCGTGCGGGGCTGCCCCAAGTCCCCTGGCAGTCCCCAGCGGAGACACCCGGCTATTTTCCCCCCGTGAGCGTGACACTGAGCCCGATGGACATGGGGGAGCGTGCCCATGCGCCCACGGACTTCACACCTCCTCTGCAGTCACTGGCTGCTCTGCAGCGTGTTTCCGACCCTTGACAGTCCCTTTTGAATATTAATGGAGATGTGATTGCCGTTTAATAAGAGCTTAATATCGCAGATCCCCCTTTCCCCGGCAGAGAGACAGAGATGTGCCAAGCAGGTAGTGGCCTCAGTGACCAGCAGCTCTGGGGGACGCAGGGTACGGGGGCGGGGGGGTGTTCACTTTTATTCTGGGCCCTGAATGGGCAGAAGAAAGTGAGCAACACAGCAGACACGCCAGCTCCCAGAAGGCATTTTTCAAAGCCATCTGAATTCCATATAGAAGTATATCCAGGTCTTACAGTGAGGGAAAACGGCCACTGCTGCGCCTTGGCCGCAGGCAGCGCTGGGCGTGCCCGTGAGATGGCTCATTTGCCACTTCTCCATCAAAAGTCGCCGATGAAATGCATCGCCCTGAATGTCTGCATCAGCTTCCCGTGACCCAATAATTCCGTCTGGCCTTTACAGCCTTCGGACCCGTGAACATATTCTGCAGCAGCTAAAGGGAAGAGGCACGGACAACTTTGGTGTCATGGAAGAGCACTGAAGTTCAAATACGCCTTCCCCCGGCCTTTCACCCCGGAACAGGGACGTTGCGCACATCCAGAAGCCCAGCTGACCAAGTGAAGGAGCTACGGAGAGCTAGCTGGAAGACAGAGATCTGCTCCCAGTGCCTGGGGTGATTTATCCTTCTGTTCAATGGTCCCGGCAGCAGGAAAGCATTCCCAAGACTCTTCCTTTCCTACGGCCTGAATTCCTCGGCTCTATAGATGAGGCACGCGCCTTCGTCATGACCAGAGGAAATAGGATGCATCCACCTATCAGCCCAGCTCTCCTCACTGCCTGGACACGGGGGCTGACTCCCTTCACTTGGAATCCTGCTTCCGACGCATCCCTGGGGGCAGCCCTCTGGCATGAGGGACCCCATCCGAACGGGTCTGATCCCCCCGAGGAGTGAGCGTGAGGAATTCGGGATGGGAAACCCTGGGTACCGCGCGCGAATCGGTGACGTGCTGACCTTCAATCTGGGCCTCCTCCTCAGCTATAACCACATGCCTAGGGCAGGGGCTCTCTCTTCTCTCTTGCCCTGGGGCTCCGTTTTGGAGAATTTGGGTCTGTGTGTTGAGCCCATGACGGACGGACTGATGGATGAGCTTCTAGCAATCACTCGGTCCAGCCAGCCACGTTCACTGGGGCAGTAAAGGTGCAACGATTCACCCAAGCTAAGCAAGGGTGGCCATCTGCTCATTCCCTCCTCCATTCCCCGTCCCTTTGATAGGGCTCTCCCCGTTTTGTAATGCTCTTGGCTTTGCTTCTCTTCCACCCAGCGTCACCCAGCAGCACGCACTCTTATCGACCGGCTCTTTGCCGCGTAGCAAAGCAAAGCCACGAAGGAGGTGGTTCAAGTGTCCCGAGCAAACTCTCAAGATGCGGTGGTGCCGTTTCCAGCAGGACACGGGGCACGTGCTCTCGGAGAGCTCGACCCCTCCGTGGCAGCCTGCAGCGTCTCACGAATAAGTCTGCTAAGATGCCAGCAGGTCCTGGAACCGTGCAGACGAGACCCAAGCTTAAAAAAACAAAAGCCGCAACGCTCTGCAGGGTCTGAACTTCTCCTCTGGGTTTGTCAAAACAAAATGTGGGAATGGGTCTCCATGGAATAAACGCCTCTGAGACGGCACGGTGTAAGAGAGGCAGGCCAAAGCACAGGTGATGTGTATTGCCATTGTCTCCTCCTCTTCTCAGAGCTCCTGGAGATCAGGTGCAATTTTTCCGTATCTACCTGAACCCCAACAAACCTGCTACTTTCTCCCCCAAGGCCGACAGCCAAAAGACTCACAGGTCTGTACTTGGGCACGACGTACGATTCTTGGAGACAGCACATCTACCAAAGGCACCTGGGGTCTTCATCCACACGTCTGCCTGAGGCTGGGTGGGAAATGCCCACCCCGCATCCCAACCAGAGCCAGGACGCCGTGGAGCAGGCTGGAGGAACGGGCCCAGCACTGGATCTCTTCCCTGTTGTTGCCCCTTTGCAACAGCGACAAGTCACATCTTTTTGTTTGCCCTGGCGCAACGGCGGAGGGAGGTGAGGACATTGTCTCCCATCAGGTGCATTCGAGCCCCACTGCCTTTAAAGAAAACCTCTTTAAGAAGCCGTTGAGTTTGGATTAATATTTGATGAGCAACCGCGTGCTGTCGGTTCGAAGATAAAACAGTGTTTACCAAACAAGAAGGTCTTTTCTGCAGACCGGAGCCCACTGAGCGAACAAACAAACAAACAACGTTCTCGCCGCAAGCCAAGCCACGCGGCGGGGACGGCGGGGCTGAGGACAGAGGAACACCGCGGGCTGGCTCCGAGCTCCGGCACAGCCCCACCAGTCACCCTGTGCTCTGGGAAGATGATGTGGCTCGAGCCCTGACCCGCAGCTACGGTTCACCAAGCTGGTTGATGCAGGAAGGCTTTCACCAATATTTGGGCAGGCTTCAGCCCAACAAGGGCAGGTGGAGCTTGCTTGGACCGCGCATAATTCAATCCCCGCTTCTGATTTAGGATGGGGAAGAAGCAGTGTAGCACCACCTCCTGGGGGGCTGTTAAAGAAATGCCTCCCAGCTCCTCCGGGGATGCATCAGCTGCATCTTCTGCCACGGCCCACGCAATTACGGAGAGCTGCGTGCGTCCTTCACGGCCGCCTTGCAGCAGCTGGGGAGGGATAGCTCTCTCTTTCCCTCAACCTCTGTCCGTCCATCCGTCTGTCATAGAATCATAGAACCACAGGGTTGGCAGGGACCTCTGGAGATCATCTCCTCCAACCCCCGGCCAGAGCAGGGTCACCCAGAGCAGGTGGCACAGGAACGCCTCCAGGCGGGGTTGGAATGTCTCCAGAGACGGAGACTCCACCATCTCTCTGGGCAGCCTGTGCCAGGGCTCTGCCACCCTCAGGGTGAAGAAGTTCCTCCTCGTGTTTAGGTGGAACTTCCTACGCTCAAGTTTGTGCCCGTTATCCCTTGTCCTGTCCCCGGGCACCACCGAAAAGAGCCTGGCCCCATCCTCCTGACACCCACCCTTTAAGTATTTAGAACCCTTGATGAGATCCCCCCTCAGTTGTCTTTTTTCCAGACTGAAGAGACCCAAATCCCTCAGCCTTTCTTCACGAGAGAGGTGTTCCAGTCCCCTCAGCATCTTGGTAGCCCTTTGCTGTCCCCTCTCCAGCAGTTCCCTGTCCTTCTGGAACCGGGGAGCCCAGAACTGGACCCAGCGCTCCAGGTGCGGCCTCCCCAGGGCCGAGCAGAGCGGGAGGATGACCTCCCTCCACCTGCTGGCCACGCTCTTCTTGACGCCCCCCAGGATGCCATTGGCCTTTTTGGCCAGGAGGGCCCATTGCTGGCTCAGGGCCATCCTGTTGTCCCCCAGGACTCCCAAGGTCTGTCCCACCCCTCGTTTTGGAAGTGCAATGGTCCCTAGAAATGCAGCTGATGCCGGGGGGTGGCTCGGAACGTCCCACTTGCCCCGTGACTACAAAGACAACGCCATTTACCAAGGTCTCCGCTGGCCTTGGGGGTGCGAGCGCTGTATCCACGCGCGAGAGTGGGATGCGTGTTACCGCCCGGCCTGTGCCAACTCCCCATCGCTCGGCAAAAATCATCATCACCGGCGGAGCCCAAAAGGCTGAGGGACTCTGCCTCTTGCAATATTCAACCTTCCCATCTTCTTCTGCCACTTTAAAGATTCTCTTTCTTACCGCGCGTGATAAATAATAACAGCAAAAAACCACCCCACAGACACACAACAGACATCAAAAGCCCAGGGAAGATTGGCAAATAGAGAGATCTGAAGCGAGCAAAGAGGAGGCCTGGTTGTGAGTCGGTTCACGTAGCCCCGACTTCTGTTGCTTTCCATTAATTTTACCCGCCATCACAGGTGGCAGAACAACGGCGACAGCTAATTACTCTCTCTCGCTTTCCCTTTCTCGCCTGTTCGCTTGCAGCAAAAGAAAAGTCAGTAAATTCCCCAATTCCCCCCCGCCACCACCACCTCCCCGTCCCAGCTTTGTCCACCGAGAGGCGGAGGCGGGTGGGAAGGGGGTTATTAGGGGAAGACGAGGCGGTGCGGTTTGCCCGCGCGTACGCTGGCTGCCCTGGTGGAGCCGTTTGCTGCCGCCGCTCCTCCAGCCCGGCACCGCGGCTCTACGCCATGCTCTTGCCTGCAAACGAACCGGCAGAGGCAGGCAGCGGCTCCAGGCAAGGGGAGAGGAAGGGGCAGCTTTCCCCCTCCCCACCGCTGGGCCACCAGGGAGCCTCTTTGGGCTTCCAGCCCCGCGTCCACGGTGGGGACACATCCGTGGAGGTGCTGCCAAGCAGCCCGGGTGCCCTTGAGCCTTTTACCGAGCAGAAGACGCTGCAGTGGCAGCAGCAAGGAGCTGTGGAGCGGCGTTTCGGAGGGCTGAGCTGCTCTTTCGCTGCAGAGGGAACACGATCCCAGGTGGAGGTGGCATAAACCCAAGGCCAGGTGGGGTGTAAGAGCCTACAGAGGCCGTAGGATGTGTCCGTGCAAAGATGGCTCGATGCGGCGAGGGGGAAAACACGCAAACGAGCGAAAACGCCGCCGCCGGGGTTAATTCATCCCTACGCCAAAACCACCCGGCTCACGCCTCACTGCGACACCTCGCCAGCCCTCTGCCCGGCTCCCCCCCGCCTCCCTCGCCTTGCTTTTGGTGCCACCGGCCTCCAAAAGCGAGTGACAGCCCAGGTGACATCGCGGGCAAACAAAAGAAACCCCTGGGGAAGAAGATGCTCCTTGTCAAGGAATCGTTGCTGCCGGTGAGGAAGAAGGGGTGGGATTTCAGCCCCAGCTTCAGCTGCCGGGTGTCCTCAGCTAAGAAAAGGAGCAGAGGAACCGCGTCCCCAGCAAAGGACCCCCCTGCCCCAGCCCCACCTGCCCCCCAACATCGCGAGACGCCAGCGAATTTTAAGGCACGAGGGGTTCTGGCTTTTTCTCTTGTTAGAAAAATGCCACCGAGGCCAAACGTTTTGCGGAAACCCGTCAATTTTGACAAAACGTCATTAAATCCTCCCCCCCCGGCCCCCGCAGAAGAGAAGATGCGGCGCAGGCTGTAACTTTCCGCTCGGGCTCTGGGAGCAGATCGCTCCAAGGTCTCCTTTCTAACCAGGTTTTCCTCGCGTTAAAACCCACACGTGTGTGATGTATTATACAGGAGAGCAGGAAAAAAAACCTCTCAAGGAAAAAGCAGCCGCCTTGATTTCATCAAAACTACGTTCCCTCCCGGGGGGGGTTGGGCGGGGGCAGAAGGAGATTTTCATCTCCGGGGAAATTTGGTTGAAATTTTCCTTCTTACCACCCTAACGAAAAGCCTTAAAAACCCCAGGATTGGTTTAGCGGCTTCTCGCTGACGAGAAGCACGGCTCAGGGATGCTTCCCGGCCCAGCGCCTTTTGGGTGAGACGCTCGACCTCGCTTCTCCTTCCCAGCCGGAAAAAAACCCGGGGCCAAACCCCGCGCGGGACTTACCGCCCCTTGCCAGCTCCAGCAAGGTGACAGCTCGCTCCCGTTGTTCCAAGCAGGGACGGCCCCGCGGGGCTGGCCGTGGATTTAGGCCCCGAAAAGGGGCTTTATGTTGTTTAAGACATTTGTGTTCAGAGCTGTTGACCGACAAACGTTTTGGGAGGTATTTAAAAATAAACGGGGGCTGAAGACCAAGATCTGGTATCTCTATCTGAGGATGAGGGAAGCCATAGGAGATAAGAGCGGAGTGGTCCTCTTCCCGCGGACAAAAAAAATATCACGCTTTCTCTCTGCTTTTAAGGCAGAATAAGTTGTTTTGCACCGGTGACGGGGTCCCGAGTGGCCCCGGGGATGACACTGAGCCTTTTCACACCTCCAAGGACCTTACACGTCCCACCTCTTTACTCGCTTTCCCTCCTAGCCAACGTCTCCTAGTTTGGATGTCCCGCTCCAGAGGCCTCCAAGCTTCGGTGCCGAAACGTCCGTTGCCTTTAAATAGTTAAGTGAAGAGCTTTGGGATCTTTTGGAAGGGAAATGAATCCCCCCCTCAATCAATCAGGGCCCTTAAGGGGAAGGAAGCCCCTCCGCAGGGGGCTTTGCTCGTGCAGTGGTAGGGAAAAAGCCTCCTGTGATGTTAACACGTTAAGGGAACTTAAGAAATGAGAAACCCAAAGTGCTCGGATTTTTCATGCCTCTTTTTCCTCCCCCCCCTTCCCCCCCCCAAAAAAATCCCTTTTATGAGAAGGCATAACCTGAAAAAAAGCGCAATTGGTTTCACTAGCAAAGCCCATCATGAAACGAATCACGAAACGCTTTGCAGCAAAGCAGAAATCCCAGCGCTCGGGCAACAGGACGGGTGACAAGACGCGCAGCCTTGGGATGGGCAAGAAGGAAAGGTGGCGGCCACTACGGGGGACAGCAAAAACCCCGCGCTGACGAGACGGCACCCAAGATGGGAGAAGCGTGGTGGGTCCACCTGCTATTTGGTGGAGAAGAGCAATCCAGAATTGCTTTGCCCAGGAAGAACCACGTACCCAGAGGGTGGAAACACCCAAAAGGAAGGAGAAAACCCACGTGGGAGCCCTCAAGGCTGCTCCACGGGACAGGATCAGCCCGGGGTGGGCTCGGGGATGATGTGAAAGCGCCCGTAGCTGAGGATCACGCCAGGTGCCCCGTCTTCGGAGCAGAAATTTTGCCACCGTCTGGTTCCTCGGCCCAAGGCGGTTGTTTTGCCTTCGACCGTACCAGAATCAATCACGGTGTAAGACTCACGGGGGACGTTCGCCCCCGTCCTCCCCCAGATAGTCACGCGCTTCGTTTTCCTTCTAACTGTAAATATGAAAACAGGGCTATTTGTATCTTTGACATTAATTGACTTCTCAAATTAATAACTCTTCTGTGTAACTGGGAACGCAATTATTGCTTTGTTGTGCCGATAGCAGATATCCAGCCGGAAGGAATCGCTCCTACCAGCAAACTCGATGGTACTAATTAAGCTGTACGAGCCTAACAGGAGGCGGGTCATGCTAACCTGTCCCCGGAGGTGCCTCCTCTGCTATTATCAACTGACGCTCTTGCAAAAGCAGAACGGATTGCATGCCTGCGCGTGCACGCTCCTAACTTCCAGGCAGGAGCGATGAGCGGCTGATTGCAGCGGTGGGACGGGGGCGTACCTGGTTGCTGTGCAATGTCTCCGCGTTGGCTCAGAAACGGGCCCTCCTGGCAAAGAGCTGGAGCCAGGAGGCTGAGCACAACGCCGCCTTCTCCCAAAGGGTGACTGACGACCCACCGCGCTTTCCGTACCCCTGGTTTTCCTAGAATCATAGAATGGTTTTGGTAGGTTTAGGTTTAGGTCCTGTTGTGTGTGCAGCACCGCACCGAGAGCCACCACCGCGGCCTTGTGGAACACCTGCGATGAAAATCTGATTTCCTTGCAAATCATAGACTGGTTTGGGTTGGAAGTGACCTTAAAGCCCACTCAGTGCCACCCCCTGCGCTGGGCAGGGACACCTCCCACCAGCCCAGGTTGCTCCAAGCCCCGGCCAACCTGGCCTTGAACCCCTCCAGGGATGGGGCAGCCACAGCTTCTCTGGGCAACCTGGGCCAGGGGCTCACCACCCTCACAGCAAAGAATTTCTTCCTCAGATCTCACCTAAATCTCCCCTCTTCCAGTTTGAAGCCATCACCCCTCATCCTATCCCTCTACTCCCTGCTCCAGAGTCCCTCCCCAGCTTTCCTGGAGCCCCTTGAGGGACTGGAAGGGGCTGGAAGGTCTCCCCGGAGCCTTCCCTTCTCCAGGCTGAACCCCCCCAGCTCTCTCAGCCTGTCCCCACAGCAGAGGGGCTCCAGCCCTCCCAGCATCTCCGAGGCCTCCTCCGGCCCCGCTCCAACAGCTCCGTGTCCTTCTGCTGTTGGTGCCCCAGCGCTGGAGGCAGCGCTGCAGGGGGGTCTCCCCAGAGCGGAGCAGAGGGGCAGAATCCCCCCCCTCGCCCTGCTGCCCACGCTGCTGGGGATGAGCCCAGGCTGCGGTTGGCTTTCTGGGCTGTGAGCCCCCATTTTTGTCTGCTTAGACCGAGAAACCTTTGAGAGAAGGGGGAGGCGGGGGGGGGGGGTTCAAACGCTACCAGCCCCCGTACCCATACCCAAGAGCCCACGGCAGCGGCTCTGCTCGGTGCGGAGCCATCTGCTCACCTCCTGCAGCAAATGAGTCCGACTCGAATGCAACGCGGCGAGCCACGAGCCTCGCTGCTGCAGGGTACGGCCGCGGTTGCCGTCCTGCTCGTCCAGCCCCGTGGTATTTTGATGACTAGTGACCCAGGGCAGGTTGGGACCGCCTGGCTGGAGGGGGGGAGGGGCAGGCAGCCTTCAGCCCAGACCTACCGCAGCGCCAAGTGATGCAATTTCTCCTCCCGCAACAACCTCATCGGTGCCAAACCGAGCCACCCAACCGCCCTTGCCCCGCTCCGAGCTCACTGGAGCACTTAACGAAGATCCCAGGTGGTAAGGGCGACCCTGCCCACTCAATGTCGCACTCAAGCAGCGCCCGTCCCCTATGTCCCCCGATGTCCCCCCACATCGCCAGCCCAGGCACCTCTGCTCTGGCTCCTTCTGAGCTCTGCTTCACGCTGCTGGGGATAGAGGCGCGTATGGCGGTTGCTTAAGGGTTACAGAGAGACGGCAATGAAGCTGTATTGTTCAAAGCATAAAAGAGTATGCAAAAAAAAAAAAAAAAAAAGAAACGGAATTTTCCCATAATAGACTTTTCACTCGGCGCGCTTTGCTCGTTATGTCCCCAAACAGATGGCTCCGCCAGCTCGGTGCCAGGCCTCTTAATCCACTCCAAAGCGCCAATGAATCTCTGACCGAGGACTTGCTGCATGCAGCAAAACGCAGCAGACGGCCTAACGCGGAGGCAACTGGAGCCTCTCAACGTCTAACAGCACCATCAAGGCAAGAGCGGCGTCGGGGAGCCATCGGAGCGGGGATGCTGGGAAGAGGACGGCGCCGCAGCAGGTCTCTGCCGCTCTGCGGGCATCACGCGCTGTGCCTGGCTCCAGCCATCGCATCCCCCGGCCGGAGGACAGCAGAGACCATGGCGATGAGCTAGAACGACCACCAAGCAGCGACAGACACGGGAGCAAGCGGAACAGCCACCAGAAAAACGGCAGCCAGAGCGCTCTGGGGTCACCTGGAGGAAATAACTTTGCAGGGTGGCGAACGTAAGAAGCTCTCAGCGGAGGGACGGAGCGAGATGCGCGGTGCCAGCGAGCGGGGACACCGCCTTACCTGTACTGGGTAACGGCAGGGTTGGCCTTGGCGGAGCAGTGGAACTTGACGGTGTTATCCTCCAGGACCGGCTGCGGCTCCACGGACAAGTTCACCAGGGGTGGGTCTGCGAAGAGACAGCGACAAGCCCGTCAGCGACCCGAAGACGCGGCACGGCATCCCCTTGCCCGCCGCCCGCCAGGCTTCTGAGCCCGGAAAGCAAAACTCGGTCGCGAGAAAACATGGCAAAAGCCTCCGGATTCCTTGACGCTGTGACATAACGTTTAGGGCTTTGTAAGGCGGGCTGGTGTCGCGCACACGGCTCTTGTCTTGGAGGCCTTCAGTAAACCAGACAGGAACGGGAGCCACGCGCGCCACTGGATGTAGCATTTCGCGTCAAAACCGTTGACGCTGGCTCCGATTCCCGTGTAAGGAAATAAACTTGCCCGCTTTGAAAAAGCTCCCATTTAATACCGCGCCGTGTAACGATGATCTTTTGTCTATCTGCTAACTTGAAAGTGGCATTTCTGCTCTTTCATCAGCCTAATCATCTCCGCCAAGCACTTATTGGTGTCACAGGCCCTTCGGTTCTTCCCACCGGTGCTCGATTTCTCTTCTTCTTTTACATGATAAGCATCTAAACGCTTTAACAGCAAACAGAATTTAGGAGAGAAGCGATGAAAGCAAGCGAGAAGACAAAAGGCTGCGATGTTTAGATGGGGAATAAAAAATATCCAGAGCTGTTTCGCTTTTTCATGACGTCTGAGAGGGTGTGTTAGACCTCCAGCGTTAGGTTTTAAGGACGGGACCTCACTTGAGGGATAAAGCAGAAAGAAACGGCCTTGGGGAGAGGTTTTCTAGGTGCCTGAAGAACCAGTTGTCCCACTGGAGACTACACTGGGGCTGAGGAGAGGAGCTGAGGCAGCTCTCCTGCCCTTAAGGTAGGAATTTGATGCAGCGTATGCAAAAACGCACCCTAAAATAGGATGTGCTACGCGTTCGCCTCCACCTGCCGTCTCCCTCCTCTTCCCAAGTATCTCAGCAACATCCTTCCCAGCTGGAGCACGGGGGAAGGCTGCAGTGGAGGAGCACCCGAGCAGATGGGGCCGGGGGTCAGCCCTGCTGACCCAAGGGAGGCGAAGTTGGTTGGGACCCACCGCCCCAGGGGACCTCCCTTAGGTCGGTGTCGCAGGGCTGGAGGGGGCGTGAGGGACACGGTTTAATGGCTTAAGGACAGGGTTTAGTGCCTTGGGAACATGGTTTAGCGGCGGACTTGGCAGTGCTAGGTTTACCGGTTGGACTTGAGGATCTTAAAGGTCTTTTCCAACCTAAACAATTCCATGATTCTATGATGCTCGATTTACTGCTCGGGTGCCGTGAAGTCACGAAGCCATCCATGGCCCTAACGCAAGCTCAAGGAGGGCCATTGTGCTTAACAGCCATGAAAGCTTCCCCGCCAGCTTCTCCCTCCACCAGCTTCCTCCACACCACCCATATCAGGGTCCTGCTGGAGAGACCTGGCTCTCTGGAAACTGCTCCGCGCCTTCGCTCGAGGGTACGGGCTCTAACCGGGCGTACTGATGCCAGAGCAGCTTGGCTGCCGCCCCCCTTCGGGGTACCATTTGCAAAGGTTAATGGCCACGGGGCAAACCTCAAGCGTCTGAGGAGCTGCGGAGGAAAAAGCAACGTGGAGGAAGAAGGCACGGGAAAGGCTGGCACTGGCAGAGCTGCAGAGGAGGGATGAGGGTGGTGAGACACTGGCCCAG
Organism: Chroicocephalus ridibundus; assembly: GCF_963924245.1. Lineage (NCBI taxonomy): Eukaryota > Metazoa > Chordata > Aves > Charadriiformes > Laridae > Chroicocephalus > Chroicocephalus ridibundus. Next base: position 7,747,571 of record NC_086301.1, on the reverse strand, counting down.
GTTGCCCAGAGAGGGGGTGGGGGCCCCATCCCCAGAGACATTCAAGGCCAGGCTGGATGAGGCTCTGAGCGACCTGGTCTAGTTGAAGATGTCCCTGCTCGCTGCAGGGGGTTGGGACTTGATGGCCTTTAACGGTCCCTTCCAACCCAACCCGGTCAATGATTCCGTGAACGGAAAGCAGAAAGTCTGTCCGTGTGCCGAGAGCAGGCCAGCACCCGAAGCAACCCCACGTTATTCCAGCCCGTGCCCGGGCAAGGCCACCGGCTTGGGGATGGATGGGGAATCTCCGAGGTGGCCTCGGCAGTGACCACGGCCGGGCGGCAGCCTGGGCGAGAGGAAAGCAGCGGGCTGGCGGCGTGCTGCAGTGCCTCCTCCTCCTCCTCCGCGTCCCCACCTCATTAGCCCCCATGATATTTACCCAGCCCGAACCCGGCTTTGTTGCCAGCAAAGCCACCTGCCTTCCGGAGGGGAAATTACGACGGGGAAATTATAGGTATTTTCAATTTACCCTAATCTCATTTTAAAAAATGTGCAATTCAAATGACAATAAAGATGGGCGCAGTCGGGAATATAAACGAGCTTCCCTCCCGTAAAGAGCCCAGAGATATATAGCGGGCTCCTAATTCATTTGCGGGCATCCTGACACTTCCCTATTGTTACACAACAACGGCTAATCACCTTCCTTTGTTAAGTATGAATCACACTTCTCTTTAGTAGCTTCCCCATTGTTGGATGGTTTAGTAGCTATGCCTACGATTTACAGAGGAGCCTCTTTGTATTAAAATGAGCCCCCCCTCCCCGGCTCCCTCCTGCACGCAAAATAAAAAAAAAAAAAAAACCTAAAAAAAAAGATTAAAAAGGATAAAAAAAAAAAAAAGCGCAAAGGCAATGACTTAAAGTCTTTGAACCTTGCCTTTCGCAAACGGGATTGGGCTTTCTGATGTCGCGAGGCGGCGGGTGGCGTGGGTTTGTGCGTGCGGGGGCGTTTGGGGGGATTCTAAAGCCACCAAAAAAAAAAAAGGAAAAAAAGAGAGAGACAAATTGTAACTCATCAGAACGCAATTCCACTTGGTTACAATTATAATTCCTGCCTGGCTTCTTGTAATTAATTTGAACGACGGGATCAGACAGAGCCAGCCTACAGGCGGCCGGGAGGAGAAGCCTGCGTGCGGAGGCTCGCGCGCCCAGGTCCCACGCATCCCCGGGAGCACGCTGGCGCCGGGGGACGGCATCGCTCCCCACCAGCCGCGCGGCCCGTCGGGCACCCGAGAGCAAACCCCTCGGCTCCTTTTGTTTTAAATTAACACCTGGGAAAGGATGGCTGGGGTCACGGGCCCAGCTCCACGGGCTGCAGGCACCTCCAGAGCCCCGGACGAGCCCTTCCAAACCTCTCCCCTGACTCCAAAAGCCAAACGAGGAGGAACGAGGAGCTGGAAGCAGACTAAGATGCCTCTTCAGCTCTGGGCTTTCACGCTCCCCAGCTGGAAGCACGAAAAGGGAATAAAATACTCCAGGGCTACAAGGATAAACGCAGCAGGGGACCCTCCAACGCGGCGACGTGCCCCTCGGTTTGCTCATCACCCCGGCTCACAGACCCCTCCGCCTTCTTTCTCCTCCTGCAAAATATATGCAGTCAAATCCCTTCTTGCCACGGGGGGCTAAAAAAAAAGAAAGGTGTAAAAAATGAGCAACTGCCTACGCGTGTGCAGGGGCTTGGAGCAAATGGCTTTGGATAAGCAATAACCCGGCTCCTCCCCATCCCGGCACGCTGGATGTGCATTTCCATAGAGCCACTGGGCTCTGGCAGTATAAATAGTTTATGGCATATCAAACTATTAAACATGATTTTAATCCCACTTGTGATGTTCGGTGCATAACTCACAGGAGGCTGACTTTGATGTGGCTGGTGGAACGGAAATCACATCGAACAGATGTTCCAGCTGGAGTCGCTTAGTGTTTCCATTACAGACCCTGCTCTCTGGGTGGGGGGTTTTTTCCAGTTCCTTTTTTCCCCTCCCCTCCCCTCCCCTCTTTTTTTTTTTTTTTTTTTTTTTGGAAGGGGAGGGTTTTATGACTCAGCTGTTTCATTGCTGCTAAGACGGGCAGGCAGTGCCTGCAGATTGATGGGAGCCAAACTTCAGCTGAAAGAGGATATTCTCTGCAGAACCCCCGCCCCGGCGTTGCTTTGCTGAGTGGGAGCATTTTTGATGCTCTTTTGAGTTGCAAAAGCAAACGAAAGCAGGAGGAGGGAGTCACCCGGCTGACGCTTCCTGGGAGGGATTATTTTCGGTTCTTCGGGATTATTATTCGATGATTTTGCAAGGCCATCTCTTTCGAGCCGTGCAGCTGGGCAACCTTCGCTACGATGGGAACAGCGGAGCCCGGGATGTGCGGGCTCCAGGGTGAAATACGGCAGGTTGCGCCGGGCTGGGGAAAGCTCACCAGCCAAAACCCGCCGCCCACCTCCTTACCCTTGCAGAAACCACTTCTTTTTTCCCTCCCCAAATTCCGCTTCTCTGTTCGGTGTTGGGAGAAGACCCATGGGAAGGCCCTTCTTTCATCACCGGGGTGGTGCAGAAGGGTACGTAGCCTTGCCCAGGACAGGTCCCCAGGGGAAACGAGTGGCCCAGATGATAATTTTTCCTTAAGAAAAGTACCTTTGGGTCTTCACAAAGTGAAAGCAGCCAGTTGCCTACCAGGTTGGGAAGTGAAACCTAACGGACCGGGCAGCAGCTAGAGCAGACTCTTGCGTCCGGGATGAAATCCACCCCACCGCAGGCTGGTTAATCCGTCTCGGTATTTTTCTATCCCTCCATCACCCATCCAGCGCCGGGAAATTGATATCCTCATTAGACCCCATTAGGAACAACATACTTTTAATAGCTGGATGGGATATTATTATTATTACTTTCACAGCACGGAGTATTTAATGGCTCGGAGTGGCAATCGGCGTTCTTTATTGGGTCTTTCTCTTTTCCAAGCAGATTCCATCGGGCTCAGGGATTCGGCTCACGTCTCCTGCCCCGCGCTGTACAGCGCAGTGTAATGATGTCTCCGGCTTCGCGTTGTTTGTGAGAAGGCGTGTGCGTCTCCAGCTATTGTAACTGTTTGCCGGCTGTGAAATAACCCATGCTATTATCTCGTTTTATCTGGCCGGTTCTGTCAGGACATGCTATCCAGCGACCCAAGGGCCTGTTAATCTTCCGGCAGCAAAAGCTGGAAGTCTTAAACGGTGAATTTTCTGCTGCGCTTGAGTTTGTTCAGCCAGTTTTAATTGGACTCTGGAAAGCAGCTGGCATGCTAATATTGAACACCCTGCATTTGCAAATTGTTGGTAAATACAGCTGCAGGAATTGTGTGTCTGCAAACGAAGCCCGGCTGGAGGGAGGTCAGGACGAGCCCCAGAGCAACAGCTATTGCGGAGGAGGAGGAGGAGGAGCAGGAGGGAAGAGATCTGCGAAACGCGAATTGCTGAGGAAGGACGATTTGGCTTCACGGATTTACAGTAAAGGGTAAACGCTACCGCTCTCGACACCTGTCCCCATCAGATGGTGACTGACACCAGCTGTGTTTCACGGGAGGGAGACTTCCCACCCATGAGGTGGCTAACAGGCTTTCTCAGCGGAGAACAATACAAAAAACTTACCGTCGAACAGCTTTTAAGACCGGAAACCCACCTTTTTTTACCAGAAACCTACCGGCCGTGTCCAGAGATGCTGCTTGCTCAGCCAAAACCAGTTGGGATCCATCCCTGCTCCGCAGACCCCAGCGGCCTGGATCAGGGCACGCATTTCCGTCCACGTGCAACACCCACCGGCCACCCAGAGCGCGGCAGCTGGTGCCGCTTTTGCTCAAACCCACGGACAGAAGACGCAAAAGCTGGGCTGCAGCCTGTCCCCGCGGGTGCTCGTGGCCATCGAAGCCCGGGGAGTTGAGGGGAGATGAGACCTCCTCGCTCTGACTCCGCTGTATCAACGCACCGGTAAATCCCAGTAAAGGAAAGCCACTAAACCCCAGCGTCCCGCCCCTGGCTGGAGTCAGACCCATGCGGGCAGCCCTGGGGACGCCATGGAGCGAGCGGGGAGGACGGGATGACGCAATACCCTGCGCTGGCTCGGCCGGCCGCGTACTCACGCTGGATATCGATGGTGACGGAGGTCTCCTTCCCGCTGGGAATGGCTTTGTTGGTGGCACGGCAGACGATGCTCTCCCCGTTCTCGATGTCGGAAGGGGCGACGAAAAGGGTGCTCATGATACTCTCCCTCTTGCCGTCACGGAGAAGCGTCTGTGGGGAGAGAAATGGAAATGAGGAAAGGCAGCTTCCTCCAGGAGAGGGGCCCCTTCCCCTGGCCGAGAGTCGCGCCAGGCTCTGCGCAGCCCTGGCTCCTACGAGTTTCCCAGCCAAGCAGCGCGCTCCGCAACAACGGTTCCTCTGGCTGGAATCTGCCGAGAAGCCCTGGGGGAACAGCACAGACAAATTTCACGGCGCTTCCCTGGGAATTGGGCACTTAACTCCCACCTGCTTCCCTCCGGCCCTGCTGCGCCTAGACCCGGGAATCACAGCTCAAGCGAGATGCACGTCACCCGCCGGCCCAGGGAAGAGGGAGCTGGGGACAGAAAGGGGAAGCGGCTTCTTGAACCTGCCGTCACCTTCTGCGTGAAGTGGGAAAACCTGCCCGGGTCACTTTGCACAGCAATGAGTGGTGACACCGGCCGGCAGCGGCATGGGACCGATCCTGGCCACGGGTCCCTGGTTGCCACGCAGTGGTCCAGCCCAGCCCACGGCAAATCCTCACCGCTCTGCCTCGCCTCATGCTGGCGATCGCTGTGATGGTCACCTGAGGATGCTGGAGATCCAAAAACCTCGAGCCTGGTACAGCAGTGGTTAACCAGCTCCGCCTGCTCGGCCGGGGCACCTTGTTCCTTCCCTGGATGTGCCTGACCTCGACTTCCGGCCGCGGTGCCCTGCCATGCCTTTATCGCTGAGCCCCGGCGAGCGTTATCAAACTCCTAATCCTCCTGCAAGCTCTTACAGACCGTGGTCACGTCGCCCCATAGCCCTGGCTTTGGTAAATTAAACCCGTCAAACCCTCGGAGGCTCTCATGATGTTGCATGGTTTTCAATCTTTTAGTCATTCTCTGGGCTTTCCTCTGACCTCTCTCCAGTTTATCAATGTCCTCTGGGGACCAGAAAAGCCAGAAACACCAGAAACGCCGCTTTTCCCAGCCGTTGATAACAGCGGTAAATGCCCACGCATGCACCCAACCCATAACTACGTATTTTGGACCTTGCCAGGCAGTTTTTCACTCTAAGTCTTTATCCTTCAGGTCTCCTCCTCACAAAGTAAGACAACTGCTTGATTGAATTAGGAACATATGGCAGCAAGACTAATGCTTTCGCCACCTGGCTTCATCGTGACACAGCGTTCACGCATACAGGCTTGTGTCTCTCCGGCACACCAGACGAGGAACCATGCTGAGACACTGTCACCACAATCACCCTGGAAACTGGGGAGAAGCAGGACCAAGACCCATTAGTATGTGATCATCAAGGCCTGAGTGCACCAACAAGTGCTTAATTTCTCTGACGAACCTCATCTGGGGACTCTACCCAAGAGCTCTTCACCCATAGGCCCAGGAGCTGTGTTTAAGTTCTGGCTCTGCTCTGGGTGTCATGACATGGATGGCTTTTTGTGGCTTGATTTCAGAGCTGCCTCATCACTATGGGCCTTTTGGAGGTTGCTGAGCTGTGGTTGACCTTGTTAAGACCATCAAACCTGCTCTGCTCCTCTTGTACCTCCCTTAAGTGATAAGGATGTTGCTCCTCTTGTACCTCCCTCGGTGGTGAGGACGTCGCTCCTCTTTTTGTACCTCCCTCGGTGGTGAGGACGTCGCTCCTCTTGTACCTCCCTCGGTGGTGAGGACGTTGCTCCTCCTCTTGTACCTCCCTCGGTGGGGAGGACGTTTCTCCTCTTTTTGTACCTCCCTCGGTGGTGAGGACGTCGCTGCTCTTCTCGTACCTCCCTCGGTGGTGAGGACGTTGCTCCTCCTCTTGTACCTCCCTCGGTGGGGAGGATGCTGCCCTGGGCTTTGTTGTCACCTTGTGTGCCCTTCCCTTGTGGAACAGCCCCACTTTTGGTGCTGGGGACGTGGTGCCCCCTAAGCTGAGCCCCATGGGTCCTGGCTGTGCTGTACCTTCCCCCGCATGGTGCCCCTGAGCTCTGGGTTAGCTCCCAAACCCTGCAGGATCCCATAATGCCCCCTGTGCCCCCTTCCACAGGGATCAGGGGGTTTTCAGTCAGCTGGGGCTGTTCTGGCTGTGATTGCAGGGGGGGCTGCGTGTTGATCAGGTGGTGGATTGGAAATTTGGAAAAACAAGGAAATTCTCTCTCAGTATAAATGGCTTCAGGCCATCAGTCGCCCGAACAGTGGTTGCTTCTCTGCTGACCGGAGTATCTGGATCAAATGACGTCTGGGTTGGGTTTTAGTTTTTATTGAAAAAGCAGAAAGAGAAAAAGCGAGGAATGATCTTAAAGGGAGCCTAAGAAGGGAAAGGATCCTCAGACCCCCCAAAATCAACCCCTCGCATTCAAAAAAAAAAAAGAAAAAAAAAATGGCTAAAATTGGCTGTTAGCTTTTCCGAAGGGCGTCTCAAGTCGGGGTTTCTCCGTGACGGGATCGCGGTGCGTGAGGTGACAAGCTCTGATGCAGCTGGTGCTGGCTGACCACCCTCGGCCCTGGAGCGTCGCTTTTCCCTGCCTGTGGCGGGGATGAGTTTGTGGAAGGGCCTCGTGGAAACCTCTCCAGCAGGTCAGGAGACACCGAGGTTCTGCCGACCCCAGGGGAAGAGGCAGAAGAGGACTCCCCTCCCAAACCGTCCCTGGCAAACCGCTTACAACGCCGCGGCAAAGCGTCTCTGTACCACGCGCGAGATGGAGCTGCAGCCTCCAAGTTCTGCCTCAGAAGGTTGTTTCCTCCCCTCCATCGGAAATATTTTCAAGGCAAATAAAGGAGGGACGTTCTTTCTTCCCTGCTGCCCCTTACTTGGGGGTCTGACAGGGAAAGGCCTTCAGCGTTGGCTCCCCAGGGCCGGGTCTGAGCAGTCCGCCGTGGAGAAGGCGGCTTGGGGTGAGCAGAATAAGTTATAAACAGCTGCATGTCAATGGCCTGGATTTTAATTAATTCCACTTGATTTGAGAGAGGGAGAGGTCAGTTCTCCCTGGCTTTAATTAGTGCTGCCTCTTGCATCGCAGGCAGGGAGACGGGGCGATTTCCCCCCCCACACCCCCCGGCTCTCTTCACACCCATCAGCGAGAAGGAAGGAGCCGAGACATCCGTGTGCTCCGCAGAGCCACGGGGAGGAGGGCGCTTCGGCTCCTCCGCTTTTCCCGGGAGGGCGTTGGAAGGAAGCCGGGTGGAGGCTTCCCAGCGGGAGCAGAGGGGGGAAATGTTTATTAAAAGATCTTCAAGAGCGCGAGAGGGATGCCTTTGACTCCTGACTTTGAAGCTTGCTTGCATTACAAATGGCCGCAAACTGACCCATTTTATGTCTCGAATTCTGCTCTTTAGAAATTTTCATTAGAAATGTCAAGTGTTACTGAATCTTTAGCATTTACTTATCAGGCATCTATAAACAGGAGAACATGTGGGTACCCGTTCTGAGGACGCTCTTGATCGCTCTTTGATGTTTTCCTTTATGACCCAAGAAAGGCTTTCTGTTTAAATTAAAAAATGCCAACAACCCTGACAGTTCTTCACGGAAAATCGCAGTTGGAGGAGGGGACCTTTGTCCCTGCAACCACCTCTCGATCCAGGGGTTCTGCTACAGCCAGGCCAGTGCTGCCTCTGTCTTGCTCTACACCACGCCCAGGTGGGATTTTTGGGGGCAGAATTGGGGACAGCGGGCAATTCAGAAGCCGTGAGAGGGGACAAAAAGCCAGCCAAACTCAGAGCAGAGCCCGTTTTGGTGACGGCGTGTGGTTTCTCCCTTGCATCCTCCTGACCGTCTGCCTCGGGGACGGTTGTGTGGGGTGGTGTAGGGTGAGAGTCTCGGCTCGGCAGAGCTGAAGGCGCTGCCCTAGATGTTCTGGGGCTGCGTGAAGCGCAGTGTGGTCCTGGTCCACCTCCCTGAAGCAAGGGAAGAGCGCAGCCTTTGTCCCCAGCCCCATCCCGCCTCACCTTGGAGTAGGTGGCTCCATTGATGACTTCTCCTTTCCGCATCCAGATGATGGAGGCCGCTGGCTTGGCGTTGTCCGCGTGGCAGGTCAAGTTGAGGGGGTCTCCTGCTCTCAGGCTGATGACGGGCCCCCCCATAATGACAGGATCGTCTGGAGGAACTGCAAGGGAATGGCACAGAGGAGACAATGTCATTTGCTACGGCATTAAACCAACCTTCCTGCTGCCACCTGTGGGGACTGACCTCTCGGGCTTCTGCAGCTGGCTTTGATGGGGCTGGGGCACCGTGCAAGCCCACCCCGCCATGTTACACCTGCCTTGCCTTTTGCTGCTTGCGTAAAAGCTCTGCCCCGCGTTCGAACTACAGCGGCAGAAACTGGCTGCGGTTTTAGAGGGGACACGGGCCAGGGGGTCACCTGATCTTTGGAGTACTACGAAGGATCAGGCCTGCGGTAGAGAAATCCACCAAGGGCCACCAACTACTTAGAAGCACCTCTGGCCCGAGATGTCCCAAGGTGCAAAGTGCGGGAGGGTGGAGAGAGAGCGTTTGAGAGAGCGGTCAGACGCTGGAACGGGCTTCCCCGGGGGAGGTGGTGGAGCCACCATCCCTGAACGTGTTTACGAGTCGTTCAGATGTGGTGTTGGGGGATGTGGCGCAGGGGAGAACTCTGTAGAGGGGGGTTGATGGTTGGACTCGATCCCAAGGGTCTTCTCCAACCTGAATGAGTCTATGAAGGAAATATCCCGGCTTGCTGGCCCTGCTTTTCTAATCCTCCCCAGGCTACTGTAACTGGCTGCTGCTGGACACGGGATATGGGGCTCGGTGGGGCTTTGGTCTGACCCCTGTTCCTCTGACTGCACGTTGGAAGGTAGGTGAGCACGATTTGGAGGAGAAGGGCAGGAGAGCTGGGTTTTGCACTATTTTGCCCTGTTTGCTGTTGCCTATTGCACTCGGGGCGGGTAAAACGGCTTATGACGGGCTACGGGAGCGTGGTTTCCAGCCCACCCCCCTTTGAAAAGGGCTCCCTCGCCAGCCCTCCATCACGGAGGGATGGAGGAAGCCGTGAGCACTCCCTCGCCCTGCTTTGATTTCCCTGTCGCTTTCGCTCATCATCCGCGCCGCTGTCTCGCCACACAAAAGGTTGTGAAACGCCTCTCGTTTGGTCAGACTCCCTCTCACCGCGGCGAGTCTTTTAAGCAGCTCCCTTTGTGAAAGCAGATTTTGCCGGCGGTGTCAAGGAGACATTTCAGATCTCAACCTTCCTTTGAAACCACCTCAGCCTGACAGCCTGCGTGAGGCTGCATCCTCATTACCGGACGTGGCTTTGCTGGTGTCACACAGCCCCTGGGCATCTCTGTTTCTTGCGTTGGGAAGCACTTCATGCCAGGGACAAGGAGGGCTGGAAAGAGGGAAGCAGGTGAGGGACACCTGGGCATGGTCTCCTCTTTTGTGACCAGCTCTCAAAGCCCGGCATCTCTAGGCTGGTAAGAGATGGGAAATTCAGCTGGAGAGAGGGGCTGCCCTTTCTTCCTGCAGAGAGGACCTTTCACCTCTGCTACCCTGCCACTGGCCCAGGTTGCCCAGAGAGGTGGTGGATGCCCCATCCCTGAAAACATTCCAGGTCAGGTTGGATGGCGCTCTGAATGACCTGATCCACTCGAAGATGCCCCTGGTTGGATGGGGCTCTGAGCGACCTGATCCACTCGAAGATGCCCCTGGTTGGATGGGGCTCTGAGCGACCTGATCCACTCGAAGATGCCCCTGGTTGGATGGGGCTCTGAGCGACCTGATCCACTCGAAGATGCCCTTGGTTGGATGGGGCTCTGAGCGACCTGATCCACTCGAAGATGCCCCTGGTTGGATGGGGCTCTGAGCGACCTGATCCACTCGAAGATGCCCCTGGTTGGATGGGGCTCTGAGCGACCTGATCCACTCGAAGATGCCCCTGGTTGGATGGGGCTCTGAACGACCTGATCCACTCGAAGATGCCCCTGGTTGGATGGGGCTCTGAACGACCTGATCCACTCGAAGATGCCCCTGGTTGGATGGGGCTCTGCGCGACCTGATCCACTCGAAGATGCCCCTGGTTGGATGGGGCTCTGCGCGACCTGATCCACTCGAAGATGCCCCTGGTTGGATGGGGCTCTGAACGACCTGATCCACTCGAAGATGCCCCTGGTTGGATGGGGCTCTGAGCGACCTGATCCACTCGAAGATGCCCCTGGTTGGATGGGGCTCTGAACGACCTGATCCACTCGAAGATGCCCCTGGTTGGATGGGGCTCTGAGCGACCTGATCCACTCGAAGATGCCCTTGGTTGGATGGGGCTCTGAGCGACCTGATCCACTCGAAGATGCCCCTGGTTGGATGGGGCTCTGCGCGACCTGATCCACTCGAAGATGCCCCTGGTTGGATGGGGCTCTGAACGACCTGATCCACTCGAAGATGCCCCTGCTCATTGCAGGGGAGGTTGGGCTACATGACCTTTAAAGGTCCCTTCCAACCCAAACTATTCCCTGATTCTTTTGATCTGCTCTGACCAAGACCGCTGTGAAGAAGACGGAGGGGTCTGTACAGCTGTCAGTCTCGCTCTTCCCAACCAGCTCCTCTGGGCAACCAAATGCAGGTCTCGCGACAGATGGACCTGTTCCCCAGCCACCTCATGGCCTGTTTCGGAAGCTCTTGAGGCCCACGCAGCACTGGGAAGCCAAGGAGAAACGTGGAGGCCACAGTGGAGAGGCATCTCCGTTGCAGCCCCTCTTGCCCAAGCAGAAGAGCTCATGCTAGTAAAGAGCGTAGGAAGAAATTGCTGCTTCGCACCCAGCTCAGGACCAGACGGCAAAATCCTCCAACCCTTTGGCATCCTCGCTGGGGAAAACCTGCCAATTTTGCACCAAAATGGAGCTGCTTTTTTCACAAGCCAGTGCTGCTCCCCCCTCCCTGAGTTGGCTGGCAGCAGGCTGGGCCGTGCAAAGGGAACGTCAAAGTTGGCCAAAGACCTCTCTGAAATCCCCCGGTGCGTCTCCACGTCTCCTCCTGAGCCGCCCCAGCGTTTTCGCTGGCTGAGAAATATTGAAAAACTCCTCGCTGGCTCCTCCAGCGCTGGGCTGAATTCGGGAGATGGAAAGGGATTATGTTCTCCGAGAATTCAAAGGTGGCTGCCCGCGTCGGCACAGGATTTGTAGGCAAGGCAGATGTGCTGGTTGCACACAACGCTGGTCACATACGCATCTGCCAAACGCTGTGAGTAATGGGATTTTTCAGCTCAGTGGGTGGAACCCAGGGACTGGGTGGAAAAAAAAAAAAAAAGCTTTTCTACACGGATCCAAAATGTACATTTTTTTTTTTTTCAGGCTACAAGGGTGAAAAAACGCTGTGAAAAATCTGTGGTTTGGGTTAGTTGAAATGCGTCAGCCTCTGAAATATGAAAATGTGGAAAATTCTGCTTCATTCTTATGCTGTTTAACTATTAAGAAAGTATTTCTTTTCGCTTTTTAAAAAACAACCCTTTCATTGGATGAGTTTATACTGTTGAAAAAAAACCCAAAAAGATGTTTTGCAACAGTTTTGGGTTTTTTTTTTCCCCCTCACTGAAGCTATTAATTGATTTCGACCTCAGCTTGTAAAATGTTGGAAATCCATCTTGTGGAGCAGGGAAAAAAACCCAACCCACAAGCCTTTCTCTGAAGAGCATCTTGGAATTAAATGAAGGGACTCTTACAGTGGGTTGTTTAATATTCCCGACCGGTGTCCTTTCCCATGGCTGACAGATGAAGGCTTTTTTTCCTTTTTTTTGGCAGCCGCTGGCTTAGCATCACCCCCTCCAAGCAGCCCAGCCTGTCCCTTAGCTGCCCTTGAAGCCTAGGGGACATCGCGGGACAGGGTGACGACCTCACGCATGGAACCCCTTGTCTTCCCTTGGGCCAGAAAACCGCCTTTTCCAACCTACTGTTTCGCTCCCGTTTCCTTCTACCGGATGAGCGGCAAGACTCGAGGAGCCGCTTCAGGAGATGAAAAGAAGAAAAGGAGAGAGCATGGGTCCCGATTACGTCTTCCTAAGTAAGTGGTTATCATCCCCCCGGTTATCTGTGTAGCCATGAGTTACTGATGGTCTCCAGGCTCGCCAACCAGGGGCTCTGGTTGGGGAGGAGAGGGCCTGACGGATAGGAAGCGGCAACGTCTCTCGACGGCTCTAACTTCTGCCAAACGAAGGATGGGTGTACTCCTTCCAGGCTCAAACTCCAGCCTGGGAAAGGAGGAAGAGAAGAATGAAAGGTGAAACGAGGAGAAGGAGGAAGGTAAAGCAAGAAGGCAGCAGCACAGAGCCGTGATCCATTATTCATCCGCTGTGCTCCCAGGATCGGTTATTAGTATAAGGCACCGCTGCAGAATCCAATCTCCTAATTTTTAATCACGCAGATGTAGAAGTGCCAGCCTTTCTGATTAATACAGGGATATAAATAGGAAGAGTTGTTTGGGGGTGTGTGTGGGGGGTTATTCCCGACAGCAGAGAAAAATGGAGTTAACCTTTACGTGCCTGGAGACTTTAAAAAGAGGATGAAAGAGAAGGGATCCCTGATGGCTCAAGCCCACAAGAGTAGGAACAAGCCAGAGAGATGGCTGACATGGAGATGCTTAGGAGGCGGGAGTCCAGACAGATTATCCCGGTTCGTTGCACCGAGACCTTCCGGGGCGGCAGGTGAAAACCCCCCGCAGAAGGTCTCCTGTTCCTCACAGCGCACTCGGGACCTCAGCTGGAGAACTGCCCTTGTCTTCACCGCAGGCAAAACTTTCTGAAGAAACCGGGACGAGCTTCTCCCCACCAAAACCCTGTTGGTTTTTTTTTCTGTCCAAACACAGGGCTCGGTGAATATTTTTAAACCGGCCTTGGACAGGCATTAATCTGTTCCCCATGGCCGCGGGCTGCTTGGATGAGTAAGGACGGCTTGGGGTCTTTGCTCTTCGCCCTTTGGAGCGCTTTGGGAAAAGCCCGTTTTCACAGCCCATCGGCCTAAAGAAATGCAAATAAAAGAGCGTAGGCAACTTTGTAAATCTGTTGGCTAGTTACAGGTTTTTCCTGCATACGGTCCCGCCCCGTGAGCCTTAACTGTATGATTAATCAATGAGACCACGCGGAATTATTCAGTGCTGAACGACCACCCCAGGCTAACGCCGCAGCTTTGACTAAGAAAGAACGGAGGCGTCTCTAAATGCCCCCAGCAGCCCGTCAGCTGGATGGAGTTGTGGCGAGCAGACAGAGCCTCAATCATTAGCAATATTTATTGAGATAACGGGATTCTCCAGGCAGAAGTCAGCTCCTGGAAGCGGAGAAAGCAGAAAGCCCTCCAGCCAGCAGCTCTTCTTCCTAATTAACGCTGACTGCTGGTCTTTTTTTTTTTTCTTCTCCTGTTGTTGTGGCTGGTTCCACCTCGCCGTTGGGTCTGCGTAACAAACCTCCTCTTCTTGGGACAGCAGGGAGAGATTCAACCCCAAGTGCTCACCGGTGGGGAAGGGCTGGAGAGGCAGATACGGAGCCGTGTTATCCGCAAGTAACCTTCAGCGGATGAGGGACTCGGCACAAGCGTCCCCCTGAGGAACGAGATCCCTTGGGTAAGGCATCACTGACGCATCGCTCATCTTCCCTGCGGGGGCTGCAGCACTCTGGGCTCGTCTGACACGCGTTAAGCAAATAACAGTGACCAGAAGATGCTCTCGGGTGATGACAAACCATTGGGAGGTGTTTCCCAGCCCCAAAGCTGAGTCTAAGCCTAGACCAAAAGCATCCCCAGCTTCTTGCTACCAGCACTTGGTGGGCCAGCCGCCTTCCGGCGAGATGGTCCTCTGCAAACACGCGGCCCTGTGGGGATGAGGAAGCCAAGCCGAGCAAGGGTATGCTTGCTCCCGTATTTTTTTGTCTCTACAGCAAGGAAAGCGCAGGGAGCCCCGGGGAGCCGGCCTGGAGGGATTCCGCTGGCTCAGCTGACCCTCTCGCGCAGTGAGGATCGATCTGGAAGCGTTGCTTGTTTGTGTATTCAGACGTCGCATCGCAGGCGTGTCAAAGAGGCATGTTCGCCTCTTGTAGACAAGTCGAGCTCATGAGGGCATCACACTACTCTTGCTCTTGGGCAACTGTGCCCAGGCGCTGCCCTGACCTGCATACAGCTGCCTGCTGCGGGGGAGGTTTTGCAGCAGGAACCCTGCAAAGGGACGTTTTTCCTTTGCAAATCCAACGGCTGCTTCACGCTGGGGCATTCCGAGTCCAGGTCTGCTGGCTGGCAAGGTGCTCGTGAAAGGAGGAGGATTCAACCTGCCCCCTCTGTGGTCTCCTTACCTGCCCAGGAAGATCCCGTCCTGCTCCAACAAGGAGCAGGCGCTTGCCCTCTGCAAGCGTTTAACGTAGCACGACCGGCGGGGTGTGACTTTGACAATAAGCGTGGTGTTAATGATGTTCAGCAAAATGACGAGTTAATTAGCTGCTCTATCATTTCTGTGCTCCACTTGGGACTGGCACATCCTCGTCTCTGCTTGGGAACTGCAGGGAGCTGCCTCCTCTTTGAAGCCAGTATCTGCTTCCCCCCTCCCCGGCTCCTTCCCCAGCCCCGGGGGTGTTTTGCGGAGGTCAGTGGTGTCGCTCTGCGAGGGGCTCTGCAGATCTTGGAGGGGGGGGTTTGGACACGGTCGTGGATCACAGAATCTTAGAATCATGGAACAGTTTGGGTTGGAAGGGACCTTAAAGATCATCTTGTTCCACCCCCTGCCCTGGGCAGGGACACCTCCCACCAGCCCAGGTTGCTCCAAGCCCCGTCCAACCTGGCCTTGAACCCCTCCAGGGATGGGGCAGCCACAGCTTCTCTGTTCCAGGGGCTCCAGCCCTCCCAGCATCTCCGGGGCCTCCCCTGGCCCCGCTCCAACAGCTCCGTGTCCTTCTTGTGCTGAGGACTCCAGAGCTGGAGGCAGTGCTCCAGGTGGGGTCTTCCCTGAGCGGAGCAGAGGGGCAGAACTCGGTTCGGGACAGGCAGGGAGAAAGGCCGTGGAGCTGATCAAAGGGAAAGAGCAGCTTTCCCACCAGGTGAGATGAGAAGAGACCGGCTTGTTGAATTGGGCCCAACGAAGGCTGGGAGACTATGAAAGCTTCCGGTGAAAGAACTGGGGGAAGGTCGGGAGAAGACAAGGAAAAAGCCGGAAAACTTGGACACTGGGGAAGAGGGAGGTTTCCTCAAGTATCTAGGATAGCTTCTTAAGAGGAGAAAAAGAGGCTGGAAAACAAAACTGCTTTTAGGATGGAGCTTGCTATACTGGATGGGAGAATCCCCTCGTCGGGATTGTTCCTGGCAGTGCTTTCCAGCAGGCTGGCCGGGGTCTCGCTGCACTATCGAGCCCGAAGGCTACAAACGGTGAGGGCCTAAACCCCCGCAGAGCAGCTTATAACTACATGAATGTTTAGCTTTTCACTTATCAGGGCTTTACACATTTAGGATTCAGATTTCCAGCAGCTCTTCGGAGCTGGGAAGGATCAAAACAGGCTCTTTGGTTTTGTCCAACACTCTAAAGGCTGACATTTTGCTGGGTCTGAGTGCCGTCATGGGTTACGTTTTTCGGGGCAGCACTAACTGGAGACTTACGGGTGTTTAACTGGAGACTGGGGGGGGCTTGGTGACCTGAGCTCTGGAGGAAACCTAATCCCGGACTGCAAGCCCGTCTTCTCCTCAACTATCCTGACACACATCCTTTCCACCTCTCCCCTTCCCAACGCAATTAGGATTGTGATCCTTTGGAGACGAGGAGCTTTGGCAGGTAAGGAAAAAGGGACAATACAGAGCAAGTGGTTTGAGTTTTTGCAAACGGGGTTGAGAGCCCAGACTCCAACTCGTACCATTCCCCCCTCTCCAAGCACGACCGACAGGATTTTCCTTTGCATCTGAAACCTGGAGACCACGTCTGTCCGCGGGCTGCTCAGTGGGATGGGGCTCGGCTCTTCTGCAAGGAAAACAATCGGCGAAGCTGCCCCCCGTCCTCCTCCCCTACACCAGCCAGGCTGAAAACAGCTCGGCCCGTCTTGTGCGCTGTCAATTTACGGAGGCCACGGTGCCAAGGCTGGCATTGCTTCAAAGCGTAGGGCCCCCGACCCGCATGCTGCCAGCCTCCGCTCCTGCTGAGACTGGCGTGGGATGGAAGGCTGGTTGTTTGGAGGATGCCTGCGTGACTGGCACCCTTCCCGCGGCTCTCCCGTGCCAAGCCCTGGCAGGGTCACCCACCCCGGGAAGGGCGGCAATAGGGATGGGGTTTTTATGCGGCGTTCGCGTGGTCTGTACGATAAAAAGCCGTAACGAACTGCCCCAAAGCCCTCGCTTGGCCGGGGGGATGTCGTGTCTAGAGGGCCCTCGGTGTCCAGCCCGCATCTCCCCCGGCCTGACGCTGCTCCGCTCTTGGAGTTGTGCCTCCTCCTCCTCGCCGACCCAAGGGAGCCGAGCCCGGAGAGCCTGAAAAATGCAGGGCAGCAGCGGGTGCCCTCGGAAAGGCGCCTGGCTGCCACCGAGCGAAGGAGGAGAGGAAACGGAGGCAGGCGAACGGCACAGCCTGCGGAAAACACGCTAAAAAATAAATCAAAAGAAACAAGGGGAGCAGGGAGGAAAATAGTGATGAAAGTTTAACTAGGTGCATCTCTTTCTTGGTCCTATTTGTCTTGTGGCACTTCGGGGTGGGCGGGTGGGCTGCCAGCAGCAATGCCTCCTCTTCTCCATCCCAAGCGGACACAGGGATGCAGGCGGGGAGGGCGACGGCTCAGCGCCCAGAGCAACCTGCTCCCCTCCTGCCTGTCTGCAGCTGGGTGGGACGCAGGGACCCTCCTCACATTAAGCAGCTCATGGGAAACAAACTGCTAATATTTCCTAAAACCTTTTTTTTTTTTCCTCCTTTCCCCCCCGACCCCCGGCCCCATCCAGCTGCCCCAAGCCCCACATTTTCCAGAGTCCTTTGGGGCAGCAGGTTGGATTCCTCTGGTGGAATGGTGTCCTGCTGGAGGACGCAGATGAATCATAGAGTCGTTCAGGTTGGAGAAGACCCTTGGGATCATCGAGTCCAACCATCGGCCCTGCTCTACAGAGTTCTCCCCCGCACCACATCCCCCAACACCACATCTAAACGCCTCAAACACATTCAGGGATCGTCGAGTCCCACCATCAGCCCCGCTCTACAGAGTTCTCCCTTACACCGTATCCCCCAACACCACATCTAAACGAGTCTTCAACGCATCCAGGGATGGCGACTCCACCACCTCCCCGGGCAGCCTATTCCAGTGTCTGACCACTCTTTCTGGGAAGAATTTTTTCCTAATGTCCAGCCTAACCCTCCCCTGCTGCAGTTGAACCCATTCCCTCTTGTTCTATCACTAATGACCTGTGAGAAGAGACCAGCACCAACCTCTCTACAATGGCCTTTCAAGTAGTTGTAGAGAGTGATGAGGTCTCCCCTCAGCCTCCGCTTCCTCAAACTAAACAGTCCCAGCTCCTTCAGTCGCTCCTCATCAGATTTATTCTCCAGGCCCTTCACCAGCTTCGTTGCCCTCCTCTGCACTCGCTCCAGCACCTCAAGATCTCTCTCGTATTGAGGTGCCCAGAACTGGACACAATACTCAAGGGGTGGCCTCCCCAGTGCTGAGTACAGGGGGACAATCACCTCCCTCCTTCTGCTGGTCACACTATTTCTAATACAAGCCAGGATGGCACTGGCCCTCTTGGCCACCTGGGCACACTGCTGGCTCCTGTTCAGCCGCTTGTCAATCAGAACCCCCAGGTCCTTTTCTGCCGGGCAGCTCTCCAGCCACGCGTCCCCAAGCCTGGAGCGATGCGTGGGGCTGGTGTGACTCCTCGAGCCCGGAAAAGCTTTGCAGAGGTGGCTGCGGTGAACGGCAGCGAAGCTCTGCCTGAACGCGCCGGCTCAGCTCCGCTTTCCCAACTCCCCGGGCCGGGAGAGGCCGATCTTGCCCCACCAAACCCCTCTCCCGGTCACGCGGAGGACAATCACTGTAATACTCTTGGCTTTTTCCAAGCTAAGGCGGGGGGGGGGTGGGTGGGTTTGGTCCCAGATTCTTTCCTAGAGAGTGTTTTAAATATTTGATTTTCACGTCAGCTTGGAATTAAACCAAAGCTCTGAAATCCTTTGCGAGCCCCGGCTCTGGGCAGCATCCATTTTCGGAGAAAAGAGGAGCAGATCTGACAGAGGATGAGCGAGCATTTGTATTCTGCTGAAAAGCCTTTCGTACAAGGGGAGGGGGGGAAAAAAAAAAAAAAAAAGGTTTTGCAAACCTTTCCAAGCTTTAATAAACAGCCAGATGCCGTGCGTGCAGGCAGACAGGTAGCCGGCCGGGTATCGATTGCTTACGTGACATATTCTTGCTGCAAAGAGTAAGGAACCGAAAATTTCTTCTTCCAGTTGAAAGGGAAACACGACCCCAGCAAACACATGGCGTTTACCAGCTCCTTTATTTAATTCTCCCAACCGAGTTGGTGTTTGGATGGACCAAACGGCTAATTCCGAGCCCGAACTCGGGTCCCGAAGCTTTCGGAGGGAGCTGTTTTGCTTTGCCCGTCTCTGCGATAAGTGGCCCTCGCTCTCCTTAACCGAAGGGGACGGATGATGACGAAGAGGCGGCTGCGTGACCTGCGCTGGTCGTGAGTAATGGCTCCCATTCCGCCTGCCGGGGGACGGAGAAAGGTTGGGGGTAAAGCTTCTCAGGTGTGTCGGGAGGGGATGGGATAGGAAGGGAGGAGAAATCATCGGCCCAACCGGCCTTGTTACCACCGTGATAATCCAATTCACCAATGCGATCCCGTCGCACGCCCACCCCAGCGCAGGGGAAACTGAGGCACGGCCAGACTACGGGGTCTGCTTAACTGGGAGTGAAGCCACCCCGAATCCCGGGCTTCCCCAGCCTTGTCCCCGCTCCTGCGCACGCCCCACCGCTCTGCCCAGCTTGCCCCGCACCGGGACCTGTGGCAGTCCATGCCGGGAGCGGGGCACGGCCCCCCCCATCCGGGCTGGCAGAAGGGCTGCGGTTCGGGCAGGCGGGACTCGGCGGGCGCTGCGGCACCTTCAGCAACCGGCGCTGGGCTGTGCTTTTAAGACCCCTTTTGGGGGAGACGCTGAAACTAAACAGCATGGCTTTGGGTTCATCTGTCTCGGAGCCAACAAACACCACTTGGCTTGTCGGCCGGCAGGCACGGAGAAGGAGCAGGGACCCGGGGGGGGGGGTCAAGTCCCCGGAGGCCAAGGGCGCCAAAGAAGAGCCATGCCGCCGAAAGCTCCTCCAAGCACGTCCCTCTCTACCGCAGCCACAACCCGCCTCCGCCGTCCCTCCCGCAACCAGAAATACAAAGGGCTGAAGCAAAAGATGGCGAAAGGGACTGGCGGCACGGCTTGTCTCCCCTCAGGTGTAGGGACATGCCCGAGCCTTCTCCTGGAAGCTGCGGAGAGCGGGGGGGACAGGCAGGGAAATCATTATCTGCTCAATGTAGGCCGGCACCCCCTGCCGCCTCCTCCTCCTCCTCTTCCCCCCCGGCCCGCGCCTGGCTCCTGGGTGCAGGCTGACAGATCAGAGAACGCAGGCGAAAAAACGGAATTCATTATTTTTTCCCCCCCCGTATGTCAGATATTTTCAAATTGTTTAAAAAAAAAAAAAAAAGAAAAGAAAAGAAAAGAAAAGAAAAGAAAAGAAAAGGCAGGATTATGACTGTTCATTAAAATAAAGTACAAAGAAAAAAAAAAAGACAAGGAAAAAAAAAAAAGGAAGAAAGTACGCTGCGGAGCGAACCCCATGAGCTGGCCCCCTCCTCCGGGCAGCGGCCGGTGGTGGGGGCGGCTCTCGGATCTCGCCGGCTGCAGGACGGGATGGGAGAAATCCTGCCTGCTCCGGCAAGGTTCAAAGAGCGGAGCCGCGTCGCCCGCTTCTCCCCCGCACGCCGGGGGCTCGCCCATTACCGAGAGCAGGTCTCTGGGTCCCTGCCGCGCTCCGGGCAAATGGGAAATCCATGCCCGCCGCGTTCTCGTCCTGGTGAGCTCGCCGGGCACGTGTCCCCGGCCCCCGGCTGCTCTTGGTCGTCTAGAAACCAGGAGGGACCACGAAAAGCCTGTGATGGGGGGCACGGCTGGAAGAAATGGGAGATTGGGACTCGGGCGTTAAGATTAAGATCAGGGGCTTCGATTATCGGGATCCACCCCAAGGCTGTGAATGCCTTGAGCTCCGTTGGCCAACATCTCTTCTGTTAATTAGCCACATCCTAACGGCAAGCGCTGAGGAGACCCAGCGCGGCTGAATCCTGCCTTTCCCTCCAGGTGGGCTTCGCTGGGAGCCCAGAGCAAGAGCGAAGCAAGAGAGCGGGAAGGGGGAGGATTCCTCCTTCTCCCCTGGCATGGAGAGCAGGGAGCGCATCGCCTCCCGCAGCTCAGCCCTAGGAAAAAATTCCCTATCTCGGCCCGCGTCCAGGGAAGACAGTGGGTGGGAGACGCCCCGGGGATGGGCACAGCCCTTCCCCGCTCCCTGCAGGCCGAGGGGAGCAAAGGGGGGTTTGGTTTTTGACCCTTGCTGCGTCTCCAGCCTCAATCCTCCGGGCTCCCGCCTGGTTTTCAGGGGCCAAAAAAAAAAAAAAAAAATAAAACCAAAAGGCGCTGGTGTTCCCAGCTCAGTGGTTAATTTTCACCGACGCACTCGCTCGCTCCCAGAGGCTCTCTTGCCGGCCCGGCTCCGGGTGGCATTTCCCAGCCTTGCCCAGCTGGGATTTGCAGGTACCTGGTCTCAGCCGGCTGCGCTGGCCCCGGCTGGCGGCGAGGAGCCCCCGCCTGCCCCCGCGGACGCCGGGCACGCTGCTTGAGAAATCGCAGGCGTGCCTTGTCATGCCTCAGCTGCAATTTGAAGAGGGTTTTTTTTTTTTTTCCTACTTCGGGGCTGGGAAGATTGATTTTATTATTCATTTTTTTTTTTTAAAAGGTGGAAAGGATGCTTTTTCTTTTTTTCTTTTATTTTCCCCCCCTCCTCTTTTCCTTAAAGGCCACAGCTCTACCACATGCTCCCCTTTAAACCATGCCCACCCCCCGGAGCAGGCGGCTATTTCTGCTTTTCTCAGCTCCGGCTGGAGACGGAGGCGGAAAACCTGCGTCTGGCTGCTGGGATTTGTCACCGAGGAAGCTGGGAACAGCAGCGGGGTGAGAAAAAAGACCTTGGTGGGGGGGAAAAAAATCCCCCGGCACTGCCCGTGCCGAGGACGCGAGCTGTTGCTGCTGTTTTGTGGCCGCGTGATGGCAGTTCATTTGCCCCCGTGGTTTCTCCTTCCCCGCTGCCCCCGGCTGTTTGCGGAGCAAGTGAACCAAACCGAAGGAAAGGACGAAGATGTTTCGCCCCCCCCACCCGCCGCCCCGTTAACTTTGGGGGCCACCTTGGGTGAGACCTGCCAGCCGCGGGGAAAGCTCCTGTCTCACCTCGGCAGCAGAGACGAGAAGGTCTCGACTCCCCCATCCCTACTTGGGCACAGACACTTGCTCCCGAGCGCTGAGCGCCCGACTGCAGCGCAGGCTGCGTTTGGAAGGACGGAGAGGCTTCCAGGACCTTCCAGCGCGGCTGCCTCTGATGGAGATGAGAAAAAGTGGGATCAGATGAGGATAAATGGATGTGGGGTGTTGCCCACAGCCCACCTCTATGAGATGAGCTCCAGTTTCTATTGGAAATGAAGCACGTCCATGTCTGATCTATCCCTTTCCAGCGCCCATCGGCCCGGGGCCGGGGCAATACTCCTGTTTGCAGGATTGGAATTGGAAGCCCTTGGAGATCCCTCCTTCCTAGGTGGGAACGGGTTGCGCGTCGCCTCGGGCAATGATCTTTCCGGCTTCTGTCAGGAGGGGAGAGTCCCGCTCGGCTCCCTGGAGGAATCCAGGGCAGCTCACGCCGGGGAGATGGGAACAGGGTGCTCAGCGCTTGCCTTGCGATAGCAGCGAGACAGGGAGGGCGCGTGCAGGGCTTAGCTGGGAGCGGAGAGCTTTGATCTGGTACCAGCCGAACCCTCCTGGCGTGTAAGACGCCACCAGAAATAATAAACGGAGGCCGCAGAAAGAGACTAATCCCCCGCCACGTCCCAGATCCGTCAGCGCTGTTCTTCCCTCCCGTCTCCCCGGCACGGCGGGCCCACGAAGCAGCTGGACTCAACCCCCCCGTGGCAGCCAGCACGGGGGTTCCAGCAGGTCGGAAAACACTTTGTCCAGCGAACAAGGAACAACCCCCTCCTCCCCCCTATATTTAAAGCGCGGTGCGTTTAAAAATCAAGCCAACCCACCCAACCGATGATGTTATCTGGACGACGGGTCCCGCGTGAGGCTTGCCGAATGCCAGGGACGCGCGTCCCGAAGTTGCAGAGGTCACGGGCTCTGCAGACCTTCCTTCAGCCGCGGCAGCAATAAGGGCCGAGGAAATCATTACGGAGGAATCCGGCAACCATCCGACGGGGTTCGATCAATGCGCTGCGATGCCTTATCTCCGGCACCGGCCGGGGCCAGGCGTTTCGGAGGAAAGCAAAACCAGCCCTTCCGGGAGGGAGTCGATCCATCACAACGTTGCCGGCATCGACGCACGTCTGGGCCCGCTCCGAATCCCGTTACCGGCACAGCGGCACAGCTCCATCGCGCGCCGTATGCCAAAGGTTCAGCCTCGCGGGCGCACGCTTTGAATGCCCTTGCCTGCCCTCCCGTCCCGCAGCCTTTCCCGACATCATCCATCCTGGCATAAACCGGGAGCAGATCCCCTTTTCCAGAGAAATTACCCCAGTCTTTAAACTCGGCGGGAATTCCCCCGGGGCCGCTGTTCACTCTCGGCTCCCCCCTCTGAAGGCAACCCCAGGGAGCCAGCCCCATTCATGCCGCTTGCCCTGAGAGCCTGCTAATTGCACGGTAGTCGAAAAATTGGCTTGCGACGGCAGGAATAGAGATCCAGGTGCCCCATCCTTCGGGACAGGGCTGCCCGTACACAGTTTACAACCCCCCCAAAACCCTACATGGGAGGTCTGAAGGGAAATAAAAGGGTGAAAAGCAACGGGTTGATTCCCTGGGCTTCAACCCCCTAAAAACTTAATAGTCGGACTTGTGGGAGAAGATCAGATGAAAGGAAGACAGCGAAGAGCAAAGGGATGGGAGAGCGCGGGAAGAGAGAGGTAAGAAAACAAGTTGCGCTCAAGCAATCGCAGAAGGGAGCAGACTCCGAGCTGCTTTGGATCTCTTCCCGATACAGCCAAAGCCAGCGCGGGCTGCCGTAGGTGCTGCCTGGCCATCTTTAGCCACAGCTTTTGTCTGTTTTTCCAGGTGGCAGAGGCTGCCCGGCACAGAGCCGGAGGGGTCGGGATGCGTTCCCGCACCCCTGGCAGTCGGGACAGCCCCGGCGCACGCCACTCCCATGGGACGGGACACGAGCCGTCCCATTACAGCACGGCCCTGCCTCCCACCGCAGCGGGGAGGCCACTTAAAATGCTGGGCATGTCCCATGGTCACCAGCCCTCTCACGGCCGGACACGTGCCGAGGGCTGCCGGGAGCCCCCGCGTTCCACCGCAATAGCTCTTGCGCGGTGGAAGATGGATTTCCCCGGCGGGGCGTAGAGATAGAGATGCTACCGGCATTACCAAAAGCATCCATCAAAGTCCCCCTCCTGCCTTCTGAGGTTTTAATCACGCGGATCCCGGCTGCCGACAGCTGACGGGGAGAAAGGAAAAGGAAAAGTAAAGGGAAAAGAGAGACGGGAAAGCACAAAGTCCGTCTGTCCCAGGGGCGGCAGCCGGAGGGATGCGGTGGGGAGGGGGTGCGGGGTTTTTCTCGTCATAGCTGCCCCACAGATGAAGGGGGAAGGCAGGAGAGAAGCTCAGGCTGTGCTGGACGGGAAGGGAACGCTCCTTAGGAATTTAGGCCAGTTTTGTTAAACAAGAAGCGCTGAGTTAGCACAAAAGAGGGGTGTCGGGAAGATACCAAAACAGGACGTTCCGGGTTTTCCCACGCCTCACCTTTCATTTCCCATGAAACGCGCGGACGCTTTCAGGAACGCAAATCCCTCTGCTGCCTCTTTCCCGGCTGAAAAGGCTTTGCCGGCTTTGACTCACACAACAAACAACTTAGCGGCGATGGGAAAAAAGCCACCCAGCTCTGGACCCAAAGAGGGCTGGTGCTGGAAAGCCACCGGCTCCATCACCTTCTGAGCTCTCATCTTGAGAGCACGGGCACGTTGGCCCACAGGCGGCGGGTTGGACGGTGGAGAGCGGGCAAGAAGGGGCAGAAAGCTGGGAAAAGAGGGACCCAAGTGGTGGATGGTGAGGAAACCGTCTGGGAACGATGGGGTCCTGGTGGGGTGGGTGGGTTCCGGAGGCAGGGGAAGGATGCAAAGCTCCTTCCTCCGTTCCCCGCTTGTCCCCATACCGCCGCACCGCCAACGGTGGCCTGTCCCCGAACGCCGCCCGTTATTAATGCCGGCCCGACGCTGCAATTCAGCACGCCTGATAATGAAAAATTCACGAGGTTCAAAAGCGGAGAGGCCGCTCAGAGGTGGAGGAGGGAGAGCTGCGGAGGGAGGAGACGGCGGGAGCCAAGTCCTACCTGCTGCGAGAAGGGAGACCCAAAGCCTGGCTTGTCCCCGCGGCACCAGCCCACCCCGGGAGCAGCAGATTTGGGGACAACATCCCGCAACATGCCTGTAGACGCAAGGCGGGGGGACCAGGCGAACGCCCGGCGAGCTCCTCGGCTCCTTTCTGCCCAGCATCTCGCCTCTCGGAGCCTCTCAGCAAAGTTCTCTCCTTTCGCATTCCAAGCAGCGGAGGCAAGGACGGCACATCGGGGGGGAACTCCCAGCTCCCAGGCACTTGCCAATCATCCCTGAGACGCTCCGGGCTAATTATTTTTATCCTTCCTGAATCGTGTGGCGTACAGGAGATGGGGAAAATAGGACATTCTCGCCATCACTCTGTCTCCGGCGTAGGCTAATGGTGCCTGTAAATTGCGGCTCCGTGTCAGGGGATCACCGTTTGTAATGCGGCTGAGTGGCGGAGAGGCTGAGATTGCCGATGGGCTCCATGCTCTCCACGCTTCTTCCTCCCACGCTTTGCTCCAAGGGAAAACCGGGGGGGCGTTTTGCCAGTGAGTGAGGATTTTCCTTCCCCTCCTGCCCGTCCCCATCCAGGGGTCTCCAGGAACAGGAGATGTATGGGCTAATGCCATTTGCAGGCTGGCGTGCCGTTTCTTTTTTTGGTCCGCGGGCCACCGTAACGGTCTGAAAAGTAGCCCAGGCAGAGGTTTGCCAGAGAGTTTTGGCTCTGCAGAGCACATATTCGTGTTGTGCAAGGATATAAACGGTTGTGCCCGCTTTCTGCCTTGCTTAGGGGAGTGGAAAGCGGTGAGGACCAGGAGACGCGTTTGCGCTTTCCCTGGGCTCCTACCTCCCACGCTGAAGATCTTTGGTCCTGACGGCTGGGAACGGCACAAAGTCCTTCAGGAGATGGAGGGCTCTTGAGCGAGCCACGCTGGAGATGGAGGGTTGGCCCGAGCCGGCGGGGGGAGCAAGCCGCGGGTGCTCTCCGGGCACACAGAGCCTACTGAGCTTCCGAGGCGAGCTGGGATGACGGCGTTGCGTGATCTAGAAGGAGGACGGTGGTCACCGACCCGACGGCGCAACAGCAACGACCGGCCGTGTGAGAGCCTGCGGGAGCTGCGTCCACGCACGGAGGAATTTGGGGAGAAGGGGGAGAAGAAAGCCTCATCTTCCCCATCTGGTGACAAACCGGCTCTGCTTGTATCTTCAAGCCACTCCAGGCAGCGACAGAAGAGCGTTGTTTGTTGTTTACCCACTCAGAGAGGAGATAAGGTCAGGAAATCGCAGCCGGCTTGCTGCAATCCTAGCGGGGAAAGCGAAGCTAAATCTGGCAGGCGAATTACTCGCTATCGACTGTTCTCCTTCTCAAGTATTACTCCGTTTCGCAAGAAACCTCCGAAACACACACAAAAATTTCCACCCAGGCCAAACCCACGCTGTCTCGCAGATCCCCACCGCTGCCTCGCCACGGCCCGAGTCCGGGCAGAGCTGCTGCCGAGACCCGGCAGAGACAACCTGCTGGAGAAGCGAGAAGGTAGGAAAACCCGCAGGCAGGGATTGCGGGGACTCAAGCCCAGGCTGCCTCGTCACAGCTGGCTGCCAAACACCATTTGCATTAGGTTACAGTCTCGAGTAAATTGAAATCCAAAGAACATCCGCCGCTCTTTCATTACGCTCGTGTTGACACCGGAGGAGGGGGACCACGGAAGGGCAAGATGGAGAGGAAGGGGTGGCGGAGGGGACGGTGGCTTGACTCGCCACCGCATCTTGAATTGCCTGGGGGCAGGACCCAGGCTGGTGGCGCCGGGCAGGTGCTGGGCATTGAGGTTTGGGCAAAACCGCCTCAAACAAGGTGATCTTTCCAGCCCCGAGCTCTGCTTCCCACCCCAGGGAGGGGTGAGCGAGCGCAGGGTACAGCTGCCCACCTGGCAAGTCATCCCCTGCCCAGAACAGGGGTCCATGGCATTGCCAAGGGAAGCTCCCGGGGGTCTTGGATGGCTTTTGAGAAAGGAAACGTCTTGCTCAGCTTCTGCGGGGTGGAAGGGATGGGCAGGGAACCTCTGCCAGCTAACTCGGCGTCAGCAAACCCCTGGCAGCTGTGCCGTGCTCGTCCCGTCATTTCCCGCTTTTCTCACAGCCCAGATCCTAAATCCCTTCGAAGAGAGGAGGAGCGGGGCCTTTCATCACAGCAAAAGCAACACGCTTCTCGTCCTCAGCACTGCCAAGCTTCAGAACGGGACCCTGGGATGCCCCGCCAGCAACAGAGGCAAAGCATTTTTATTTTCACTAGAAAATAAAATTCCACTTCTTCGCGCAGTCTCAAGGCTTTGGGGACGCGACGTCTTGGGCGGCGCGGCCGTTTCTAAGCCTCCCCGCGACGGCGTTCACCCCGGTGCCTCGAAGCAGCAGGTCCCCAAACGAAACCCAGCCTCAAATCCAAAGGGTGAGCCGCATCCGCCAACAGCCGTCAGAGCTCGTTTGGGGGATCGTTTGTGAAGAACAGGAACGCCGAGGAGCTTTTTATTTGGGGCTGCTCAGCTCTAGGCTTGGGCACGCTCCTTCAACGACGCATCCCCAGCGCGGCCGCCGACGCGGGGCTGCCTGCACGCTCCCTCCATCTCCCGTCCCCGCCGCGTCCCACCCCAGTCGAGCACCCCCCGGCCCCTGCCGGAGCCCCGGCGGCGGTACTGCTGGTGAAGTCACACCATTCGCAGCCGCGCAAGGGAGGAAAAGCCCAGCCTGCACGGGAAATTTTGCCCTGCCACTGGTTTTTGGGGAGCACAACTCCGGGAGGAGCCGGGGGCAGGACTACGCTGCGGGTTCCGATGAGTAGGGCTGGCCTGCGAGAGCAGGGAAACGCCGGACTCGCGGTCCCAGTCTCATGTCACCAAGGGATTCGGACCACGCTGCGGTGACGGGTGACGCTTTTCCTTGCTAGAGAGGGAAATTAGCAAGTGCCGGCTGCCGGCTTAGCCCCGATATGGTGAGACCCCACCTGGAGCACTGCCTCCAGCTCTGGAGTCCTCAGCACAAGAAGGACACGGAGCTGTTGGAATGGGTCCAGCAGAGGCCCCGGAGATGCTGGGAGGGCTGGAGCCCCTCTGCTGGGAGGACAGGCTGAGAGAGCTGGGGGGGTTCAGCCTGGAGAAGAGAAGGCTCCGGGGAGACCTTCCAGTCCCTAAAGGGGATCCAGGAAAGCTGGGGAGGGACTCTGGAGCAGGGAGGGGAGCCATGGGACAAGGGGGAAGGGTTTTACACTGGAAGCGGGGAGATTTAGGTGAGATCTGGGGAAGAAATCCTTTGGTGTGGGGGCAGTGAGCCCCTGGCCCAGGTTGCCCAGAGAAGCTGTGGCTGCCCCATCCCTGGAGGGGTTCAAGGCCAGGTTGGCCGGGGCTTGGAGCGACCTGGGCTGGTGGGAGGTGTCCCTGCCCGGGGCAGATGAACTTTAAGGTCCCTTCCAAGCCGAACCATTCTATGATTCTATGATATTGGTCACTACACTCCATCCCCCCAGGGCTAAAACAAGCACTGTGCCATCTTACAGCACAGAAAACACAAAAGCATCCTTCTAAGGCTCTGGTTTTCCTCCAGACACACCGGTTGCCCCCGCAGGTCCCTCCCACGTGCCGTGCCACCCACCGGCAAGCTGTCCGGCAGCCCCCCCCAGCATCGCCCTGGGGTTTCCCCGGCTGTGGCTCACCCCGGCTCCTGCCAGCCCCTCTCCGGGGGGGTTCACGTGAGCTGACCGGGATCACAGCGCGACATTGCGATTTGCCCCCCCCCACCTCACCCGAGGCAGTAATCGGCTTGTCGTTATTTCTCTGGTGATTTCGCCTCCAACTAAATCGTGGTCTCGCAGCCCCAAAGGGAAAGGGACCGGTGTACCCCGACCGCTCCTTGCTGTCCCCATTTGTTCCGAAGGGGCGGGCGAGTAGGGACGCCCAGTGCCGCGGGCATCGTAGCGAAGGGGATTAATACACCGATTCCTCCGTCCTCTTTTGCCGAACCGTAGATGTTACGGGCCCCAGCAGAAAGCAATTAGGGCTGACAATACGCTACAAAGACCGGCTGGAGATCCTAACCAGGAACGGGGCGCGCGGCAACGCGGAGGGGTCAAGAGAGCGATGAAAGGAGCAGGGATACATTAAGAAAACCTCTGACTCATTACCACGGAGAAAAGGCTGCTGCTGCTTCTGCCCTGGGCTTATTTTTTTTTTTTTTTACCAATTCAATTAACTCTTTGTCGTGCTGCACTAACGCAAAGGTGGGCTGAGAAACGGGGGAGGGAGAAAACCTCCCGCAGGGCTTCGGCTCTGCCGTGCCTGAAGAGGGTTTGGTTCCTCCTCTTTTAGACCCTCCGCGGTTCGGGGACCTGGCTTGAGATGGCCCCCTCTTCCCCAACAACCCCCTACGTGCTTCTCGCAAATGTAAAAAAACCCCGACGTGCCGGTTTCCAGAAGCGACTGGCAGGAAGGAATTGTCCCCAGAGCAAAAAAGCATCGTTAATTTTCCCCTTCACTGCAACAAGGCTGCTGGAGGAAGGTGGTAGGACTCCAGAAAGACGTCCCAGCCCAGCCTGGGTGACGTGGCTGGATAATCCGCAGCTCTCGCGCATGTTCAGGTGCGATGTGAATAGCCAACGCTCCCTTTCCTTCTCCGATTCCCCAGGGTAGGACCTGCAGGAGGAAAATCCTCAGGCAGGACCATCGCCAGCCCCGTCTCCCAAGGGAAACGCTTGGGGTGCAGGAATGGGAGCAGCACAAACACCCTTCGAGGGTGGTTCTGCCCTTCCCACCTCGTTATCTCAGTGCCTCTCGCTCCATCTTGGCAGCTACCAAAGGACCACGCGTGCCACCATGAGGCAAAGTGACCTGCACCGCTGGCACCTCCAGCCCCCCCTGGCCCACCAGGGATCCCTGCTGGCTGCCAGCTCCACAGTCCCTGAAAAAAGCCGGCAAAAGAGCTCCTCGGAAATCATCACGCTTTCGCAGAAAGGACAATAACCTCCACCGTTTCACTTGGGGCAGACAATATGGAATTTTCCAGCTTTCCAATGACAAAAAAAAAAAACCTGAAAAAAGGAAGGTTTCCCCCCTCATTTCAACTCATTTCTCTTCTTTCTTTCTCCCTGGAGGAAAGAAGTAGAAGAAAGAAGACGACAAAAACTGCACCCAGTTCCGGACTCCCCGTTTCCAGAAGGACAGGGAACTGCTGGAGAGGGGACAGCAAAGGGCTACCACGATGCCGAGGGGACTGGAACACCT